>NW_027441490.1:0-340399 GCF_964195595.1 Calonectris borealis | reverse complement strand
TTTTGTTTTGTTGTTGGTTTTTGTGGGGTTTTCTTGTGTTTGTGTGTTTTGGGTTAGTTGTGGTTTTTTGTGTGTGTGGTTTTTTTGTTTTTGTTTTTAAGAGTGCGATGTTGATTCGTGGCAGCCTGCAGGACTCTTTTGCTGCCTGACCTCTCCTTTTCTTCTCTGTCACTCCTCTTTCATGGCTGTAATTTTCATTTGGATAATTTTAGAAGAGCAATTAAGTTCCTTGCCTGTGTAAATGTGCTGGTAATACCAGGAAGGTAAATGCTTGAACCGGTAGCGAATAACAAGTAGAATTTCTGAAGGAAGAACAACAATAACAGGAAGCAAATAGGAAGTTACCCCAAATTTGTGTGTGTCAAACACATCAAAGTTTTATTGCCAAATGTTATTTGGCGGTGTGTTCCAAATGGCTCGTTTTGGTAAACATAAATTTTCAGGAAGTTCAGGGTTGTGTGTGGCAAAACATGTCCCTCTGTCTAGGTGTCCTGCTACGTAAATAGCGTTAGTCAAGAGCATGTTTTGTGGCAGGGCTGTTGTTGTACTCTCAATATTGCCACAGTAGTGCTGCGATATTTCGACCTAACAGATGGGTTTAGGAATGGAAGGAGAATGCCTGTGGTCTGTAAGGGCTATGAATGCTGACTCTTTGCTCTGTCTGCTACTTTCCTGGGCATGAGATGAAGCTGTTTTGTTTTTTTCCCTTGTTCCTGGTCTAAATATTTCTGAAGCTGTTGCTGCTGTGGGTTTGCAATTTGTGTTACTGCATTTTTGTAGAGTTCTAGTTACGGACCATTTCTCTCCCGGTCCCGTTCCCGAGGGCTGAAGCGAGGTCCCCCGGGGGGCAGGCGGCAGCACGAGGCGGCGGTGTCTCCCCGGTACCCGGCAAAGGGGAGCGAAACCGGCCGGCTGGAGCTCCCGGGGTGCACAGCCCGGCCCCGCACGGCAGAATCCTTCCCTGGGTTTTCACCGTTGGCTGGGTGTGACAAACAGGTTCATTTTGTGCCTCCTCTTTTCCCAGCGTCACCTTCTGCGTCACGTGAAGAAAATCCTGCGTGGTTGACGCCGCTTGCTGCTCAGGTGATGGCACGTGTGGGGCCGGGGGAGCCGGGAGAAACATTGGTGCGTTCAAGGTCGCTGCAGGTGCTCCCCGTTAAACCCAGGGAAAAGGCAAATTTGCTGCCGGTGCAGAAAAGCCGATGAACAATTGCCGTGAACAGAGCGTGCCTACGTACCCTCGTTAGCGTAACTAACCCTGGGTAGTTACGAGTGTTTTCCTTTCAGGGAAAAGAATGAGCTTTCATCTACGAAAAATTAAGAGCTGCCTGTGTCCTTCTTTAAGTTCAAGTGTTTCTCTTCTGTTTGTTCATACTGATTTTATGGGCAGGTTGGAAATAGCCTTTTATTTTTATAGGCATAACTCAATTTGTAGTACTACGTGGTGTCAGGAGAGTGAATTTTGGAGCACCCAGGTATCACTAGAAACGGAATGAATGAGACACGATGGAAACTGATATTTAAACTTGATTTTTACTTGATTTTTTTTTTCCTGAGAGTGTTGATGGCACGTTGTCCTGTGGCTCAATCCACGTTCTGTTCAGTGGAGTCTTCAGTCTAGGACTTTTAAGGAAAAAAGTTGGTCCTTCCGAAAAAGGGCTAGTCGTTCATAGGCTCGAGGCATAGACTTGGAGAGCCGCTTAAGTACGTGATCAGAATTAAAGCCAAATGTCGCTTCGTGTTGCTGCTGTTGGCCTTCACTTTCGTTAATTTCCCTGCTGCTCCGTCATGGTTGGGAGCTCTGAATCATCATTTTTTTCACTCCCTAACGCATTTTTCTCCCCAAGGAGAGGCTACGTTTAAAAGTTACTTAGTTTCCTCGCAAATGCATCGGTCAATAAAACGGAGTTATGATTATTAAAACCACACAAATGACACCGGTCTTACAGATCTGGACTATTTCTGAACACGTGTTCATCGCGTGCAGATGTCATCGGGATACGGATCACCTGCATTTCATGCTCTGACGAGACAATCTGCTGAGACAGGGACGAGCTCCAAAAGAAAAAAAAAGGTACAACGTCAAGGTTTTGTTTTGTTGTTGGTTTTTGTGGGCTTTTTGTTTGTGTTATTTTTTGGTTTGTGTTTTTTTTTTTTTTTTAAAAGAGTGCGATGTTGACTGGTGGCAGCCTGCAGAGCTCTCTTGCTGCCTGACCTCTCCTTTTCTTCTCTGTCACTCCTCTTTCGTGGCTGTAATTTTCACTCGGGTAGTTTTAGAAGAGCGATTTAGTTCCTCGCCTGTGTAGATGTGCTGGTAATACCTGGAAGGTAAATGCTTGAACCGGTAGCGAATAACTTGGCTACAAGTAGAATTTCTGAAGGAAGAACAACAACAGCAGGAAGCAAGTAGCGAGTTACCCCAAATTTGTGTGTGTCAAATGTGTTCCAAATGGCTCGTTTTGGTAAACATAAATTTTCAGGAAGTTCAGGGTTGTGTGTGGAAAAACGTGCCCCTCTGTCTAGGTGTCCTGCTACGTAAATAGCATCAGTCAGTAGCACATCCAGCGGCAGGGCTCCTGTTCCCTGCTCTCGATATGGCCGTAGTAGTGTTGTGATATTTCGACCTAAGAGGCGGGTTTAGGAATGGAAGGAGAATGCCTGCGTTCTGCAAGGGCTACGAATGCCGACCCTTTTCTCTGCCTGCTGCTTTCCTGTGCGTGAGATGAAACTGTATTTTTTTTCTCCCTTGTTCCCGGTAGAAATATTTCTGAAGCTGTCGCTGCTGTGGGTTTGCAATGTGCGTTACTGCGTTTTTGTAGAGTTCTAGTTACGGATCGTTTCTGCCGCGGCAAAGTGTCAAGATACGGTTTTCAGTTTAAAGCTTCAGAAGCTGCATTCGCTGAAATCGGCGTAGGTGAAGCTGGTTGTTGTGGTTTAACCCGGCAGGCAGCTAAACACCACGCAGCTGCCCGCTCGCTCCCCCTGCCCCCAAAGTGGGGTGGGGGAGAGAATCGGAAAAAAAAGTGAAGTTCGTGGGGTGAGGTAAAGACAGTTTAATGGGACAGAACAGGAAGGGGAAACAATCGTAACGATAAAAGAATATACAAAATAAGCGGCGCACAATGCGATTGCTCACCGCCCGCCGACTGATGCCCAGCCGGTCCCCGAGCGGCAGTCGCCGCCGCCCGGCCAACTCCCCCAGCTTATGTACTGAGCGCGACGTCATATGGTACGGACTGTCCCTTTGGCTGGTTTGGGTCATCTGTCCTGGCTAAGGTCCCTCCCAGCTTCTCGCTGGCAGGGCATGAGAAGCTGAAAAGTCCCCGACTAGCGTAAGCGCTACTTAGCCACAACTAAAACATCAGCGTGTTATCCACGTTTTTCTCGTCCTAAATCTAAAACGCAGCGCTATACCAGTTACCAGGAAGAGAATTAACTCTATCCCAGCCGAAACCAGGACGCTGGTCTTGCGCATGATCCCGCTGTGCTCGCAGGGGTGCTCAGTGGCTCCTCATCAAAACAGCGAGGTGCGTGTGGACGTCCGTAGGGTTGCGCTAGGGGTCTGGGGGCGTTATGTATTTTTGCTGTTGGAAGACGGAATAGAGCGTGTGCCTGTTAAATCTAACGATGGTCGAAGGTTGGGAGGGACCCTGAGCAGGTTTGGTGGCACAACTGCAGTTTTCAAAGATCTCGACCGTTTGGAGAAACGGCCTGGAAAAAAGGATTCCTCTTTTGCAGCGAGTTCGCGAGGACAGACGGGTTGCCGTACTCTTTAACAAAAATACTCAACTTGGGACGTATCGGGTGAGGAAATCGCGGCTCTACTTAGGCTTGAGAAAACGTACGTAGGTGTCTGTGCCTGTCACCTGCGCGTCTCTAGGCAAGTGAGTTCTAGCGAAACTAAAGCTGCCGATGAGCCAAAAGAAAAGGCACGGTTGTCTAAAACATGCAGAAGCTCTAGTGGCCTGTCTCAACAACTGCACCAAAGATGATGCAAAATACTTTCTCCTCCACTCAGTTGTAGTCTTCACAGAAAAGGAAGCTTTGTGCTAAACGTTTTTTTTTGGTTTTTTTTTTTGCCTTTCCTCTCAGCAGAATGTCAACTGCCGTGAAAGTACGAGACGGATGGAAAGGATCCATAGTGGTCTGCAAGTACAAGGTATGCCTGTGATGTGTGTCTGCATTTTTCCTAAGGTGCTTGTAGCGTGGACTTTACAGTCAACACGAAGAATGTGGCAGCTCTCCTTCTATCTGATTTTTTAACATGAAATATTTTAACACAAATACTAAAAATAAAGGTCTGTTCTGGAGCGTGGTACGCCTATTCAAGGCTTGCTTTCCTTCGTCTATTTTCTCTTCCTGAAAGCAGAGTCTTCTGTTTCTGTGTGCTTGCTATTAAAGGGTGCTGTGAAAATAATGTTGGACTAGAAGAGGAAAGGAACCGTTTGTAAGAGTTCGGACGTTCGGGAGAAACAGGCTTTGTTTTCACGATAAAAGCTTAATGCTTTTTCAGTCAGTCAGTGTTTAAAATACCTTACAGGAGCACTCGAAAACCTTACTGAGATACTGGCATCTGTGCTAAAAGCAATCAAGGTCAAAGAAGAGGCGTGGACAACACGGGACAAATCGGCGTCGCTTCGGTGTGTTTTCCAGGCTTTCCCGAGAAGCGGTAGCAGCCTTGTAACTAGCGACAGAGAGTCCTGATGTGTTTTCGGTGAGTTACTGATTCTCTAATGTCCTTTTTCCTAACCTGCAGCGCGTAATTTTGACTTCGGGTGGAAAGAGATTTTCCAGAATGGAAATCTTTTTCATTCAAAGGAGTTGCCTTTTACAAACTTCCCATCAGAATGGATCTTCAGAGATGACGTGCTTGGCAGTAGAAGTCATCCGCAAGGAGACTTTTCACTCTCTCTGGAAAAAAAAAAGGAGTTAAGTCGATTTCCTTGCAAGGACCCAAGCGCAGCACATCTTCCAATAGTCGACGTACGGCTGATCTTTGGTTCTCGGGTGTAACGGTCGAGAGATCGTAAAGACGCGTTCCTCCGCACGCTTGGGTACAGCCAACAGCGTTAGCAAACCTGCCAGTCCTTTTTGGTAGCCTGATGTATTGCAGCACCGGGGATTTGATATTCCCCACCGCCTGCCCCGCCCCCCCCCCCAAAAAAGTAAAACCGTATGGGAGATCTCTTATCTCACTGATTTTTCTATCATAAATGAAATTTTAAAAAGAAAGTTAAAATTGTCTAATTTCCAAACTGACTTGCGTTGTTTAAACTGCAACTGCCAAATAGCTGTAGTGTATAATTTATTAGGTGTGCTTAAGCAGTTGGGTAGTTGCTCTAAACGTTTAAAAAGAGAGGCAACTGAACGTTAGGGGCTTTTTTCCTGATCTTTTGGCAGAGTGCTCTGAAGCACTTTATTTCTGTCTCGCTTTCGACGGCGCGTTTCCCCGGCAGTTCGGTAGCATCGGTCTCGGCGCAGCTGGCCAGGCGTCCCTCCTAGTCATGTCACACACGCAAAACCCCTGGTCAAACGATAGCTGTGTAGCTTGGAGGTAGATAATTTAACGGTATGAATTCACAGCTACGCAATTTCAATGAACGCAAAAGGAAAATCAAATATTTTTATAGTACGAGTCTTCTCATTGTACGTATGTAAGCGCGCGCACGCCTTTTTAGCATAAAATGAATTGCTGAGATTTGTTCTTTCTTTTTCATTTTACTCTTCAAAGTTTTACGCTTCACTTTCAGGTTTATCGGCCAAGCGAGCGAGATGCGCAGCAGCAGCAGCGCAAGGGCTGGAGCTGCGGCGGTGGATCCGTGAGCGTAGATGCTGATTACGGCGCGCCCTTGTCCTGCAGCCTCACGGGGTTATCTCCCGGCAGCGGTGCTGTAAGGAAGGGACGAGGCGTTTTCCGACACCAGCGAGAGCGTTTACTTCTCTGCGAAGGACGCGTTCAGAATCGTGTCAATTAGTCCTCACGCGGATTTTAAGCGTTCGAATCGCTCGAGCTTTTAAAGGCGGCGTTGTATTTCGAGCTGACCCGTTTGCCTGGCACCCTCCTTTAGCCCGACTGCTACCCTCTCCCTTGTCCTGACCGAATTCCTCTGCTGCCTTCGGTGCTGCTTTTTTAACGTGCTGAAATATCCGTTGGGATTTTTGTTTTTCAGATGCCTCGCTGTGAGCGTCCCGTGGTGCTCAGGAGAGACCCCCGGCCCAGGTTTGCCTGCCGGTCGTTGGGCGTGCTGAGGGTGAGGGGCCGGCTGGCAGCCTGCGGGACGGGGGCTGGGGGGGGCTGCAAGCGTTTGGGGGGGCCGCCCCTCCTTTATCTTTCTAGCAGAGCCCCCCTTTTTGGCGGGGGTGCGTGCGTACATACGTAAACGGCATTATTAAAGTAACGAGCTGCCGGTTGGGGCCGTTTCCCTCGTTTTGTGTCTTTTTGGGGGGGTGAATAAAAAGGGGGGGTTGGGGGGCCTGGAGGGGTGATGATGTCATTTGGGGCACCCCAGCATCACCACGGGGGTGATGATGCCGTGGAGGAGCAGGTGAGTGGGGAATGGGGGGTCATGGGGGTCCGTGTCCCCCCCTCGGCCCCCCCCCCCCAAGGGGGGTCACAGCCCAAATTGCCTGAAAATTCATGGGGGGGGTTTCAAAAATTTTTAAAAACTGTAAATATATCTGTGAGGCCTCGAAATAGGAAAAAATCTCTCCTTGTTACGTATATTGAAAAATAATATTAATTTATACGTACAAAAGGATTTCAAAATAAGGACCTATATCTGCCCTATTTTATATATATATATATAAAGGATTTTAGAGTATAAAAAAATTCGAAAGATGTATATAGGGTTTTAAAATACAAAAATAACTCACGTCTGTATAAATTAAAAAATAAAGAACTTCCAAATGCAAAAAGGATGATACATTTTATACATGAAGGAATTTAAAATAGAAAAAGGTCTGAATAGATACCGCTATCTACACTTACTACGTGTTACATAGAGAGTCTACATAGACATTATATGTAATCTAAGAGATTATGTACAAGTGTAAATAGACATCTAAGTCTAAAACCTAAGTCTATAAAGATATAGGTGTAAATATATGTAAGTGTAAATAGAGAAGTCTATAAAGACATTTAAGTGTTCAAAATATGTAAGTCAACAGATCCATAGTCTGAGCAGGTATTATATATAAGAAGTGGGAAATAGGGGGGTATAAGTGAAACATAAATATATTCACTAAATATATAGAGAGAGATATGTGTAAATACATTAAGTGTAAATGTCTCTGATAATAAGGTTTTTAAAATGCAAAGAAACCCTGTTTACAGAAAGGATTTTAAAATTCGACACACACACACACACACACACACACACCCCGCCCCGAAACACCTCTCTATTGAAGATATAAAAGCGCTTTCAAAAGCTGCCTCTTCCCTGTTCTCCTTTTCCGCCTGTTCCCATCCTGATTGGGGGCCAGTTCCCCCAACAGGGACTTTCCCCTGCAGGGCTGCGCACGCAGAGCGGGACCTGCCGCCATGGCCTAAAAATACCACAAAACCCCTAATTCGGGGCCTGCAAGGGGTGGGGAAAAAAAAGCCCGCAATTTTGGGGGAAAAATACCCAACTTGGAGCTCCCGGGAAAGCCAAATCCGCCTGGATTTGGGCAGCCGGAAAGCAAAAAAAAACCCCATTTTCACGCACAAAACGAAAAAGCAAAAACCACCAATTTTTGTTGTGAAAAAGCGTTGAAAAACCTCCAAATGGTGGAATGTTTTGGAAAAGGAAAAAACCCCAATTTTGATATTATGGAAAAGCAAAACACCCCCCTGATTTGGGGAAGATTTGGGGTGAAACACCAGCCACTTGAGGGGCATTGCTCGTGGTTATCCAGCGAGGGTCAGTCATCGGGAACGGATTATCTGTTGCGGGTCATCCCAGGCGAGTTTTCTGCTGTGGGTGGTCCCGGGTGGACCCCCTGGCGTAGGTCACCCCCACGCATGTGCCCCCCCGCCCCTCCCGGTGTCCGCCCCGCCTTTCCCGTGCGAGGTTTTTCCCCCCGTGCGAGGTTTTCCCCGTGACGCGCCCCCCGTATCCCCTGCCCTCCTACCTCGTGCCCGCACTGCCCTCCTCTCTCCTCTCCCTCCTCCCACCCCCCGTGTTCCGCACTGCCTCCCCGTAACCCCTCTGCCCCGGACCCCTGGGGTGCTGCCTGCCCCGCCAACCTGCCCGTTGCCCCCCGCCCAAACTCTGGCACCCCCCTCCCGCTCCCCCGCACCCCACTCCCACCCCGCTCTCCCTCCTCCTGCGTTTTGGGTTTGTGCTGCAAACGGCGTCGGTGACGCGGGGCTGCGTGAGTTCCCGCTGCGCAGCGCTTGCACGGCGCCGGGGGCTGTGCTGCTCCTCGCCCCGCCCTGCCGGCGAGCGGGCTGGGGGTGCGCGAGGGCCTGGGAGGGGGCACCGCTGGGAGAGCTGACCCCGGCGGACCCAGGGGATGTTCCAGACCCTGTGACGTCAGGAAATAAAACTCGGGGGGCGGTTGGCGGGGGGGCCGCTGCTGGGCTGCGGCTGGCTGGGCATCGGGCGGTTGGCGGTGAGCCGTTGTTTTCATTTGTACCGCTTGTCTGTCTGGGGTTTTTCGCTCTGTTGTTTGGGGGTTTTTTCCCCCCTTTTCCTTACAAGTGGAGTTTTTTCACTTTTGCCCTTCCAATTCTCTCCCCCCTCCCACTGAGGGGGGAGCGAGTGAGCGGTTGTGTGGTGCTGAGTTGCCAGCTGGGATTAAACCACGGCACAAGCTGAGTTGCAAGCCCTGCTGGCTAAACGCTTTAGGCTCTCCGTGTTATTCCTGCCATCTTGCCCTCCTTGTTCTTTCCTGCTGCTTTCAAGTGCCTTGTGCTCCAGCAGCAGGCTGGGAAGGAGGGTTGTGGCAGGAGCTGCAGCACCCTGTGACTCCTTCTCAGGCTGCTAGCTTCGCCCTTTGTATGGGCTGCCGAGGTCGTCGGCTCCGCAGGGGCCACAGGCAGCCCGCAGAGCTTGACGCCAAGCCGTTCCTTTCCCCTCTGCGCAGCAGCGGTTCTGCCGCTGCTACAGGCAGCCGCTTGCTCGAGGGCGAGGGGCTGGGATGACGACAGGCTGCTGCACGCTTCAGTCGAACTGAGACGCCGTTCTCTGAGGAGCCGGTGCAAGGAGAGCTCAGGTCCGTTCTGTACTGCCGATGGCTCTTCACAAGGGAAGCGTGCTCTGGTTTTAGCAGAAAAAGGTGTCGGTCACAGGCAGCCGCCTATCACTGCGCACAGCTCAGCTATTTGGCAGGGGTCTTGCTTGTTCAAGTAGAGGCGTATTCCTCGCCTTGCAGTCTCGATGGCAAAACAATCGGGGGTTCAAGCTACAAAAGCACAGAGCAAGGATGGAACCTGCCGGGCTCTACGGTCAACTGCTGAGGACGCCTAATACACCAGCAGGCCTCTTGGCTTTCCCTGCCTCATTTCTAATTCCTTTGCACGCTGGAGGGCAGGGTGGTAAGTGACGTCGTGCAGTGTCTCTCCTCCAAGTGGCAAGCCCTGCGCGTGTGCAGGATGAGGAGAGCAGAGTGCTGATAGCACAGAGGCGAGGAAAGCTGCAAACACCGCAACACAGCCCCAGGACCACCAGCGTATCGCTCGTTTGCAGGTCAGCCACTGGCACCGGGTCTGCTCAGAAGCGCGGTTTCCTGATGGACATAGCTGCCACTCCCCTGCTCTCAGGGTGTCACCCGTGTGGCATCGTACAGAGGCGATGAAGATTAGTGCCCGGGCCGCGAGTGGGAAAAGGGCAGGGAAATCTAAGCCCAGTACCGCCAGTAAGCAGTTACCGTCTTTCGATGGTACGAACTGGGCGGAGAGAAGGGGAAAGGGCCGGTGAGGCGACGGTGGCACCCGGCGGGCAGAATTGGGTACTGCAGCTCTTGAGCCGCGCATGCGCGGTGGGGCGCTCTCCTTTGCTCGCTGCTGCCACCAAGCGACCAGAATTCGGTACTGCAGCTCTTGAGCCGCGCATGCGCAGTGGCGCGCCTTTCTTTGCTCGCTGCTGCCACCGAGCGACCAAAGCCGGGTACTGCAGCTCTTGAGCCGCGCATGCGCGGTGGCGCGCTCTCCTTTGCTCGCTGCTGCCACCAAGCGACCAGAATTCGGTACTGCAGCTCTTGAGCCGCGCATGCGCAGTGGCGCGCTTTTCTTTGCTCGCTGCTGCCACCGAGCGACCAAAGCCGGGTACTGCAGCTCTTGAGCCGCGCATGCGCAATGGCGCGCTCTCCTTTGCTCGCTGCTGCCACCGAGCGACCAGAATTCGGTACTGCAGCTCTTGAGCCGCGCATGCGCAGTGGCGCGCCTTTCTTTGCTCGCTGCTGCCACTGAGCGACCAGAATTGGGTACTGCAGCTCTTGAGCCGCGCATGCGTAGTGGCGCGCCTTTCTTTGCTCGCTGCTGCCACCGAGCGACCAAAGCTGGGTACTGCAGCTCTTGAGCCGCGCATGCGCGGTGGCGCGCCTTTCTTTGCTCGCTGCTGCCACCGAGCGACCAGAATTCGGTACTGCAGCTCTTGAGCCGCGCATGCGCAGTGGCGCGCTCTCCTTTGCTCGCTGCTGCCACCGAGCGACCAAAATTCGGTACTGCAGCTCTCGAGCCGCGCATGCGCGGTGGCGCCCCCTTTCTCCGCGCTGCCGTCCGCCGGTAACGGCAATGCCGTACTGTGGTGCCTGCGGGGTGATGCCGCCGCGTTCGTTGGTTCGTTCCGGTAAGGAAACGCCGCTGCCGCCCCACGTGCGCGGTGCCGGCGGGCGCTGGGCCTGCAAAGCGCGGACCTGCAGCGCCGGTGCCGCCCCCGTGCACGCGCCGCCCGGCGGCTGCTCGCTGCTGCCGCCTCGTGGCCGAATCGCGGTACTGCAGCGCCGGCACCGCTCAGGTGCGCAGCAGCGCCGCCGCCGCCGCCACCTTCGCTGCTGCCGCCCCGAAGCCGAAGCGTGGTCCTGCAGCCCGGCGTTCGCGCGCCGGCTCTGGCCCCTCCATGCGCCGTCCCCATCCCGGTGCCTCCCTCATCCCGGTGCATTCGTCATCCCGGGCGGCAATGGTTAGGGTGCCCCCCCCCCGCATGCCAGCACCCCCAAGAGTATCGGCGTGTCCCGGTGCTGTCCCCATCCCTGGGGCAGCTCCCCGTCCCCTGTCCCTGCGGCTGGTCGTTGGGCTCTGTGTTCCCCCAATAAAACACGGGGACAGAGGGGACCCCTGGGGACAGGGGGTGGGGACCCCCAGAGAGTAGGCTGTGCTGCCGTCGCTCCTCGGTGCTGGCCCTGCTTGTCCCCTGTCCCCCCAGTGGTGACGAACTCCGGGCCACTGGCGGGGACCCTCACTGTCACCTTCCCCCCATGCCGGTTGCCACCAGCGACAGGGACAGCGACGCACCCCCGGGGGTGTTTGGGGTCCCCAGGGTGGGAGCGGAGCTGCAGGATGCCGGGTCCCCCCTGCCCGAGCCCTGCAGACCCACCCAGGTGGAGCGCAGGCAACCCCGGCCCTGTCCCCAGCCCTGTCTCCGCGTGGCCGTGGGTCGGTGCTGCCATTGCGTGGCCAGCGGCTGGGAGGACACAGCTCCCGCCGGCTGGGGCCAGAGGAGCCCGGCAGCCTGGGGACCCCCGGGAAGGGCTGGCTGTCATGGGGACTCGGCGCCCAGGGCCCAGGGCACCCCAGAGACCCTACAACAGGGTGCAGCATGAACTATTTTATTACCTGTGCAGTATCCATGAGTGAGTCCCCATCGTTCCCATCCTGGTCCCCCAGTGGGTCGGGGTCCCAGCTGCCCCTGGGGGTGGCTGCAGGTGTCGGGGGTGGGATCCCTTCTCCCCGCGGTGCCCCCCACCTCCCCAGGGTCATCCCTCCCAATCTCAACTCCCCACATGGTGTCCTCAATCTCCCGAGAAACACCTCTGTCCCCCAATGTCCCCCTACCTACCCCACTCCCAGGGTCCCTCCCGGACCCCAGGATTCCCCCCCTGCCCCATCCTGAGGCCGCCCCCCCCCCCCCCATCCCCATGGTCATGAGACACACACACACACACCCCCTCCGGCACTGGGGAGACACTGGGAAGAGCCGGCACTGCCATCTCGGGGTCCTGCTAGCCCTCATCCTCCCTGAAGTCTTGCACCATGCTCTGCTCCTTGGGGGGAGTGCCCACAGTCAGGGGGGTGGGGGCTCCCCTCCTCCCCAGGGAACCCCCCCAACCTGTCCAGGGCACCCTCTGCCACCTCCCCAGGGTCCAATCACCGTAACAGGGTCTGACCCTGGCGTCCCGCTGGTTAACGTCAGGTCCAAGAGAAGGTTCCTCACTACTCCTTGATTAGTTCTTAGGTGCCAGCTCGAGCTGGGTGCCTCCAGAGAGGGACCCCTACCCCGGATCACCCTCCTTGCACACCTGCACCCGTTGCAGGAGGGTCCACGCACACCATGGGAGCCATGTGGGAACCGGAGGCGGCCTCGAGGCTGCTCAGCAGCAGTCAAAACACCCCAGTGGTTTCAGGCACCGGCTGTTTTGCTCCCGAACCCAAGGGTACTGCCGAGAAAAATAACCACCACTGTCACACGAGGGTCCTGCACAGTCCCCACCATCGCACAAGGGTCCCCGTGCACCTGCCCGCCATTGCACGAGGGTCCCCTGCACACCAACCAATTGCATAAGGGTCTTCCTGCACTGCCCCCCCCATTGCATGGGCGTCTCCACACACCGACCCCCCGCTGCGCAAAGGTCCCCGCACAATCCCCACCGTTGCAGGGGGGTCCCTGCGCAGGCACCCGCACTGCACAAGGCGCCGTGCGCATGCGCACTTCCGGGGCGGGGACTACAACTCCCGGCGTGCCCCCCGCGGGCGGCCCGGAGGAGCCGCGCGCTGATTGGCTGCGGAGGATATTTCAACGGGGCGCGCGGCGGGCTCTGCACCCAGGCGGCGGCGGCGGCGGCGGCGGCGGCGGCGGCGGCGGCGGCGGCGGCGGCGGCGGCGGCGGCGGCGGCGGCGGCGGCGGCGGCGGCGGCAGTCTGAGGTGCCGCGGGCACGGCGGGCTGGCGGGAGGCTGGGGACCCCCCGGGGGACTGAGGAGGGGGGCTGTGCGTCTCGGGGGGCCGGGGGAGGGGGGCCGGGGGGGGCTGTGCGTCCCGGAGGGGGCCGGGGGGGGCTGTGCGTCCCGGAGGGGGCCGGGGAGGGGGGCCGGGGGGGGGCTGTGCGTCCCGGAGGGGGCCGGGGAGGGGGGCCGGGGGGGGGCTGTGCGTCCCGGAGGGGGCCGGGGAGGGGGGCGGGGGGGGCTGTGCGTCCCGGAGGGGGCCGGGGAGGGGGGACTGTTCGTCCTAGGGGGGCTGGGGAGTGGGGCTGGGGGCGGGGGCTGCAGTCCCCCAAGGAGCTGGGGAGTGGGGCTGTGGGTCCTGGCGGGGCTTGAGAGTGGGGCTTGGGGCTCCCACGGGGCTGGAAAATGGTGTGGTCGGGTGCTGTGAGCACCGGGGTCCTGGGGCTGGGAGGCGCTTGCAAACACCGGGGAGGGGCTGCGAGCATGGGGGGGCACAAGGGTTGCACCAGGGTCGGTGCACGATCACCTCCATTGTACGGGTGTCGATGTACAGCCAGCCGGGCTGCACGAGGCGCCGTGCGCATGCGCGGTCCCGGGGCGGGGACTACAACTCCCGGCGTGCCCCGCGCGGGCGGTCCGGTGGAGCCGCGCGCTGATTGGCTGCGGGCGGTATTTCAACGGGGCGCGCGGCGGGCTCTGCACCGAGGCGGCGGCGCAGCGTGAGTGTGAGGGGCCGCGGGCCCGGGGAGCCGAGGAGTGGGGCTGTGGCGGGGGGGGGCGGTCCTGCAGGCTCCGGGGACGGGGGCTGGGGGGGCTCCAGGCGGGGGAGGGGCTGTGAGCATCTGGGGAGTGGGGCTGGGGGGCGGGGCTGTGTGC
Organism: Calonectris borealis; assembly: GCF_964195595.1. Classification (NCBI taxonomy): domain Eukaryota; kingdom Metazoa; phylum Chordata; class Aves; order Procellariiformes; family Procellariidae; genus Calonectris; species Calonectris borealis. The sequence goes on along the minus strand of NW_027441490.1, from coordinate 326,441 downwards.
CCTAGGGGGGCCGCGCAGTGGGGCCGGGGCGGGGGGGCGGGGTGGGCGCTGTGTGCAAACAGACCCTCCCTGCGAGTCCCCACTGTCGCCCCGTGGGGCCGGGCACCCCCCAGCCCTCCCTGCAGGCAGACGGGCAGCCTGTAGGCAATGGAGGCCGCCCGCCCCAGCGAGGTGCTCGAGCCTGGGGGCTTCACGGGCCGAGTCGAGGGAGGAGCTGCTGGAGAGAGGGCTTAGAAACGGCCTTCTGCTCCCGAAACTGCTGGAGCATTTGAAGGGGAGGGACAGGTCCACCCCAGGGCCCCAAGGGGAAGCCCTCGGAGCAGGGACTTGGGGTTGTTCCAGGAGCAAAAGCTGGTCCCAGCCAGCTCGCCTCTGCTCCCCCGGCACCGGGATCGGACCTTTCAGCCCCGTTTCTGCCAGAAGCATCACACAAGCGCTTGCCCTCCCCGGGGGCATCTTTGGGCCTTGAGAACAGGCGCAGCAGCTGGGTTTTTGGGCTCAGAAATGGGTGCCAAGTGAGCTGGTTTGGGGGCCCAAAGCAGAAGCCGGTTTGGCCGTTTGTGCGGGGGGCTGGGAGGGCATTGGGGGCTGCGGGGGAAAGCAGGGGGTGGGCAGGGTGCGTGGAGCCTCCCCGGGGGGAGGGGCTCTGGTCCTGCTGGACCCTGAAGTGCGGGAGGCCGGCACGCACCAGGCCCAACTCAACGTCTGCGGTGGTCTCTGGGGGGAAGAGGTGGTCTCTGCTTTTCAGACCCCGCACGCCCTCTTCGAGTCCAGCTCTTGCTTGTCGACTGCTTCGAATAGTTATTAACTAATTAGTCATACAAACTAATTAATGTTTATACAATGTCCAACTATGATATTTAATCCTAATAGTCGAGTTTTGACGGCGATTGGTTTACGACCTTGTCAAAAGCCCAGGCTGTTGCAAATAGCTGGAGCTTGCAAGGAGAAGGAGCTGAAATCAACGGTGCAGAGCTGGAGCTTCAATTAGCCAGAACCGTCGCAAGCAGGAGCTGGAACGAGATGGGGTGTCCGCTGTCTGGGGCATGCCTTAGCCAGAGGCAAAATTACCAGCAGCTGTAACGAGCGGGAGCTGCGATTCGCTGCAGTGTCTGTTTGCCGGAGCATCCGTCGGCCAGACTGCACTCCCAGCACGGCTGAAGAGCAGCCAGGCGCAGGCAGGGCTGTCCCCGGCAAGGCGCTCCGAGCGGCAGGGAGGCGAGTTGTCCTTCTGCTAGCGGGGAGCCCGGGCTCTTCCCTCGGGGATTAAATCCACGCCACGCGTGGATCCGCTCTCTTTGCGTGGAGGGTCTCTCCCGGTCCCGTTCCCGAGGGCTGAAGCGAGGTCCCCCAGGGGGCAGGCGGCAGCACGAGGCGGCGGTGTCTCCCCGGTACCCGGCAAAGGGGAGCGAAACCGGCCGGCTGGAGCTCCCGGGGTGCACAGCCCGGCCCCGCACGGCAGAATCCTTCCCTGGGTTTTCACCGTTGGCTGGGTGTGACAAACAGGTTCATTTTGTGCCTCCTCTTTTCCCAGCGTCACCTTCTGCGTCACGTGAAGAAAATCCTGCGTGGTTGACGCCGCTTGCTGCTCAGGTGATGGCACGTGTGGGGCCGGGGGAGCCGGGAGAAACATTGGTGCGTTCAAGGTCGCTGCAGGTGCTCCACGTCAAACCCAGGGAAAAGGCAAATTTGCTGCTGGTGCAGAAAAGCTGATGAACAATTGCCGTGAACAGAGCGTGCCTACGTACCCTCGTTAGCGTAACTAACCCTGGGTAGTTACGAGTGTTTTCCTTTCAGGGAAAAGAATGAGCTTTCATCTACGAAAAATTAAGAGCTGCCTGTGTCCTTCTTTAAGTTCAAGTGTTTCTCTTCTGTTTGTTCATACTGATTTTATGGGCAGGTTGGAAATAGCCTTTTATTTTTATAGGCATAACTCAATTTGTAGTACTACGTGGTGTCAGGAGAGTGAATTTTGGAGCACCCAGGTATCACTAGAAACGGAATGAATGAGACACGATGGAAACTGATATTTAAACTTGATTTTTACTTGATTTTTTTTTTCCTGAGAGTGTTGATGGCACGTTGTCCTGTGGCTCAATCCACGTTCTGTTCAGTGGAGTCTTCAGTCTAGGACTTTTAAGGAAAAAAGTTGGTCCTTCCGAAAAAGGGCTAGTCGTTCATAGGCTCGAGGCATAGACTTGGAGAGCCGCTTAAGTACGTGATCAGAATTAAAGCCAAATGTCGCTTCGTGTTGCTGCTGTTGGCCTTCACTTTCGTTAATTTCCCTGCTGCTCCGTCATGGTTGGGAGCTCTGAATCATCATTTTTTTCACTCCCTAACGCATTTTTCTCCCCAAGGAGAGGCTACGTTTAAAAGTTACTTAGTTTCCTCGCAAATGCATCGGTCAATAAAACGGAGTTATGATTATTAAAACCACACAAATGACACCGGTCTTACAGATCTGGACTATTTCTGAACACGTGTTCATCGCGTGCAGATGTCATCGGGATACGGATCACCTGCATTTCATGCTCTGACGAGACAATCTGCTGAGACAGGGACGAGCTCCAAAAGAAAAAAAAGGTACAACGTCAAGGTTTTGTTTTGTTGTTGGTTTTTGTGGGCTTTTTGTTTGTGTTATTTTTTGGTTTGTGTTTTTTTTTTTTTTTTAAAAGAGTGCGATGTTGACTGGTGGCAGCCTGCAGAGCTCTCTTGCTGCCTGACCTCTCCTTTTCTTCTCTATCACTCCTCTTTTGTGGCTGTAATTTTCACTCGGGTAGTTTTAGAAGAGCGATTTAGTTCCTCGCCTGTGTAGATGTGCTGGTAATACCTGGAAGGTAAATGCTTGAACCGGTAGCGAATAACTTGGCTACAAGTAGAATTTCTGAAGGAAGAACAACAACAGCAGGAAGCAAGTAGCGAGTTACCCCAAATTTGTGTGTGTCAAATGTCTTCCAAATGGCTCGTTTTGGTAAACATAAATTTTCAGGAAGTTCAGGGTTGTGTGTGGAAAAACGTGCCCCTCTGTCTAGGTGTCCTGCTACGTAAATAGCATCAGTCAGTAGCACATCCAGCGGCAGGGCTCCTGTTCCCTGCTCTCGATATGGCCGTAGTAGTGTTGTGATATTTCGACCTAAGAGGCGGGTTTAGGAATGGAAGGAGAATGCCTGCGTTCTGCAAGGGCTACGAATGCCGACCCTTTTCTCTGCCTGCTGCTTTCCTGTGCGTGAGATGAAACTGTATTGTTTTTCTCCCTTGTTCCCGGTAGAAATATTTCTGAAGCTGTCGCTGCTGTGGGTTTGCAATGTGCGTTACTGCGTTTTTGTAGAGTTCTAGTTACGGATCGTTTCTGCCGCGGCAAAGTGTCAAGATACGGTTTTCAGTTTAAAGCTTCAGAAGCTGCATTCGCTGAAATCGGCGTAGGTGAAGCTGGTTGTTGTGGTTTAACCCGGCAGGCAGCTAAACACCACGCAGCTGCCCGCTCGCTCCCCCTGCCCCCAAAGTGGGGTGGGGGAGAGAATCGGAAAAAAAAGTGAAGTTCGTGGGGTGAGGTAAAGACAGTTTAATGGGACAGAACAGGAAGGGGAAACAATCGTAACGATAAAAGAATATACAAAATAAGCGGCGCACAATGCGATTGCTCACCGCCCGCCGACTGATGCCCAGCCGGTCCCCGAGCGGCAGTCGCCGCCGCCCGGCCAACTCCCCCAGCTTATGTACTGAGCGTGACGTCATATGGTACGGACTGTCCCTTTGGCCGGTTTGGGTCATCTGTCCTGGCTAAGGTCCCTCCCAGCTTCTCGCTGGCAGGGCATGAGAAGCTGAAAAGTCCCCGACTAGCGTAAGCGCTACTTAGCCACAACTAAAACATCAGCGTGTTATCCACGTTTTTCTCGTCCTAAATCTAAAACGCAGCGCTATACCAGTTACCAGGAAGAGAATTAACTCTATCCCAGCCGAAACCAGGACGCTGGTCTTGCGCATGATCCCGCTGTGCTCGCAGGGGTGCTCAGTGGCTCCTCATCAAAACAGCGAGGTGCGTGTGGACGTCCGTAGGGTTGCGCTAGGGGTCTGGGGGCGTTATGTATTTTTGCTGTTGGAAGACGGAATAGAGCGTGTGCCTGTTAAATCTAACGATGGTCGAAGGTTGGGAGGGACCCTGAGCAGGTTTGGTGGCACAACTGCAGTTTTCAAAGATCTCGACCGTTTGGAGAAACGGCCTGGAAAAAAGGATTCCTCTTTTGCAGCGAGTTCGCGAGGACAGACGGGTTGCCGTACTCTTTAACAAAAATACTCAACTTGGGACGTATCGGGTGAGGAAATCGCGGCTCTACTTAGGCTTGAGAAAACGTACGTAGGTGTCTGTGCCTGTCACCTGCGCGTCTCTAGGCAAGTGAGTTCTAGCGAAACTAAAGCTGCCGATGAGCCAAAAGAAAAGGCACGGTTGTCTAAAACATGCAGAAGCTCTAGTGGCCTGTCTCAACAACTGCACCAAAGATGATGCAAAATACTTTCTCCTCCACTCAGTTGTAGTCTTCACAGAAAAGGAAGCTTTGTGCTAAACGTTTTTTTTTGGTTTTTTTTTTTGCCTTTCCTCTCAGCAGAATGTCAACTGCCGTGAAAGTACGAGACGGATGGAAAGGATCCATAGTGGTCTGCAAGTACAAGGTATGCCTGTGATGTGTGTCTGCATTTTTCCTAAGGTGCTTGTAGCGTGGACTTTACAGTCAACACGAAGAATGTGGCAGCTCTCCTTCTATCTGATTTTTTAACATGAAATATTTTAACACAAATACTAAAAATAAAGGTCTGTTCTGGAGCGTGGTACGCCTATTCAAGGCTTGCTTTCCTTCGTCTATTTTCTCTTCCTGAAAGCAGAGTCTTCTGTTTCTGTGTGCTTGCTATTAAAGGGTGCTGTGAAAATAATGTTGGACTAGAAGAGGAAAGGAACCGTTTGTAAGAGTTCGGACGTTCGGGAGAAACAGGCTTTGTTTTCACGATAAAAGCTTAATGCTTTTTCAGTCAGTCAGTGTTTAAAATACCTTACAGGAGCACTCGAAAACCTTACTGAGATACTGGCATCTGTGCTAAAAGCAATCAAGGTCAAAGAAGAGGCGTGGACAACACGGGACAAATCGGCGTCGCTTCGGTGTGTTTTCCAGGCTTTCCCGAGAAGCGGTAGCAGCCTTGTAACTAGCGACAGAGAGTCCTGATGTGTTTTCGGTGAGTTACTGATTCTCTAATGTCCTTTTTCCTAACCTGCAGCGCGTAATTTTGACTTCGGGTGGAAAGAGATTTTCCAGAATGGAAATCTTTTTCATTCAAAGGAGTTGCCTTTTACAAACTTCCCATCAGAATGGATCTTCAGAGATGACGTGCTTGGCAGTAGAAGTCATCCGCAAGGAGACTTTTCACTCTCTCTGGAAAAAAAAAAGGAGTTAAGTCGATTTCCTTGCAAGGACCCAAGCGCAGCACATCTTCCAATAGTCGACGTACGGCTGATCTTTGGTTCTCGGGTGTAACGGTCGAGAGATCGTAAAGACGCGTTCCTCCGCACGCTTGGGTACAGCCAACAGCGTTAGCAAACCTGCCAGTCCTTTTTGGTAGCCTGATGTATTGCAGCACCGGGGATTTGATATTCCCCACCGCCTGCCCCGCCCCCCCCCCCCAAAAAAGTAAAACCGTATGGGAGATCTCTTATCTCACTGATTTTTCTATCATAAATGAAATTTTAAAAAGAAAGTTAAAATTGTCTAATTTCCAAACTGACTTGCGTTGTTTAAACTGCAACTGCCAAATAGCTGTAGTGTATAATTTATTAGGTGTGCTTAAGCAGTTGGGTAGTTGCTCTAAACGTTTAAAAAGAGAGGCAACTGAACGTTAGGGGCTTTTTTCCTGATCTTTTGGCAGAGTGCTCTGAAGCACTTTATTTCTGTCTCGCTTTCGACGGCGCGTTTCCCCGGCAGTTCGGTAGCATCGGTCTCGGCGCAGCTGGCCAGGCGTCCCTCCTAGTCATGTCACACACGCAAAACCCCTGGTCAAACGATAGCTGTGTAGCTTGGAGGTAGATAATTTAACGGTATGAATTCACAGCTACGCAATTTCAATGAACGCAAAAGGAAAATCAAATATTTTTATAGTACGAGTCTTCTCATTGTACGTATGTAAGCGCGCGCACGCCTTTTTAGCATAAAATGAATTGCTGAGATTTGTTCTTTCTTTTTCATTTTACTCTTCAAAGTTTTACGCTTCACTTTCAGGTTTATCGGCCAAGCGAGCGAGATGCGCAGCAGCAGCAGCGCAAGGGCTGGAGCTGCGGCGGTGGATCCGTGAGCGTAGATGCTGATTACGGCGCGCCCTTGTCCTGCAGCCTCACGGGGTTATCTCCCGGCAGCGGTGCTGTAAGGAAGGGACGAGGCGTTTTCCGACACCAGCGAGAGCGTTTACTTCTCTGCGAAGGACGCGTTCAGAATCGTGTCAATTAGTCCTCACGCGGATTTTAAGCGTTCGAATCGCTCGAGCTTTTAAAGGCGGCGTTGTATTTCGAGCTGACCCGTTTGCCTGGCACCCTCCTTTAGCCCGACTGCTACCCTCTCCCTTGTCCTGACCGAATTCCTCTGCTGCCTTCGGTGCTGCTTTTTTAACGTGCTGAAATATCCGTTGGGATTTTTGTTTTTCAGATGCCTCGCTGTGAGCGTCCCGTGGTGCTCAGGAGAGACCCCCGGCCCAGGTTTGCCTGCCGGTCGTTGGGCGTGCTGAGGGTGAGGGGCCGGCTGGCAGCCTGCGGGACGGGGGCTGGGGGGGGCTGCAAGCGTTTGGGGGGGCCGCCCCTCCTTTATCTTTCTAGCAGAGCCCCCCTTTTTGGCGGGGGTGCGTGCGTACATACGTAAACGGCATTATTAAAGTAACGAGCTGCCGGTTGGGGCCGTTTCCCTCGTTTTGTGTCTTTTTGGGGGGGTGAATAAAAAGGGGGGGTTGGGGGGCCTGGAGGGGTGATGATGTCATTTGGGGCACCCCAGCATCACCACGGGGGTGATGATGCCGTGGAGGAGCAGGTGAGTGGGGAATGGGGGGTCATGGGGGTCCGTGTCCCCCCCTCGGCCCCCCCCCCCCCCCCAAGGGGGGTCACAGCCCAAATTGCCTGAAAATTCATGGGGGGGGTTTCAAAAATTTTTAAAAACTGTAAATATATCTGTGAGGCCTCGAAATAGAAAAAAATCTCTCCTTGTTACGTATATTGAAAAATAATATTAATTTATACGTACAAAAGGATTTCAAAATAAGGACCTATATCTGCCCTATTTTATATATATATATATAAAGGATTTTAGAGTATAAAAAAATTCGAAAGATGTATATAGGGTTTTAAAATACAAAAATAACTCACATCTGTATAAATTAAAAAATAAAGAACTTCCAAATGCAAAAAGGATGATACATTTTATACATGAAGGAATTTAAAATAGAAAAAGGTCTGAATAGATACCGCTATCTACACTTACTACGTGTTACATAGAGAGTCTACATAGACATTATATGTAATCTAAGAGATTATGTACAAGTGTAAATAGACATCTAAGTCTAAAACCTAAGTCTATAAAGATATAGGTGTAAATATATGTAAGTGTAAATAGAGAAGTCTATAAAGACATTTAAGTGTTCAAAATATGTAAGTCAACAGATCCATAGTCTGAGCAGGTATTATATATAAGAAGTGGGAAATAGGGGGGTATAAGTGAAACATAAATATATTCACTAAATATATAGAGAGAGATATGTGTAAATACATTAAGTGTAAATGTCTCTGATAATAAGGTTTTTAAAATGCAAAGAAACCCTGTTTACAGAAAGGATTTTAAAATTCGACACACACACACACACACACACACACACCCCGCCCCGAAACACCTCTCTATTGAAGATATAAAAGCGCTTTCAAAAGCTGCCTCTTCCCTGTTCTCCTTTTCCGCCTGTTCCCATCCTGATTGGGGGCCAGTTCCCCCAACAGGGACTTTCCCCTGCAGGGCTGCGCACGCAGAGCGGGACCTGCCGCCATGGCCTAAAAATACCACAAAACCCCTAATTCGGGGCCTGCAAGGGGTGGGGAAAAAAAAGCCCGCAATTTTGGGGGAAAAATACCCAACTTGGAGCTCCCGGGAAAGCCAAATCCGCCTGGATTTGGGCAGCCGGAAAGCAAAAAAAAACCCCATTTTCACGCACAAAACGAAAAAGCAAAAACCACCAATTTTTGTTGTGAAAAAGCGTTGAAAAACCTCCAAATGGTGGAATGTTTTGGAAAAGGAAAAAACCCCAATTTTGATATTATGGAAAAGCAAAACACCCCCCTGATTTGGGGAAGATTTGGGGTGAAACACCAGCCACTTGAGGGGCATTGCTCGTGGTTATCCAGCGAGGGTCAGTCATCGGGAACGGATTATCTGTTGCGGGTCATCCCAGGCGAGTTTTCTGCTGTGGGTGGTCCCGGGTGGACCCCCTGGCGTAGGTCACCCCCACGCATGTGCCCCCCCGCCCCTCCCGGTGTCCGCCCCGCCTTTCCCGTGCGAGGTTTTTCCCCCCGTGCGAGGTTTTCCCCGTGACGCGCCCCCCGTATCCCCTGCCCTCCTACCTCGTGCCCGCACTGCCCTCCTCTCTCCTCTCCCTCCTCCCACCCCCCGTGTTCCGCACTGCCTCCCCGTAACCCCTCTGCCCCGGACCCCTGGGGTGCTGCCTGCCCCGCCAACCTGCCCGTTGCCCCCCGCCCAAACTCTGGCACCCCCCTCCCGCTCCCCCGCACCCCACTCCCACCCCGCTCTCCCTCCTCCTGCGTTTTGGGTTTGTGCTGCAAACGGCGTCGGTGACGCGGGGCTGCGTGAGTTCCCGCTGCGCAGCGCTTGCACCGCGCCGGGGGCTGTGCTGCTCCTCGCCCCGCCCTGCCGGCGAGCGGGCTGGGGGTGCGCGAGGGCCTGGGAGGGGGCACCGCTGGGAGAGCTGACCCCGGCGGACCCAGGGGATGTTCCAGACCCTGTGACGTCAGGAAATAAAACTCGGGGGGCGGTTGGCGGGGGGGCCGCTGCTGGGCTGCGGCTGGCTGGGCATCGGGCGGTTGGCGGTGAGCCGTTGTTTTCATTTGTACCGCTTGTCTGTCTGGGGTTTTTCGCTCTGTTGTTTGGGGGTTTTTTCCCCCCTTTTCCTTACAAGTGGAGTTTTTTCACTTTTGCCCTTCCAATTCTCTCCCCCCTCCCACTGAGGGGGGAGCGAGTGAGCGGTTGTGTGGTGCTGAGTTGCCAGCTGGGATTAAACCACGGCACAAGGTGAGTTGCAAGCCCTGCTGGCTAAACGCTTTAGGCTCTCCGTGTTATTCCTGCCATCTTGCCCTCCTTGTTCTTTCCTGCTGCTTTCAAGTGCCTTGTGCTCCAGCAGCAGGCTGGGAAGGAGGGTTGTGGCAGGAGCTGCAGCACCCTGTGACTCCTTCTCAGGCTGCTAGCTTCGCCCTTTGTATGGGCTGCCGAGGTCGTCGGCTCCGCAGGGGCCACAGGCAGCCCGCAGAGCTTGACGCCAAGCCGTTCCTTTCCCCTCTGCGCAGCAGCGGTTCTGCCGCTGCTACAGGCAGCCGCTTGCTCGAGGGCGAGGGGCTGGGATGACGACAGGCTGCTGCACGCTTCAGTCGAACTGAGACGCCGTTCTCTGAGGAGCCGGTGCAAGGAGAGCTCAGGTCCGTTCTGTACTGCCGATGGCTCTTCACAAGGGAAGCGTGCTCTGGTTTTAGCAGAAAAAGGTGTCGGTCACAGGCAGCCGCCTATCACTGCGCACAGCTCAGCTATTTGGCAGGGGTCTTGCTTGTTCAAGTAGAGGCGTATTCCTCGCCTTGCAGTCTCGATGGCAAAACAATCGGGGGTTCAAGCTACAAAAGCACAGAGCAAGGATGGAACCTGCCGGGCTCTACGGTCAACTGCTGAGGACGCCTAATACACCAGCAGGCCTCTTGGCTTTCCCTGCCTCATTTCTAATTCCTTTGCACGCTGGAGGGCAGGGTGGTAAGTGACGTCGTGCAGTGTCTCTCCTCCAAGTGGCAAGCCCTGCGCGTGTGCAGGATGAGGAGAGCAGAGTGCTGATAGCACAGAGGCGAGGAAAGCTGCAAACACCGCAACACAGCCCCAGGACCACCAGCGTATCGCTCGTTTGCAGGTCAGCCACTGGCACCGGGTCTGCTCAGAAGCGCGGTTTCCTGATGGACATAGCTGCCACTCCCCTGCTCTCAGGGTGTCACCCGTGTGGCATCGTACAGAGGCGATGAAGATTAGTGCCCGGGCCGCGAGTGGGAAAAGGGCAGGGAAATCTAAGCCCAGTACCGCCAGTAAGCAGTTACCGTCTTTCGATGGTACGAACTGGGCGGAGAGAAGGGGAAAGGGCCGGTGAGGCGACGGTGGCACCCGGCGGGCAGAATTGGGTACTGCAGCTCTTGAGCCGCGCATGCGCGGTGGGGCGCTCTCCTCTGCTCGCTGCTGCCACCAAGCGACCAGAATTCGGTACTGCAGCTCTTGAGCCGCGCATGCGCAGTGGCGCGCCTTTCTTTGCTCGCTGCTGCCACCGAGCGACCAAAGCCGGGTACTGCAGCTCTTGAGCCGCGCATGCGCGGTGGCGCGCTCTCCTTTGCTCGCTGCTGCCACCAAGCGACCAGAATTCGGTACTGCAGCTCTTGAGCCGCGCATGCGCAGTGGCGCGCTTTTCTTTGCTCGCTGCTGCCACCGAGCGACCAAAGCCGGGTACTGCAGCTCTTGAGCCGCGCATGCGCAATGGCGCGCTCTCCTTTGCTCGCTGCTGCCACCGAGCGACCAGAATTCGGTACTGCAGCTCTTGAGCCGCGCATGCGCAGTGGCGCGCCTTTCTTTGCTCGCTGCTGCCACTGAGCGACCAGAATTGGGTACTGCAGCTCTTGAGCCGCGCATGCGTAGTGGCGCGCCTTTCTTTGCTCGCTGCTGCCACCGAGCGACCAAAGCTGGGTACTGCAGCTCTTGAGCCGCGCATGCGCGGTGGCGCGCCTTTCTTTGCTCGCTGCTGCCACCGAGCGACCAGAATTCGGTACTGCAGCTCTTGAGCCGCGCATGCGCAGTGGCGCGCTCTCCTTTGCTCGCTGCTGCCACCGAGCGACCAAAATTCGGTACTGCAGCTCTCGAGCCGCGCATGCGCGGTGGCGCCCCCTTTCTCCGCGCTGCCGTCCGCCGGTAACGGCAATGCCGTACTGTGGTGCCTGCGGGGTGATGCCGCCGCGTTCGTTGGTTCGTTCCGGTAAGGAAACGCCGCTGCCGCCCCACGTGCGCGGTGCCGGCGGGCGCTGGGCCTGCAAAGCGCGGACCTGCAGCGCCGGTGCCGCCCCCGTGCACGCGCCGCCCGGCGGCTGCTCGCTGCTGCCGCCTCGTGGCCGAATCGCGGTACTGCAGCGCCGGCACCGCTCAGGTGCGCAGCAGCGCCGCCGCCGCCGCCACCTTCGCTGCTGCCGCCCCGAAGCCGAAGCGTGGTCCTGCAGCCCGGCGTTCGCGCGCCGGCTCTGGCCCCTCCATGCGCCGTCCCCATCCCGGTGCCTCCCTCATCCCGGTGCATTCGTCATCCCGGGCGGCAATGGTTAGGGTGCCCCCCCCCCCGCATGCCAGCACCCCCAAGAGTATCGGCGTGTCCCGGTGCTGTCCCCATCCCTGGGGCAGCTCCCCGTCCCCTGTCCCTGCGGCTGGTCGTTGGGCTCTGTGTTCCCCCAATAAAACACGGGGACAGAGGGGACCCCTGGGGACAGGGGGTGGGGACCCCCAGAGAGTAGGCTGTGCTGCCGTCGCTCCTCGGTGCTGGCCCTGCTTGTCCCCTGTCCCCCCAGTGGTGACGAACTCCGGGCCACTGGCGGGGACCCTCACTGTCACCTTCCCCCCATGCCGGTTGCCACCAGCGACAGGGACAGCGACGCACCCCCGGGGGTGTTTGGGGTCCCCAGGGTGGGAGCGGAGCTGCAGGATGCCGGGTCCCCCCTGCCCGAGCCCTGCAGACCCACCCAGGTGGAGCGCAGGCAACCCCGGCCCTGTCCCCAGCCCTGTCTCCGCGTGGCCGTGGGTCGGTGCTGCCATTGCGTGGCCAGCGGCTGGGAGGACACAGCTCCCGCCGGCTGGGGCCAGAGGAGCCCGGCAGCCTGGGGACCCCCGGGAAGGGCTGGCTGTCATGGGGACTCGGCGCCCAGGGCCCAGGGCACCCCAGAGACCCTACAACAGGGTGCAGCATGAACTATTTTATTACCTGTGCAGTATCCATGAGTGAGTCCCCATCGTTCCCATCCTGGTCCCCCAGTGGGTCGGGGTCCCAGCTGCCCCTGGGGGTGGCTGCAGGTGTCGGGGGTGGGATCCCTTCTCCCCGCGGTGCCCCCCACCTCCCCAGGGTCATCCCTCCCAATCTCAACTCCCCACATGGTGTCCTCAATCTCCCGAGAAACACCTCTGTCCCCCAATGTCCCCCTACCTACCCCACTCCCAGGGTCCCTCCCGGACCCCAGGATTCCCCCCCTGCCCCATCCTGAGGCCGCCCCCCCCCCCCCCATCCCCATGGTCATGAGACACACACACACACACCCCCTCCGGCACTGGGGAGACACTGGGAAGAGCCGGCACTGCCATCTCGGGGTCCTGCTAGCCCTCATCCTCCCTAAAGTCTTGCACCATGCTCTGCTCCTTGGGGGGAGTGCCCACAGTCAGGGGGGTGGGGGCTCCCCTCCTCCCCAGGGAACCCCCCCAACCTGTCCAGGGCACCCTCTGCCACCTCCCCAGGGTCCAATCACCGTAACAGGGTCTGACCCTGGCGTCCCGCTGGTTAACGTCAGGTCCAAGAGAAGGTTCCTCACTACTCCTTGATTAGTTCTTAGGTGCCAGCTCGAGCTGGGTGCCTCCAGAGAGGGACCCCTACCCCGGATCACCCTCCTTGCACACCTGCACCCGTTGCAGGAGGGTCCACGCACACCATGGGAGCCATGTGGGAACCGGAGGCGGCCTCGAGGCTGCTCAGCAGCAGTCAAAACACCCCAGTGGTTTCAGGCACCGGCTGTTTTGCTCCCGAACCCAAGGGTACTGCCGAGAAAAATAACCACCACTGTCACACGAGGGTCCTGCACAGTCCCCACCATCGCACAAGGGTCCCCGTGCACCTGCCCGCCATTGCACGAGGGTCCCCTGCACACCAACCAATTGCATAAGGGTCTTCCTGCACTGCCCCCCCCATTGCATGGGCGTCTCCACACACCGACCCCCCGCTGCGCAAAGGTCCCCGCACAATCCCCACCGTTGCAGGGGGGTCCCTGCGCAGGCACCCGCACTGCACAAGGCGCCGTGCGCATGCGCACTTCCGGGGCGGGGACTACAACTCCCGGCGTGCCCCCCGCGGGCGGCCCGGAGGAGCCGCGCGCTGATTGGCTGCGGAGGATATTTCAACGGGGCGCGCGGCGGGCTCTGCACCCAGGCGGCGGCGGCGGCGGCGGCGGCGGCGGCGGCGGCGGCAGTCTGAGGTGCCGCGGGCACGGCGGGCTGGCGGGAGGCTGGGGACCCCCCGGGGGACTGAGGAGGGGGGCTGTGCGTCTCGGGGGGCCGGGGGAGGGGGGCCGGGGGGGGCTGTGCGTCCCGGAGGGGGCCGGGGGGGGCTGTGCGTCCCGGAGGGGGCCGGGGAGGGGGGCCGGGGGGGGGCTGTGCGTCCCGGAGGGGGCCGGGGAGGGGGGCCGGGGGGGGGCTGTGCGTCCCGGAGGGGGCCGGGGAGGGGGGCGGGGGGGGCTGTGCGTCCCGGAGGGGGCCGGGGAGGGGGGCTGGGGGGGGGGCTGTGCGTCCCGGGGGGGCCGGGGGTGCGGGCTGGGGGGGGCTGTGCGTCCCGGAGGGGGCCGGGGAGGGGGGACTGTTCGTCCTAGGGGGGCTGGGGAGTGGGGCTGGGGGCGGGGGCTGCAGTCCCCCAAGGAGCTGGGGAGTGGGGCTGTGGGTCCTGGCGGGGCTTGAGAGTGGGGCTTGGGGCTCCCACGGGGCTGGAAAATGGTGTGGTCGGGTGCTGTGAGCACCGGGGTCCTGGGGCTGGGAGGCGCTTGCAAACACCGGGGAGGGGCTGCGAGCATGGGGGGGCACAAGGGTTGCACCAGGGTCGGTGCACGATCACCTCCATTGTACGGGTGTCGATGTACAGCCAGCCGGGCTGCACGAGGCGCCGTGCGCATGCGCGGTCCCGGGGCGGGGACTACAACTCCCGGCGTGCCCCGCGCGGGCGGTCCGGTGGAGCCGCGCGCTGATTGGCTGCGGGCGGTATTTCAACGGGGCGCGCGGCGGGCTCTGCACCGAGGCGGCGGCGCAGCGTGAGTGTGAGGGGCCGCGGGCCCGGGGAGCCGAGGAGTGGGGCTGTGGCGGGGGGGGGCGGTCCTGCAGGCTCCGGGGACGGGGGCTGGGGGGGCTCCAGGCGGGGGAGGGGCTGTGAGCATCTGGGGAGTGGGGCTGGGGGGCGGGGCTGTGTGCCCTAGGGGGGCCGCGCAGTGGGGCCGGGGCGGGGGGGCGGGGTGGGCGCTGTGTGCAAACAGACCCTCCCTGCGAGTCCCCACTGTCGCCCCGTGGGGCCGGGCACCCCCCAGCCCTCCCTGCAGGCAGACGGGCAGCCTGTAGGCAATGGAGGCCGCCCGCCCCAGCGAGGTGCTCGAGCCTGGGGGCTTCACGGGCCGAGTCGAGGGAGGAGCTGCTGGAGAGAGGGCTTAGAAACGGCCTTCTGCCCCCGAAACTGCTGGAGCATTTGAAGGGGAGGGACAGGTCCACCCCAGGGCCCCAAGGGGAAGCCCTCGGAGCAGGGACTTGGGGTTGTTCCAGGAGCAAAAGCTGGTCCCAGCCAGCTCGCCTCTGCTCCCCCGGCACCGGGATCGGACCTTTCAGCCCCGTTTCTGCCAGAAGCATCACACAAGCGCTTGCCCTCCCCGGGGGCATCTTTGGGCCTTGAGAACAGGCGCAGCAGCTGGGTTTTTGGGCTCAGAAATGGGTGCCAAGTGAGCTGGTTTGGGGGCCCAAAGCAGAAGCCGGTTTGGCCGTTTGTGCGGGGGGCTGGGAGGGCATTGGGGGCTGCGGGGGAAAGCAGGGGGTGGGCAGGGTGCGTGGAGCCTCCCCGGGGGGAGGGGCTCTGGTCCTGCTGGACCCTGAAGTGCGGGAGGCCGGCACGCACCAGGCCCAACTCAACGTCTGCGGTGGTCTCTGGGGGGAAGAGGTGGTCTCTGCTTTTCAGACCCCGCACGCCCTCTTCGAGTCCAGCTCTTGCTTGTCGACTGCTTCGAATAGTTATTAACTAATTAGTCGTACAAACTAATTAATGTTTATACAATGTCCAACTATGATATTTAATCCTAATAGTCGAGTTTTGACGGCGATTGGTTTACGACCTTGTCAAAAGCCCAGGCTGTTGCAAATAGCTGGAGCTTGCAAGGAGAAGGAGCTGAAATCAACGGTGCAGAGCTGGAGCTTCAATTAGCCAGAACCGTCGCAAGCAGGAGCTGGAACGAGACGGGGTGTCCGCTGTCTGGGGCATGCCTTAGCCAGAGGCAAAATTACCAGCAGCTGTAACGAGCGGGAGCTGCGATTCGCTGCAGTGTCTGTTTGCCGGAGCATCCGTCGGCCAGACTGCACTCCCAGCACGGCTGAAGAGCAGCCAGGCGCAGGCAGGGCTGTCCCCGGCAAGGCGCTCCGAGCGGCAGGGAGGCGAGTTGTCCTTCTGCTAGCGGGGAGCCCGGGCTCTTCCCTCGGGGATTAAATCCACGCCACGCGTGGATCCGCTCTCTTTGCGTGGAGGGTCTCTCCCGGTCCCGTTCCCGAGGGCTGAAGCGAGGTCCCCCAGGGGGCAGGCGGCAGCACGAGGCGGCGGTGTCTCCCCGGTACCCGGCAAAGGGGAGCGAAACCGGCCGGCTGGAGCTCCCGGGGTGCACAGCCCGGCCCCGCACGGCAGAATCCTTCCCTGGGTTTTCACCGTTGGCTGGGTGTGACAAACAGGTTCATTTTGTGCCTCCTCTTTTCCCAGCGTCACCTTCTGCGTCACGTGAAGAAAATCCTGCGTGGTTGACGCCGCTTGCTCCTCAGGTGATGGCACGTGTGGGGCCGGGGGAGCCGGGAGAAACATTGGTGCGTTCAAGGTCGCTGCAGGTGCTCCACGTCAAACCCAGGGAAAAGGCAAATTTGCTGCTGGTGCAGAAAAGCTGATGAACAATTGCCGTGAACAGAGCGTGCCTACGTACCCTCGTTAGCGTAACTAACCCTGGGTAGTTAGGAGTGTTTTCCTTTCAGGGAAAAGAATGAGCTTTCATCTACGAAAAATTAAGAGCTGCCTGTGTCCTTCTTTAAGTTCAAGTGTTTCTCTTCTGTTTGTTCATACTGATTTTATGGGCAGGTTGGAAATAGCCTTTTATTTTTATAGGCATAACTCAATTTGTAGTACTACGTGGTGTCAGGAGAGTGAATTTTGGAGCACCCAGGTATCACTAGAAACGGAATGAATGAGACACGATGGAAACTGATATTTAAACTTGATTTTTACTTGATTTTTTTTTCCTGAGAGTGTTGATGGCACGTTGTCCTGTGGCTCAATCCACGTTCTGTTCAGTGGAGTCTTCAGTCTAGGACTTTTAAGGAAAAAAGTTGGTCCTTCCGAAAAAGGGCTAGTCGTTCATAGGCTCGAGGCATAGACTTGGAGAGCCGCTTAAGTACGTGATCAGAATTAAAGCCAAATGTCGCTTCGTGTTGCTGCTGTTGGCCTTCACTTTCGTTAATTTCCCTGCTGCTCCGTCATGGTTGGGAGCTCTGAATCATCATTTTTTTCACTCCCTAACGCATTTTTCTCCCCAAGGAGAGGCTACGTTTAAAAGTTACTTAGTTTCCTCGCAAATGCATCGGTCAATAAAACGGAGTTATGATTATTAAAACCACACAAATGACACCGGTCTTACAGATCTGGACTATTTCTGAACACGTGTTCATCGCGTGCAGATGTCATCGGGATACGGATCACCTGCATTTCATGCTCTGACGAGACAATCTGCTGAGACAGGGACGAGCTCCAAAAGAAAAAAAAGGTACAACGTCAAGGTTTTGTTTTGTTGTTGGTTTTTGTGGGCTTTTTGTTTGTGTTATTTTTTGGTTTGTGTTTTTTTTTTTTTTTTAAAAGAGTGCGATGTTGACTGGTGGCAGCCTGCAGAGCTCTCTTGCTGCCTGACCTCTCCTTTTCTTCTCTATCACTCCTCTTTTGTGGCTGTAATTTTCACTCGGGTAGTTTTAGAAGAGCGATTTAGTTCCTCGCCTGTGTAGATGTGCTGGTAATACCTGGAAGGTAAATGCTTGAACCGGTAGCGAATAACTTGGCTACAAGTAGAATTTCTGAAGGAAGAACAACAACAGCAGGAAGCAAGTAGCGAGTTACCCCAAATTTGTGTGTGTCAAATGTGTTCCAAATGGCTCGTTTTGGTAAACATAAATTTTCAGGAAGTTCAGGGTTGTGTGTGGAAAAACGTGCCCCTCTGTCTAGGTGTCCTGCTACGTAAATAGCATCAGTCAGTAGCACATCCAGCGGCAGGGCTGCTGTTCCCTGCTCTCGATATTGCCGTAGTAGTGTTGTGATATTTCGACCTAAGAGGCGGGTTTAGGAATGGAAGGAGAATGCCTGCGTTCTGCAAGGGCTACGAATGCCGACCCTTTTCTCTGCCTGCTGCTTTCCTGTGCGTGAGATGAAACTGTATTTTTTTTCTCCCTTGTTCCCGGTAGAAATATTTCTGAAGCTGTCGCTGCTGTGGGTTTGCAATGTGCGTTACTGCGTTTTTGTAGAGTTCTAGTTACGGATCGTTTCTGCCGCGGCAAAGTGTCAAGATACGGTTTTCAGTTTAAAGCTTCAGAAGCTGCATTCGCTGAAATCGGCGTAGGTGAAGCTGGTTGTTGTGGTTTAACCCGGCAGGCAGCTAAACACCACGCAGCTGCCCGCTCGCTCCCCCTGCCCCCAAAGTGGGGTGGGGGAGAGAATCGGAAAAAAAAGTGAAGTTCGTGGGGTGAGGTAAAGACAGTTTAATGGGACAGAACAGGAAGGGGAAACAATCGTAACGATAAAAGAATATACAAAATAAGCGGCGCACAATGCGATTGCTCACCGCCCGCCGACTGATGCCCAGCCGGTCCCCGAGCGGCAGTCGCCGCCGCCCGGCCAACTCCCCCAGCTTATGTACTGAGCGTGACGTCATATGGTACGGACTGTCCCTTTGGCCGGTTTGGGTCATCTGTCCTGGCTAAGGTCCCTCCCAGCTTCTCGCTGGCAGGGCATGAGAAGCTGAAAAGTCCCCGACTAGCGTAAGCGCTACTTAGCCACAACTAAAACATCAGCGTGTTATCCACGTTTTTCTCGTCCTAAATCTAAAACGCAGCGCTATACCAGTTACCAGGAAGAGAATTAACTCTATCCCAGCCGAAACCAGGACGCTGGTCTTGCGCATGATCCCGCTGTGCTCGCAGGGGTGCTCAGTGGCTCCTCATCAAAACAGCGAGGTGCGTGTGGACGTCCGTAGGGTTGCGCTAGGGGTCTGGGGGCGTTATGTATTTTTGCTGTTGGAAGACGGAATAGAGCGTGTGCCTGTTAAATCTAACGATGGTCGAAGGTTGGGAGGGACCCTGAGCAGGTTTGGTGGCACAACTGCAGTTTTCAAAGATCTCGACCGTTTGGAGAAACGGCCTGGAAAAAAGGATTCCTCTTTTGCAGCGAGTTCGCGAGGACAGACGGGTTGCCGTACTCTTTAACAAAAATACTCAACTTGGGACGTATCGGGTGAGGAAATCGCGGCTCTACTTAGGCTTGAGAAAACGTACGTAGGTGTCTGTGCCTGTCACCTGCGCGTCTCTAGGCAAGTGAGTTCTAGCGAAACTAAAGCTGCCGATGAGCCAAAAGAAAAGGCACGGTTGTCTAAAACATGCAGAAGCTCTAGTGGCCTGTCTCAACAACTGCACCAAAGATGATGCAAAATACTTTCTCCTCCACTCAGTTGTAGTCTTCACAGAAAAGGAAGCTTTGTGCTAAACGTTTTTTTTTGGTTTTTTTTTTTGCCTTTCCTCTCAGCAGAATGTCAACTGCCGTGAAAGTACGAGACGGATGGAAAGGATCCATAGTGGTCTGCAAGTACAAGGTATGCCTGTGATGTGTGTCTGCATTTTTCCTAAGGTGCTTGTAGCGTGGACTTTACAGTCAACACGAAGAATGTGGCAGCTCTCCTTCTATCTGATTTTTTAACATGAAATATTTTAACACAAATACTAAAAATAAAGGTCTGTTCTGGAGCGTGGTATGCCTATTCAAGGCTTGCTTTCCTTCGTCTATTTTCTCTTCCTGAAAGCAGAGTCTTCTGTTTCTGTGTGCTTGCTATTAAAGGGTGCTGTGAAAATAATGTTGGACTAGAAGAGGAAAGGAACCGTTTGTAAGAGTTCGGACGTTCGGGAGAAACAGGCTTTGTTTTCACGATAAAAGCTTAATGCTTTTTCAGTCAGTCAGTGTTTAAAATACCTTACAGGAGCACTCGAAAACCTTACTGAGATACTGGCATCTGTGCTAAAAGCAATCAAGGTCAAAGAAGAGGCGTGGACAACACGGGACAAATCGGCGTCGCTTCGGTGTGTTTTCCAGGCTTTCCCGAGAAGCGGTAGCAGCCTTGTAACTAGCGACAGAGAGTCCTGATGTGTTTTCGGTGAGTTACTGATTCTCTAATGTCCTTTTTCCTAACCTGCAGCGCGTAATTTTGACTTCGGGTGGAAAGAGATTTTCCAGAATGGAAATCTTTTTCATTCAAAGGAGTTGCCTTTTACAAACTTCCCATCAGAATGGATCTTCAGAGATGACGTGCTTGGCAGTAGAAGTCATCCGCAAGGAGACTTTTCACTCTCTCTGGAAAAAAAAAAGGAGTTAAGTCGATTTCCTTGCAAGGACCCAAGCGCAGCACATCTTCCAATAGTCGACGTACGGCTGATCTTTGGTTCTCGGGTGTAACGGTCGAGAGATCGTAAAGACGCGTTCCTCCGCACGCTTGGGTACAGCCAACAGCGTTAGCAAACCTGCCAGTCCTTTTTGGTAGCCTGATGTATTGCAGCACCGGGGATTTGATATTCCCCACCGCCTGCCCCGCCCCCCCCCCCAAAAAAGTAAAACCGTATGGGAGATCTCTTATCTCACTGATTTTTCTATCATAAATGAAATTTTAAAAAGAAAGTTAAAATTGTCTAATTTCCAAACTGACTTGCGTTGTTTAAACTGCAACTGCCAAATAGCTGTAGTGTATAATTTATTAGGTGTGCTTAAGCAGTTGGGTAGTTGCTCTAAACGTTTAAAAAGAGAGGCAACTGAACGTTAGGGGCTTTTTTCCTGATCTTTTGGCAGAGTGCTCTGAAGCACTTTATTTCTGTCTCGCTTTCGACGGCGCGTTTCCCCGGCAGTTCGGTAGCATCGGTCTCGGCGCAGCTGGCCAGGCGTCCCTCCTAGTCATGTCACACACGCAAAACCCCTGGTCAAACGATAGCTGTGTAGCTTGGAGGTAGATAATTTAACGGTATGAATTCACAGCTACGCAATTTCAATGAACGCAAAAGGAAAATCAAATATTTTTATAGTACGAGTCTTCTCATTGTACGTATGTAAGCGCGCGCACGCCTTTTTAGCATAAAATGAATTGCTGAGATTTGTTCTTTCTTTTTCATTTTACTCTTCAAAGTTTTACGCTTCACTTTCAGGTTTATCGGCCAAGCGAGCGAGATGCGCAGCAGCAGCAGCGCAAGGGCTGGAGCTGCGGCGGTGGATCCGTGAGCGTAGATGCTGATTACGGCGCGCCCTTGTCCTGCAGCCTCACGGGGTTATCTCCCGGCAGCGGTGCTGTAAGGAAGGGACGAGGCGTTTTCCGACACCAGCGAGAGCGTTTACTTCTCTGCGAAGGACGCGTTCAGAATCGTGTCAATTAGTCCTCACGCGGATTTTAAGCGTTCGAATCGCTCGAGCTTTTAAAGGCGGCGTTGTATTTCGAGCTGACCCGTTTGCCTGGCACCCTCCTTTAGCCCGACTGCTACCCTCTCCCTTGTCCTGACCGAATTCCTCTGCTGCCTTCGGTGCTGCTTTTTTAATGTGCTGAAATATCCGTTGGGATTTTTGTTTTTCAGATGCCTCGCTGTGAGCGTCCCGTGGTGCTCAGGAGAGACCCCCGGCCCAGGTTTGCCTGCCGGTCGTTGGGCGTGCTGAGGGTGAGGGGCCGGCTGGCAGCCTGCGGGACGGGGGCTGGGGGGGGCTGCAAGCGTTTGGGGGGGCCGCCCCTCCTTTATCTTTCTAGCAGAGCCCCCCTTTTTGGCGGGGGTGCGTGCGTACATACGTAAACGGCATTATTAAAGTAACGAGCTGCCGGTTGGGGCCGTTTCCCTCGTTTTGTGTCTTTTTGGGGGGGTGAATAAAAAGGGGGGGTTGGGGGGCCTGGAGGGGTGATGATGTCATTTGGGGCACCCCAGCATCACCACGGGGGTGATGATGCCGTGGAGGAGCAGGTGAGTGGGGAATGGGGGGTCATGGGGGTCCGTGTCCCCCCCTCGGCCCCCCCCCCCCCCCAAGGGGGGTCACAGCCCAAATTGCCTGAAAATTCATGGGGGGGGTTTCAAAAATTTTTAAAAACTGTAAATATATCTGTGAGGCCTCGAAATAGAAAAAAATCTCTCCTTGTTACGTATATTGAAAAATAATATTAATTTATACGTACAAAAGGATTTCAAAATAAGGACCTATATCTGCCCTATTTTATATATATATATATAAAGGATTTTAGAGTATAAAAAAATTCGAAAGATGTATATAGGGTTTTAAAATACAAAAATAACTCACATCTGTATAAATTAAAAAATAAAGAACTTCCAAATGCAAAAAGGATGATACATTTTATACATGAAGGAATTTAAAATAGAAAAAGGTCTGAATAGATACCGCTATCTACACTTACTACGTGTTACATAGAGAGTCTACATAGACATTATATGTAATCTAAGAGATTATGTACAAGTGTAAATAGACATCTAAGTCTAAAACCTAAGTCTATAAAGATATAGGTGTAAATATATGTAAGTGTAAATAGAGAAGTCTATAAAGACATTTAAGTGTTCAAAATATGTAAGTCAACAGATCCATAGTCTGAGCAGGTATTATATATAAGAAGTGGGAAATAGGGGGGTATAAGTGAAACATAAATATATTCACTAAATATATAGAGAGAGATATGTGTAAATACATTAAGTGTAAATGTCTCTGATAATAAGGTTTTTAAAATGCAAAGAAACCCTGTTTACAGAAAGGATTTTAAAATTCGACACACACACACACACACACACACACACCCCGCCCCGAAACACCTCTCTATTGAAGATATAAAAGCGCTTTCAAAAGCTGCCTCTTCCCTGTTCTCCTTTTCCGCCTGTTCCCATCCTGATTGGGGGCCAGTTCCCCCAACAGGGACTTTCCCCTGCAGGGCTGCGCACGCAGAGCGGGACCTGCCGCCATGGCCTAAAAATACCACAAAACCCCTAATTCGGGGCCTGCAAGGGGTGGGGAAAAAAAAGCCCGCAATTTTGGGGGAAAAATACCCAACTTGGAGCTCCCGGGAAAGCCAAATCCGCCTGGATTTGGGCAGCCGGAAAGCAAAAAAAAACCCCATTTTCACGCACAAAACGAAAAAGCAAAAACCACCAATTTTTGTTGTGAAAAAGCGTTGAAAAACCTCCAAATGGTGGAATGTTTTGGAAAAGGAAAAAACCCCAATTTTGATATTATGGAAAAGCAAAACACCCCCCTGATTTGGGGAAGATTTGGGGTGAAACACCAGCCACTTGAGGGGCATTGCTCGTGGTTATCCAGCGAGGGTCAGTCATCGGGAACGGATTATCTGTTGCGGGTCATCCCAGGCGAGTTTTCTGCTGTGGGTGGTCCCGGGTGGACCCCCTGGCGTAGGTCACCCCCACGCATGTGCCCCCCCGCCCCTCCCGGTGTCCGCCCCGCCTTTCCCGTGCGAGGTTTTTCCCCCCGTGCGAGGTTTTCCCCGTGACGCGCCCCCCGTATCCCCTGCCCTCCTACCTCGTGCCCGCACTGCCCTCCTCTCTCCTCTCCCTCCTCCCACCCCCCGTGTTCCGCACTGCCTCCCCGTAACCCCTCTGCCCCGGACCCCTGGGGTGCTGCCTGCCCCGCCAACCTGCCCGTTGCCCCCCGCCCAAACTCTGGCACCCCCCTCCCGCTCCCCCGCACCCCACTCCCACCCCGCTCTCCCTCCTCCTGCGTTTTGGGTTTGTGCTGCAAACGGCGTCGGTGACGCGGGGCTGCGTGAGTTCCCGCTGCGCAGCGCTTGCACCGCGCCGGGGGCTGTGCTGCTCCTCGCCCCGCCCTGCCGGCGAGCGGGCTGGGGGTGCGCGAGGGCCTGGGAGGGGGCACCGCTGGGAGAGCTGACCCCGGCGGACCCAGGGGATGTTCCAGACCCTGTGACGTCAGGAAATAAAACTCGGGGGGCGGTTGGCGGGGGGGCCGCTGCTGGGCTGCGGCTGGCTGGGCATCGGGCGGTTGGCGGTGAGCCGTTGTTTTCATTTGTACCGCTTGTCTGTCTGGGGTTTTTCGCTCTGTTGTTTGGGGGTTTTTTCCCCCCTTTTCCTTACAAGTGGAGTTTTTTCACTTTTGCCCTTCCAATTCTCTCCCCCCTCCCACTGAGGGGGGAGCGAGTGAGCGGTTGTGTGGTGCTGAGTTGCCAGCTGGGATTAAACCACGGCACAAGCTGAGTTGCAAGCCCTGCTGGCTAAACGCTTTAGGCTCTCCGTGTTATTCCTGCCATCTTGCCCTCCTTGTTCTTTCCTGCTGCTTTCAAGTGCCTTGTGCTCCAGCAGCAGGCTGGGAAGGAGGGTTGTGGCAGGAGCTGCAGCACCCTGTGACTCCTTCTCAGGCTGCTAGCTTCGCCCTTTGTATGGGCTGCCGAGGTCGTCGGCTCCGCAGGGGCCACAGGCAGCCCGCAGAGCTTGACGCCAAGCCGTTCCTTTCCCCTCTGCGCAGCAGCGGTTCTGCCGCTGCTACAGGCAGCCGCTTGCTCGAGGGCGAGGGGCTGGGATGACGACAGGCTGCTGCACGCTTCAGTCGAACTGAGACGCCGTTCTCTGAGGAGCCGGTGCAAGGAGAGCTCAGGTCCGTTCTGTACTGCCGATGGCTCTTCACAAGGGAAGCGTGCTCTGGTTTTAGCAGAAAAAGGTGTCGGTCACAGGCAGCCGCCTATCACTGCGCACAGCTCAGCTATTTGGCAGGGGTCTTGCTTGTTCAAGTAGAGGCGTATTCCTCGCCTTGCAGTCTCGATGGCAAAACAATCGGGGGTTCAAGCTACAAAAGCACAGAGCAAGGATGGAACCTGCCGGGCTCTACGGTCAACTGCTGAGGACGCCTAATACACCAGCAGGCCTCTTGGCTTTCCCTGCCTCATTTCTAATTCCTTTGCACGCTGGAGGGCAGGGTGGTAAGTGACGTCGTGCAGTGTCTCTCCTCCAAGTGGCAAGCCCTGCGCGTGTGCAGGATGAGGAGAGCAGAGTGCTGATAGCACAGAGGCGAGGAAAGCTGCAAACACCGCAACACAGCCCCAGGACCACCAGCGTATCGCTCGTTTGCAGGTCAGCCACTGGCACCGGGTCTGCTCAGAAGCGCGGTTTCCTGATGG
Organism: Calonectris borealis; assembly: GCF_964195595.1. NCBI lineage: Eukaryota > Metazoa > Chordata > Aves > Procellariiformes > Procellariidae > Calonectris > Calonectris borealis. The sequence goes on along the minus strand of NW_027441490.1, from coordinate 301,705 downwards.
ACATAGCTGCCACTCCCCTGCTCTCAGGGTGTCACCCGTGTGGCATCGTACAGAGGCGATGAAGATTAGTGCCCGGGCCGCGAGTGGGAAAAGGGCAGGGAAATCTAAGCCCAGTACCGCCAGTAAGCAGTTACCGTCTTTCGATGGTACGAACTGGGCGGAGAGAAGGGGAAAGGGCCGGTGAGGCGACGGTGGCACCCGGCGGGCAGAATTGGGTACTGCAGCTCTTGAGCCGCGCATGCGCGGTGGGGCGCTCTCCTCTGCTCGCTGCTGCCACCAAGCGACCAGAATTCGGTACTGCAGCTCTTGAGCCGCGCATGCGCAGTGGCGCGCCTTTCTTTGCTCGCTGCTGCCACCGAGCGACCAAAGCCGGGTACTGCAGCTCTTGAGCCGCGCATGCGCGGTGGCGCGCTCTCCTTTGCTCGCTGCTGCCACCAAGCGACCAGAATTCGGTACTGCAGCTCTTGAGCCGCGCATGCGCAGTGGCGCGCTTTTCTTTGCTCGCTGCTGCCACCGAGCGACCAAAGCCGGGTACTGCAGCTCTTGAGCCGCGCATGCGCAATGGCGCGCTCTCCTTTGCTCGCTGCTGCCACCGAGCGACCAGAATTCGGTACTGCAGCTCTTGAGCCGCGCATGCGCAGTGGCGCGCCTTTCTTTGCTCGCTGCTGCCACTGAGCGACCAGAATTGGGTACTGCAGCTCTTGAGCCGCGCATGCGTAGTGGCGCGCCTTTCTTTGCTCGCTGCTGCCACCGAGCGACCAAAGCTGGGTACTGCAGCTCTTGAGCCGCGCATGCGCGGTGGCGCGCCTTTCTTTGCTCGCTGCTGCCACCGAGCGACCAGAATTCGGTACTGCAGCTCTTGAGCCGCGCATGCGCAGTGGCGCGCTCTCCTTTGCTCGCTGCTGCCACCGAGCGACCAAAATTCGGTACTGCAGCTCTCGAGCCGCGCATGCGCGGTGGCGCCCCCTTTCTCCGCGCTGCCGTCCGCCGGTAACGGCAATGCCGTACTGTGGTGCCTGCGGGGTGATGCCGCCGCGTTCGTTGGTTCGTTCCGGTAAGGAAACGCCGCTGCCGCCCCACGTGCGCGGTGCCGGCGGGCGCTGGGCCTGCAAAGCGCGGACCTGCAGCGCCGGTGCCGCCCCCGTGCACGCGCCGCCCGGCGGCTGCTCGCTGCTGCCGCCCCGTGGCCGAATCGCGGTACTGCAGCGCCGGCACCGCTCAGGTGCGCAGCAGCGCCGCCGCCGCCGCCACCTTCGCTGCTGCCGCCCCGAAGCCGAAGCGTGGTCCTGCAGCCCGGCGTTCGCGCGCCGGCTCTGGCCCCTCCATGCGCCGTCCCCATCCCGGTGCCTCCCTCATCCCGGTGCATTCGTCATCCCGGGCGGCAATGGTTAGGGTGCCCCCCCCCCCGCATGCCAGCACCCCCAAGAGTATCGGCGTGTCCCGGTGCTGTCCCCATCCCTGGGGCAGCTCCCCGTCCCCTGTCCCTGCGGCTGGTCGTTGGGCTCTGTGTTCCCCCAATAAAACACGGGGACAGAGGGGACCCCTGGGGACAGGGGGTGGGGACCCCCAGAGAGTAGGCTGTGCTGCCGTCGCTCCTCGGTGCTGGCCCTGCTTGTCCCCTGTCCCCCCAGTGGTGACGAACTCCGGGCCACTGGCGGGGACCCTCACTGTCACCTTCCCCCCATGCCGGTTGCCACCAGCGACAGGGACAGCGACGCACCCCCGGGGGTGTTTGGGGTCCCCAGGGTGGGAGCGGAGCTGCAGGATGCCGGGTCCCCCCTGCCCGAGCCCTGCAGACCCACCCAGGTGGAGCGCAGGCAACCCCGGCCCTGTCCCCAGCCCTGTCTCCGCGTGGCCGTGGGTCGGTGCTGCCATTGCGTGGCCAGCGGCTGGGAGGACACAGCTCCCGCCGGCTGGGGCCAGAGGAGCCCGGCAGCCTGGGGACCCCCGGGAAGGGCTGGCTGTCATGGGGACTCGGCGCCCAGGGCCCAGGGCACCCCAGAGACCCTACAACAGGGTGCAGCATGAACTATTTTATTACCTGTGCAGTATCCATGAGTGAGTCCCCATCGTTCCCATCCTGGTCCCCCAGTGGGTCGGGGTCCCAGCTGCCCCTGGGGGTGGCTGCAGGTGTCGGGGGTGGGATCCCTTCTCCCCGCGGTGCCCCCCACCTCCCCAGGGTCATCCCTCCCAATCTCAACTCCCCACATGGTGTCCTCAATCTCCCGAGAAACACCTCTGTCCCCCAATGTCCCCCTACCTACCCCACTCCCAGGGTCCCTCCCGGACCCCAGGATTCCCCCCCTGCCCCATCCTGAGGCCGCCCCCCCCCCCCCCATCCCCATGGTCATGAGACACACACACACACACCCCCTCCGGCACTGGGGAGACACTGGGAAGAGCCGGCACTGCCATCTCGGGGTCCTGCTAGCCCTCATCCTCCCTAAAGTCTTGCACCATGCTCTGCTCCTTGGGGGGAGTGCCCACAGTCAGGGGGGTGGGGGCTCCCCTCCTCCCCAGGGAACCCCCCCAACCTGTCCAGGGCACCCTCTGCCACCTCCCCAGGGTCCAATCACCGTAACAGGGTCTGACCCTGGCGTCCCGCTGGTTAACGTCAGGTCCAAGAGAAGGTTCCTCACTACTCCTTGATTAGTTCTTAGGTGCCAGCTCGAGCTGGGTGCCTCCAGAGAGGGACCCCTACCCCGGATCACCCTCCTTGCACACCTGCACCCGTTGCAGGAGGGTCCACGCACACCATGGGAGCCATGTGGGAACCGGAGGCGGCCTCGAGGCTGCTCAGCAGCAGTCAAAACACCCCAGTGGTTTCAGGCACCGGCTGTTTTGCTCCCGAACCCAAGGGTACTGCCGAGAAAAATAACCACCACTGTCACACGAGGGTCCTGCACAGTCCCCACCATCGCACAAGGGTCCCCGTGCACCTGCCCGCCATTGCACGAGGGTCCCCTGCACACCAACCAATTGCATAAGGGTCTTCCTGCACTGCCCCCCCCATTGCATGGGCGTCTCCACACACCGACCCCCCGCTGCGCAAAGGTCCCCGCACAATCCCCACCGTTGCAGGGGGGTCCCTGCGCAGGCACCCGCACTGCACAAGGCGCCGTGCGCATGCGCACTTCCGGGGCGGGGACTACAACTCCCGGCGTGCCCCCCGCGGGCGGCCCGGAGGAGCCGCGCGCTGATTGGCTGCGGAGGATATTTCAACGGGGCGCGCGGCGGGCTCTGCACCCAGGCGGCGGCGGCGGCGGCGGCGGCGGCGGCGGCGGCGGCGGCGGCGGCGGCGGCGGCGGCGGCGGCGGCGGCGGCGGCGGCGGCAGTCTGAGGTGCCGCGGGCACGGCGGGCTGGCGGGAGGCTGGGGACCCCCCGGGGGACTGAGGAGGGGGGCTGTGCGTCTCGGGGGGCCGGGGGAGGGGGGCCGGGGGGGGCTGTGCGTCCCGGAGGGGGCCGGGGGGGGCTGTGCGTCCCGGAGGGGGCCGGGGAGGGGGGCCGGGGGGGGGCTGTGCGTCCCGGAGGGGGCCGGGGAGGGGGGCGGGGGGGGCTGTGCGTCCCGGAGGGGGCCGGGGAGGGGGGACTGTTCGTCCTAGGGGGGCTGGGGAGTGGGGCTGGGGGCGGGGGCTGCAGTCCCCCAAGGAGCTGGGGAGTGGGGCTGTGGGTCCTGGCGGGGCTTGAGAGTGGGGCTTGGGGCTCCCACGGGGCTGGAAAATGGTGTGGTCGGGTGCTGTGAGCACCGGGGTCCTGGGGCTGGGAGGCGCTTGCAAACACCGGGGAGGGGCTGCGAGCATGGGGGGGCACAAGGGTTGCACCAGGGTCGGTGCACGATCACCTCCATTGTACGGGTGTCGATGTACAGCCAGCCGGGCTGCACGAGGCGCCGTGCGCATGCGCGGTCCCGGGGCGGGGACTACAACTCCCGGCGTGCCCCGCGCGGGCGGTCCGGTGGAGCCGCGCGCTGATTGGCTGCGGGCGGTATTTCAACGGGGCGCGCGGCGGGCTCTGCACCGAGGCGGCGGCGCAGCGTGAGTGTGAGGGGCCGCGGGCCCGGGGAGCCGAGGAGTGGGGCTGTGGCGGGGGGGGGCGGTCCTGCAGGCTCCGGGGACGGGGGCTGGGGGGGCTCCAGGCGGGGGAGGGGCTGTGAGCATCTGGGGAGTGGGGCTGGGGGGCGGGGCTGTGTGCCCTAGGGGGGCCGCGCAGTGGGGCCGGGGCGGGGGGGCGGGGTGGGCGCTGTGTGCAAACAGACCCTCCCTGCGAGTCCCCACTGTCGCCCCGTGGGGCCGGGCACCCCCCAGCCCTCCCTGCAGGCAGACGGGCAGCCTGTAGGCAATGGAGGCCGCCCGCCCCAGCGAGGTGCTCGAGCCTGGGGGCTTCACGGGCCGAGTCGAGGGAGGAGCTGCTGGAGAGAGGGCTTAGAAACGGCCTTCTGCTCCCGAAACTGCTGGAGCATTTGAAGGGGAGGGACAGGTCCACCCCAGGGCCCCAAGGGGAAGCCCTCGGAGCAGGGACTTGGGGTTGTTCCAGGAGCAAAAGCTGGTCCCAGCCAGCTCGCCTCTGCTCCCCCGGCACCGGGATCGGACCTTTCAGCCCCGTTTCTGCCAGAAGCATCACACAAGCGCTTGCCCTCCCCGGGGGCATCTTTGGGCCTTGAGAACAGGCGCAGCAGCTGGGTTTTTGGGCTCAGAAATGGGTGCCAAGTGAGCTGGTTTGGGGGCCCAAAGCAGAAGCCGGTTTGGCCGTTTGTGCGGGGGGCTGGGAGGGCATTGGGGGCTGCGGGGGAAAGCAGGGGGTGGGCAGGGTGCGTGGAGCCTCCCCGGGGGGAGGGGCTCTGGTCCTGCTGGACCCTGAAGTGCGGGAGGCCGGCACGCACCAGGCCCAACTCAACGTCTGCGGTGGTCTCTGGGGGGAAGAGGTGGTCTCTGCTTTTCAGACCCCGCACGCCCTCTTCGAGTCCAGCTCTTGCTTGTCGACTGCTTCGAATAGTTATTAACTAATTAGTCGTACAAACTAATTAATGTTTATACAATGTCCAACTATGATATTTAATCCTAATAGTCGAGTTTTGACGGCGATTGGTTTACGACCTTGTCAAAAGCCCAGGCTGTTGCAAATAGCTGGAGCTTGCAAGGAGAAGGAGCTGAAATCAACGGTGCAGAGCTGGAGCTTCAATTAGCCAGAACCGTCGCAAGCAGGAGCTGGAACGAGACGGGGTGTCCGCTGTCTGGGGCATGCCTTAGCCAGAGGCAAAATTACCAGCAGCTGTAACGAGCGGGAGCTGCGATTCGCTGCAGTGTCTGTTTGCCGGAGCATCCGTCGGCCAGACTGCACTCCCAGCACGGCTGAAGAGCAGCCAGGCGCAGGCAGGGCTGTCCCCGGCAAGGCGCTCCGAGCGGCAGGGAGGCGAGTTGTCCTTCTGCTAGCGGGGAGCCCGGGCTCTTCCCTCGGGGATTAAATCCACGCCACGCGTGGATCCGCTTTCTTTGCGTGGAGGGTCTCTCCCGGTCCCGTTCCCGAGGGCTGAAGCGAGGTCCCCCGGGGGGCAGGCGGCAGCACGAGGCGGCGGTGTCTCCCCGGTACCCGGCAAAGGGGAGCGAAACCGGCCGGCTGGAGCTCCCGGGGTGCACAGCCCGGCCCCGCACGGCAGAATCCTTCCCTGGGTTTTCACCGTTGGCTGGGTGTGACAAACAGGTTCATTTTGTGCCTCCTCTTTTCCCAGCGTCACCTTCTGCGTCACGTGAAGAAAATCCTGCGTGGTTGACGCCGCTTGCTGCTCAGGTAATGGCACGTGTGGGGCCGGGGGAGCCGGGAGAAACATTGGCGCGTTCAAGGTCGCTGCAGGTGCTCCACGTCAAACCCAGGGAAAAGGCAAATTTGCTGCCGGTGCAGAAAAGCTGATGAACAATTGCCGTGAACAGAGCGTGCCTACGTACCCTCGTTAGCGTAACTAACCCTGGGTAGTTACGAGTGTTTTCCTTTCAGGGAAAAGAATGAGCTTTCATCTACGAAAAATTAAGAGCTGCCTGTGTCCTTCTTTAAGTTCAAGTGTTTCTCTTCTGTTTGTTCATACTGATTTTATGGGCAGGTTGGAAATAGCCTTTTATTTTTATAGGCATAACTCAATTTGTAGTACTACGTGGTGTCAGGAGAGTGAATTTTGGAGCACCCAGGTATCACTAGAAACGGAATGAATGAGACACGATGGAAACTGATATTTAAACTTGATTTTTACTTGATTTTTTTTTTCCTGAGAGTGTTGATGGCACGTTGTCCTGTGGCTCAATCCACGTTCTGTTCAGTGGAGTCTTCAGTCTAGGACTTTTAAGGAAAAAAGTTGGTCCTTCCGAAAAAGGGCTAGTCGTTCATAGGCTCGAGGCATAGACTTGGAGAGCCGCTTAAGTACGTGATCAGAATTAAAGCCAAATGTCGCTTCGTGTTGCTGCTGTTGGCCTTCACGTTCGTTAATTTCCCCGCTGCTCCGTCATGGTTGGGAGCTCTGAATCATCATTTTTTTCACTCCCTAACGCATTTTTCTCCCCAAGGAGAGGCTACGTTTAAAAGTTACTTAGTTTCCTCGCAAATGCATCGGTCAATAAAACGGAGTTATGATTATTAAAACCACACAAATGACACCGGTCTTACAGATCTGGACTATTTCTGAACACGTGTTCATCGCGTGCAGATGTCATCGGGATACGGATCACCTGCATTTCATGCTCTGACGAGACAATCTGCTGAGACAGGGACGAGCTCCAAAAGAAAAAAAAGGTACAACGTCAAGGTTTTGTTTTGTTGTTGGTTTTTGTGGGCTTTTTGTTTGTGTTATTTTTTGGTTTGTGTTTTTTTTTTTTTTTTAAAAGAGTGCGATGTTGACTGGTGGCAGCCTGCAGAGCTCTCTTGCTGCCTGACCTCTCCTTTTCTTCTCTGTCACTCCTCTTTCGTGGCTGTAATTTTCACTCGGGTAGTTTTAGAAGAGCGATTTAGTTCCTCGCCTGTGTAGATGTGCTGGTAATACCTGGAAGGTAAATGCTTGAACCGGTAGCGAATAACTTGGCTACAAGTAGAATTTCTGAAGGAAGAACAACAACAGCAGGAAGCAAGTAGCGAGTTACCCCAAATTTGTGTGTGTCAAATGTGTTCCAAATGGCTCGTTTTGGTAAACATAAATTTTCAGGAAGTTCAGGGTTGTGTGTGGAAAAACGTGCCCCTCTGTCTAGGTGTCCTGCTACGTAAATAGCATCAGTCAGTAGCACATCCAGCGGCAGGGCTCCTGTTCCCTGCTCTCGATATGGCCGTAGTAGTGTTGTGATATTTCGACCTAAGAGGCGGGTTTAGGAATGGAAGGAGAATGCCTGCGTTCTGCAAGGGCTACGAATGCCGACCCTTTTCTCTGCCTGCTGCTTTCCTGTGCGTGAGATGAAACTGTATTTTTTTTCTCCCTTGTTCCCGGTAGAAATATTTCTGAAGCTGTCGCTGCTGTGGGTTTGCAATGTGCGTTACTGCGTTTTTGTAGAGTTCTAGTTACGGATCGTTTCTGCCGCGGCAAAGTGTCAAGATACGGTTTTCAGTTTAAAGCTTCAGAAGCTGCATTCGCTGAAATCGGTGTAGGTGAAGCTGGTTGTTGTGGTTTAACCCGGCAGGCAGCTAAACACCACGCAGCTGCCCGCTCGCTCCCCCTGCCCCCAAAGTGGGGTGGGGGAGAGAATCGGAAAAAAAAGTGAAGTTCGTGGGGTGAGGTAAAGACAGTTTAATGGGACAGAACAGGAAGGGGAAACAATCGTAACGATAAAAGAATATACAAAATAAGCGGCGCACAATGCGATTGCTCACCGCCCGCCGACTGATGCCCAGCCGGTCCCCGAGCGGCAGTCGCCGCCGCCCGGCCAACTCCCCCAGCTTATGTACTGAGCGCGACGTCATATGGTACGGACTGTCCCTTTGGCCGGTTTGGGTCATCTGTCCTGGCTAAGGTCCCTCCCAGCTTCTCGCTGGCAGGGCATGAGAAGCTGAAAAGTCCCCGACTAGCGTAAGCGCTACTTAGCCACAACTAAAACATCAGCGTGTTATCCACGTTTTTCTCGTCCTAAATCTAAAACGCAGCGCTATACCAGTTACCAGGAAGAGAATTAACTCTATCCCAGCCGAAACCAGGACGCTGGTCTTGCGCATGATCCCGCTGTGCTCGCAGGGGTGCTCAGTGGCTCCTCATCAAAACAGCGAGGTGCGTGTGGACGTCCGTAGGGTTGCGCTAGGGGTCTGGGGGCGTTATGTATTTTTGCTGTTGGAAGACGGAATAGAGCGTGTGCCTGTTAAATCTAACGATGGTCGAAGGTTGGGAGGGACCCTGAGCAGGTTTGGTGGCACAACTGCAGTTTTCAAAGATCTCGACCGTTTGGAGAAACGGCCTGGAAAAAAGGATTCCTCTTTTGCAGCGAGTTCGCGAGGACAGACGGGTTGCCGTACTCTTTAACAAAAATACTCAACTTGGGACGTATCGGGTGAGGAAATCGCGGCTCTACTTAGGCTTGAGAAAACGTACGTAGGTGTCTGTGCCTGTCACCTGCGCGTCTCTAGGCAAGTGAGTTCTAGCGAAACTAAAGCTGCCGATGAGCCAAAAGAAAAGGCACGGTTGTCTAAAACATGCAGAAGCTCTAGTGGCCTGTCTCAACAACTGCACCAAAGATGATGCAAAATACTTTCTCCTCCACTCAGTTGTAGTCTTCACAGAAAAGGAAGCTTTGTGCTAAACGTTTTTTTTTGGTTTTTTTTTTTGCCTTTCCTCTCAGCAGAATGTCAACTGCCGTGAAAGTACGAGACGGATGGAAAGGATCCATAGTGGTCTGCAAGTACAAGGTATGCCTGTGATGTGTGTCTGCATTTTTCCTAAGGTGCTTGTAGCGTGGACTTTACAGTCAACACGAAGAATGTGGCAGCTCTCCTTCTATCTGATTTTTTAACATGAAATATTTTAACACAAATACTAAAAATAAAGGTCTGTTCTGGAGCGTGGTACGCCTATTCAAGGCTTGCTTTCCTTCGTCTATTTTCTCTTCCTGAAAGCAGAGTCTTCTGTTTCTGTGTGCTTGCTATTAAAGGGTGCTGTGAAAATAATGTTGGACTAGAAGAGGAAAGGAACCGTTTGTAAGAGTTCGGACGTTCGGGAGAAACAGGCTTTGTTTTCACGATAAAAGCTTAATGCTTTTTCAGTCAGTCAGTGTTTAAAATACCTTACAGGAGCACTCGAAAACCTTACTGAGATACTGGCATCTGTGCTAAAAGCAATCAAGGTCAAAGAAGAGGCGTGGACAACACGGGACAAATCGGCGTCGCTTCGGTGTGTTTTCCAGGCTTTCCCGAGAAGCGGTAGCAGCCTTGTAACTAGCGACAGAGAGTCCTGATGTGTTTTCGGTGAGTTACTGATTCTCTAATGTCCTTTTTCCTAACCTGCAGCGCGTAATTTTGACTTCGGGTGGAAAGAGATTTTCCAGAATGGAAATCTTTTTCATTCAAAGGAGTTGCCTTTTACAAACTTCCCATCAGAATGGATCTTCAGAGATGACGTGCTTGGCAGTAGAAGTCATCCGCAAGGAGACTTTTCACTCTCTCTGGAAAAAAAAAAGGAGTTAAGTCGATTTCCTTGCAAGGACCCAAGCGCAGCACATCTTCCAATAGTCGACGTACGGCTGATCTTTGGTTCTCGGGTGTAACGGTCGAGAGATCGTAAAGACGCGTTCCTCCGCACGCTTGGGTACAGCCAACAGCGTTAGCAAACCTGCCAGTCCTTTTTGGTAGCCTGATGTATTGCAGCACCGGGGATTTGATATTCCCCACCGCCTGCCCCGCCCCCCCCCCCCAAAAAAGTAAAACCGTATGGGAGATCTCTTATCTCACTGATTTTTCTATCATAAATGAAATTTTAAAAAGAAAGTTAAAATTGTCTAATTTCCAAACTGACTTGCGTTGTTTAAACTGCAACTGCCAAATAGCTGTAGTGTATAATTTATTAGGTGTGCTTAAGCAGTTGGGTAGTTGCTCTAAACGTTTAAAAAGAGAGGCAACTGAACGTTAGGGGCTTTTTTCCTGATCTTTTGGCAGAGTGCTCTGAAGCACTTTATTTCTGTCTCGCTTTCGACGGCGCGTTTCCCCGGCAGTTCGGTAGCATCGGTCTCGGCGCAGCTGGCCAGGCGTCCCTCCTAGTCATGTCACACACGCAAAACCCCTGGTCAAACGATAGCTGTGTAGCTTGGAGGTAGATAATTTAACGGTATGAATTCACAGCTACGCAATTTCAATGAACGCAAAAGGAAAATCAAATATTTTTATAGTACGAGTCTTCTCATTGTACGTATGTAAGCGCGCGCACGCCTTTTTAGCATAAAATGAATTGCTGAGATTTGTTCTTTCTTTTTCATTTTACTCTTCAAAGTTTTACGCTTCACTTTCAGCTTTATCGGCCAAGCGAGCGAGATGCGCAGCAGCAGCAGCGCAAGGGCTGGAGCTGCGGCGGTGGATCCGTGAGCGTAGATGCTGATTACGGCGCGCCCTTGTCCTGCAGCCTCACGGGGTTATCTCCCGGCAGCGGTGCTGTAAGGAAGGGACGAGGCGTTTTCCGACACCAGCGAGAGCGTTTACTTCTCTGCGAAGGACGCGTTCAGAATCGTGTCAATTAGTCCTCACGCTGATTTTAAGCGTTCGAATCGCTCGAGCTTTTAAAGGCGGCGTTGTATTTCGAGCTGACCCGTTTGCCTGGCACCCTCCTTTAGCCCGACTGCTACCCTCTCCCTTGTCCTGACCGAATTCCTCTGCTGCCTTCGGTGCTGCTTTTTTAATGTGCTGAAATATCCGTTGGGATTTTTGTTTTTCAGATGCCTCGCTGTGAGCGTCCCGTGGTGCTCAGGAGAGACCCCCGGCCCAGGTTTGCCTGCCGGTCGTTGGGCGTGCTGAGGGTGAGGGGCCGGCTGGCAGCCTGCGGGACGGGGGCTGGGGGGGGCTGCAAGCGTTTGGGGGGGCCGCCCCTCCTTTATCTTTCTAGCAGAGCCCCCCTTTTTGGCGGGGGTGCGTGCGTACATACGTAAACGGCATTATTAAAGTAACGAGCTGCCGGTTGGGGCCGTTTCCCTCGTTTTGTGTCTTTTTGGGGGGGTGAATAAAAAGGGGGGGTTGGGGGGCCTGGAGGGGTGATGATGTCATTTGGGGCACCCCAGCATCACCACGGGGGTGATGATGCCGTGGAGGAGCAGGTGAGTGGGGAATGGGGGGTCATGGGGGTCCGTGTCCCCCCCTCGGCCCCCCCCCCCCAAGGGGGGTCACAGCCCAAATTGCCTGAAAATTCATGGGGGGGGTTTCAAAAATTTTTAAAAACTGTAAATATATCTGTGAGGCCTCGAAATAGAAAAAAATCTCTCCTTGTTACGTATATTGAAAAATAATATTAATTTATACGTACAAAAGGATTTCAAAATAAGGACCTATATCTGCCCTATTTTATATATATATATATAAAGGATTTTAGAGTATAAAAAAATTCGAAAGATGTATATAGGGTTTTAAAATACAAAAATAACTCACGTCTGTATAAATTAAAAAATAAAGAACTTCCAAATGCAAAAAGGATGATACATTTTATACATGAAGGAATTTAAAATAGAAAAAGGTCTGAATAGATACCGCTATCTACACTTACTACGTGTTACATAGAGAGTCTACATAGACATTATATGTAATCTAAGAGATTATGTACAAGTGTAAATAGACATCTAAGTCTAAAACCTAAGTCTATAAAGATATAGGTGTAAATATATGTAAGTGTAAATAGAGAAGTCTATAAAGACATTTAAGTGTTCAAAATATGTAAGTCAACAGATCCATAGTCTGAGCAGGTATTATATATAAGAAGTGGGAAATAGGGGGGTATAAGTGAAACATAAATATATTCACTAAATATATAGAGAGAGATATGTGTAAATACATTAAGTGTAAATGTCTCTGATAATAAGGTTTTTAAAATGCAAAGAAACCCTGTTTACAGAAAGGATTTTAAAATTCGACACACACACACACACACACACACACACACACACCCCGCCCCGAAACACCTCTCTATTGAAGATATAAAAGCGCTTTCAAAAGCTGCCTCTTCCCTGTTCTCCTTTTCCGCCTGTTCCCATCCTGATTGGGGGCCAGTTCCCCCAACAGGGACTTTCCCCTGCAGGGCTGCGCACGCAGAGCGGGACCTGCCGCCATGGCCTAAAAATACCACAAAACCCCTAATTCGGGGCCTGCAAGGGGTGGGGAAAAAAAAGCCCGCAATTTTGGGGGAAAAATACCCAACTTGGAGCTCCCGGGAAAGCCAAATCCGCCTGGATTTGGGCAGCCGGAAAGCAAAAAAAAACCCCATTTTCACGCACAAAACGAAAAAGCAAAAACCACCAATTTTTGTTGTGAAAAAGCGTTGAAAAACCTCCAAATGGTGGAATGTTTTGGAAAAGGAAAAAACCCCAATTTTGATATTATGGAAAAGCAAAACACCCCCCTGATTTGGGGAAGATTTGGGGTGAAACACCAGCCACTTGAGGGGCATTGCTCGTGGTTATCCAGCGAGGGTCAGTCATCGGGAACGGATTATCTGTTGCGGGTCATCCCAGGCGAGTTTTCTGCTGTGGGTGGTCCCGGGTGGACCCCCTGGCGTAGGTCACCCCCACGCATGTGCCCCCCCGCCCCTCCCGGTGTCCGCCCCGCCTTTCCCGTGCGAGGTTTTTCCCCCCCGTGCGAGGTTTTCCCCGTGACGCGCCCCCCGTATCCCCTGCCCTCCTACCTCGTGCCCGCACTGCCCTCCTCTCTCCTCTCCCTCCTCCCACCCCCCGTGTTCCGCACTGCCTCCCCGTAACCCCTCTGCCCCGGACCCCTGGGGTGCTGCCTGCCCCGCCAACCTGCCCGTTGCCCCCCGCCCAAACTCTGGCACCCCCCTCCCGCTCCCCCGCACCCCACTCCCACCCCGCTCTCCCTCCTCCTGCGTTTTGGGTTTGTGCTGCAAACGGCGTCGGTGACGCGGGGCTGCGTGAGTTCCCGCTGCGCAGCGCTTGCACGGCGCCGGGGGCTGTGCTGCTCCTCGCCCCGCCCTGCCGGCGAGCGGGCTGGGGGTGCGCGAGGGCCTGGGAGGGGGCACCGCTGGGAGAGCTGACCCCGGCGGACCCAGGGGATGTTCCAGACCCTGTGACGTCAGGAAATAAAACTCGGGGGGCGGTTGGCGGGGGGGCCGCTGCTGGGCTGCGGCTGGCTGGGCATCGGGCGGTTGGCGGTGAGCCGTTGTTTTCATTTGTACCGCTTGTCTGTCTGGGGTTTTTCGCTCTGTTGTTTGGGGGTTTTTTCCCCCCTTTTCCTTACAAGTGGAGTTTTTTCACTTTTGCCCTTCCAATTCTCTCCCCCCTCCCACTGAGGGGGGAGCGAGTGAGCGGTTGTGTGGTGCTGAGTTGCCAGCTGGGATTAAACCACGGCACAAGCTGAGTTGCAAGCCCTGCTGGCTAAACGCTTTAGGCTCTCCGTGTTATTCCTGCCATCTTGCCCTCCTTGTTCTTTCCTGCTGCTTTCAAGTGCCTTGTGCTCCAGCAGCAGGCTGGGAAGGAGGGTTGTGGCAGGAGCTGCAGCACCCTGTGACTCCTTCTCAGGCTGCTAGCTTCGCCCTTTGTATGGGCTGCCGAGGTCGTCGGCTCCGCAGGGGCCACAGGCAGCCCGCAGAGCTTGACGCCAAGCCGTTCCTTTCCCCTCTGCGCAGCAGCGGTTCTGCCGCTGCTACAGGCAGCCGCTTGCTCGAGGGCGAGGGGCTGGGATGACGACAGGCTGCTGCACGCTTCAGTCGAACTGAGACGCCGTTCTCTGAGGAGCCGGTGCAAGGAGAGCTCAGGTCCGTTCTGTACTGCCGATGGCTCTTCACAAGGGAAGCGTGCTCTGGTTTTAGCAGAAAAAGGTGTCGGTCACAGGCAGCCGCCTATCACTGCGCACAGCTCAGCTATTTGGCAGGGGTCTTGCTTGTTCAAGTAGAGGCGTATTCCTCGCCTTGCAGTCTCGATGGCAAAACAATCGGGGGTTCAAGCTACAAAAGCACAGAGCAAGGATGGAACCTGCCGGGCTCTACGGTCAACTGCTGAGGACGCCTAATACACCAGCAGGCCTCTTGGCTTTCCCTGCCTCATTTCTAATTCCTTTGCACGCTGGAGGGCAGGGTGGTAAGTGACGTCGTGCAGTGTCTCTCCTCCAAGTGGCAAGCCCTGCGCGTGTGCAGGATGAGGAGAGCAGAGTGCTGATAGCACAGAGGCGAGGAAAGCTGCAAACACCGCAACACAGCCCCAGGACCACCAGCGTATCGCTCGTTTGCAGGTCAGCCACTGGCACCGGGTCTGCTCAGAAGCGCGGTTTCCTGATGGACATAGCTGCCCCTCCCCTGCTCTCAGGGTGTCACCCGTGTGGCCTTATTTTTTTTAAATCTCTCTCCAGCATCTGTTGAGTCGCCGCTGTCACTCCCACAACCCCGATGCCACCTGCAGACCGAGACAGCGATCCCTGGGGCTTCCCCCGGGTTAGAAAGAAACCTGTTCCACAGGTTCCCTGTGCTGCTTCTCCTCCCCGGGTAATGGGCTGGGGGGCACGGGCAGAAACCACCACGGGACTTGTAAAGCGGCCAAAGGGAAAGGACTGAAATGCTGGAGCCACCGGGTGCTTTTTGGTACAGAGGCGATGAAGATTAGTGCCCGGGCCGCGAGTGGGAAAAGGGCAGGGAAATCTAAGCCCAGTACCGCCAGTAAGCAGTTACCGTCTTTCGATGGTACGAACTGGGCGGAGAGAAGGGGAAAGGGTCGGTGAGGCGACGGTGGCACCCGGCGGGCAGAATTGGGTACTGCAGCTCTTGAGCCGCGCATGCGCGGTGGCGCGCTCTCCTTTGCTCGCTGCTGCCACCGAGCGACCAAAGCTGGGTACTGCAGCTCTTGAGCCGCGCATGCGCAGTGGCGCGCCTTTCTTTGCTCGCTGCTGCCACCGAGCGACCAAAGCCGGGTACTGCAGCTCTTGAGCCGCGCATGCGCGGTGGCGCGCTCTCCTTTGCTCGCTGCTGCCACCAAGCGACCAGAATTCGGTACTGCAGCTCTTGAGCCGCGCATGCGCAGTGGCGCGCTTTTCTTTGCTCGCTGCTGCCACCGAGCGACCAAAGCCGGGTACTGCAGCTCTTGAGCCGCGCATGCGCAATGGCGCGCTCTCCTTTGCTCGCTGCTGCCACCGAGCGACCAGAATTCGGTACTGCAGCTCTTGAGCCGCGCATGCGCAGTGGCGCGCCTTTCTTTGCTCGCTGCTGCCACTGAGCGACCAGAATTGGGTACTGCAGCTCTTGAGCCGCGCATGCGTAGTGGCGCGCCTTTCTTTGCTCGCTGCTGCCACCGAGCGACCAAAGCTGGGTACTGCAGCTCTTGAGCCGCGCATGCGCGGTGGCGCGCCCTTCTTTGCTCGCTGCTGCCACCGAGCGACCAGAATTCGGTACTGCAGCTCTTGAGCCGCGCATGCGCAGTGGCGCGCTCTCCTTTGCTCGCTGCTGCCACCGAGCGACCAGAATTCGGTACTGCAGCTCTTGAGCCGCGCATGCGCAGTGGCGCGCTCTCCTTTGTTCGCTGCTGCCACCGAGCGACCAAAATTCGGTACTGCAGCTCTTGAGCCGCGCATGCGCGGTGGCGCCCCCTTTCTCCGCGCTGCCGTCCGCCGGTAACGGCAATGCCGTACTGTGGTGCCTGCGGGGTGATGCCGCCGCGTTCGTTGGTTCGTTCCGGTAAGGAAACGCCGCTGCCGCCCCACGTGCGCGGTGCCGGCGGGCGCTGGGCCTGCAAAGCGCGGACCTGCAGCGCCGGTGCCGCCCCCGTGCACGCGCCGCCCGGCGGCTGCTCGCTGCTGCCGCCCCGTGGCCGAATCGCGGTACTGCAGCGCCGGCACCGCTCAGGTGCGCAGCAGCGCCGCCGCCGCCGCCGCCTTCGCTGCTGCCGCCCCGAAGCCGAAGCGTGGTCCTGCAGCCCGGCGTTCGCGCGCCGGCTCTGGCCCCTCCATGCGCCGTCCCCATCCCGGTGCCTCCCTCATCCCGGTGCATTCGTCATCCCGGGCGGCAATGGTTAGGGTGCCCCCCCCCCCGCATGCCAGCACCCCCAAGAGTATCGGCGTGTCCCGGTGCTGTCCCCATCCCTGGGGCAGCTCCCCGTCCCCTGTCCCTGCGGCTGGTCGTTGGGCTCTGTGTTCCCCCAATAAAACACGGGGACAGAGGGGACCCCTGGGGACAGGGGGTGGGGACCCCCAGAGAGTAGGCTGTGCTGCCGTCGCTCCTCGGTGCTGGCCCTGCTTGTCCCCTGTCCCCCCAGTGGTGACGAACTCCGGGCCACTGGCGGGGACCCTCACTGTCACCTTCCCCCCATGCCGGTTGCCACCAGCGACAGGGACAGCGACGCACCCCCGGGGGTGTTTGGGGTCCCCAGGGTGGGAGCGGAGCTGCAGGATGCCGGGTCCCCCCTGCCCGAGCCCTGCAGACCCACCCAGGTGGAGCGCAGGCAACCCCGGCCCTGTCCCCAGCCCTGTCTCCGCGTGGCCGTGGGTCGGTGCTGCCATTGCGTGGCCAGCGGCTGGGAGGACACAGCTCCCGCCGGCTGGGGCCAGAGGAGCCCGGCAGCCTGGGGACCCCCGGGAAGGGCTGGCTGTCATGGGGACTCGGCGCCCAGGGCCCAGGGCACCCCAGAGACCCTACAACAGGGTGCAGCATGAACTATTTTATTACCTGTGCAGTATCCATGAGTGAGTCCCCATCGTTCCCATCCTGGTCCCCCAGTGGGTCGGGGTCCCAGCTGCCCCTGGGGGTGGCTGCAGGTGTCGGGGGTGGGATCCCTTCTCCCCGCGGTGCCCCCCACCTCCCCAGGGTCATCCCTCCCAATCTCAACTCCCCACATGGTGTCCTCAATCTCCCGAGAAACACCTCTGTCCCCCAATGTCCCCCTACCTACCCCACTCCCAGGGTCCCTCCCGGACCCCAGGATTCCCCCCCTGCCCCATCCTGAGGCCGCCCCCCCCCCCCCCATCCCCATGGTCATGAGACACACACACACACACCCCCTCCGGCACTGGGGAGACACTGGGAAGAGCCGGCACTGCCATCTCGGGGTCCTGCTAGCCCTCATCCTCCCTAAAGTCTTGCACCATGCTCTGCTCCTTGGGGGGAGTGCCCACAGTCAGGGGGGTGGGGGCTCCCCTCCTCCCCAGGGAACCCCCCCAACCTGTCCAGGGCACCCTCTGCCACCTCCCCAGGGTCCAATCACCGTAACAGGGTCTGACCCTGGCGTCCCGCTGGTTAACGTCAGGTCCAAGAGAAGGTTCCTCACTACTCCTTGATTAGTTCTTAGGTGCCAGCTCGAGCTGGGTGCCTCCAGAGAGGGACCCCTACCCCGGATCACCCTCCTTGCACACCTGCACCCGTTGCAGGAGGGTCCACGCACACCATGGGAGCCATGTGGGAACCGGAGGCGGCCTCGAGGCTGCTCAGCAGCAGTCAAAACACCCCAGTGGTTTCAGGCACCGGCTGTTTTGCTCCCGAACCCAAGGGTACTGCCGAGAAAAATAACCACCACTGTCACACGAGGGTCCTGCACAGTCCCCACCATCGCACAAGGGTCCCCGTGCACCTGCCCGCCATTGCACGAGGGTCCCCTGCACACCAACCAATTGCATAAGGGTCTTCCTGCACTGCCCCCCCCATTGCATGGGCGTCTCCACACACCGACCCCCCGCTGCGCAAAGGTCCCCGCACAATCCCCACCGTTGCAGGGGGGTCCCTGCGCAGGCACCCGCACTGCACAAGGCGCCGTGCGCATGCGCACTTCCGGGGCGGGGACTACAACTCCCGGCGTGCCCCCCGCGGGCGGCCCGGAGGAGCCGCGCGCTGATTGGCTGCGGAGGATATTTCAACGGGGCGCGCGGCGGGCTCTGCACCCAGGCGGCGGCGGCGGCGGCGGCGGCGGCGGCGGCGGCGGCGGCGGCGGCGGCGGCGGCGGCGGCGGCGGCGGCGGCGGCGGCGGCGGCGGCGGCGGCGGCGGCGGCGGCGGCGGCAGTCTGAGGTGCCGCGGGCACGGCGGGCTGGCGGGAGGCTGGGGACCCCCCGGGGGACTGAGGAGGGGGGCTGTGCGTCTCGGGGGGCCGGGGGAGGGGGGCCGGGGGGGGCTGTGCGTCCCGGAGGGGGCCGGGGGGGGCTGTGCGTCCCGGAGGGGGCCGGGGAGGGGGGCCGGGGGGGGGCTGTGCGTCCCGGAGGGGGCCGGGGAGGGGGGCCGGGGGGGGGCTGTGCGTCCCGGAGGGGGCCGGGGAGGGGGGCTGGGGGGGGGGCTGTGCGTCCCGGAGGGGGCCGGGGAGGGGGGCTGGGGGGGGGGCTGTGCGTCCCGGGGGGGCCGGGGGTGCGGGCTGGGGGGGGCTGTGCGTCCCGGAGGGGGCCGGGGAGGGGGGACTGTTCGTCCTAGGGGGGCTGGGGAGTGGGGCTGGGGGCGGGGGCTGCAGTCCCCCAAGGAGCTGGGGAGTGGGGCTGTGGGTCCTGGCGGGGCTTGAGAGTGGGGCTTGGGGCTCCCACGGGGCTGGAAAATGGTGTGGTCGGGTGCTGTGAGCACCGGGGGTCCTGGGGCTGGGAGGCGCTTGCAAACACCGGGGAGGGGCTGCGAGCATGGGGGGGCACAAGGGTTGCACCAGGGTCGGTGCACGATCACCTCCATTGTACGGGTGTCGATGTACAGCCAGCCGGGCTGCACGAGGCGCCGTGCGCATGCGCGGTCCCGGGGCGGGGACTACAACTCCCGGCGTGCCCCGCGCGGGCGGTCCGGTGGAGCCGCGCGCTGATTGGCTGCGGGCGGTATTTCAACGGGGCGCGCGGCGGGCTCTGCACCGAGGCGGCGGCGCAGCGTGAGTGTGAGGGGCCGCGGGCCCGGGGAGCCGAGGAGTGGGGCTGTGGCGGGGGGGGGGGGGCGGTCCTGCAGGCTCCGGGGACGGGGGCTGGGGGGGCTCCAGGCGGGGGAGGGGCTGTGAGCATCTGGGGAGTGGGGCTGGGGGGCGGGGCTGTGTGCCCTAGGGGGGCCGCGCAGTGGGGCCGGGGCGGGGGGGCGGGGTGGGCGCTGTGTGCAAACAGACCCTCCCTGCGAGTCCCCACTGTCGCCCCGTGGGGCCGGGCACCCCCCAGCCCTCCCTGCAGGCAGACGGGCAGCCTGTAGGCAATGGAGGCCGCCCGCCCCAGCGAGGTGCTCGAGCCTGGGGGCTTCACGGGCCGAGTCGAGGGAGGAGCTGCTGGAGAGAGGGCTTAGAAACGGCCTTCTGCCCCCGAAACTGCTGGAGCATTTGAAGGGGAGGGACAGGTCCACCCCAGGGCCCCAAGGGGAAGCCCTCGGAGCAGGGACTTGGGGTTGTTCCAGGAGCAAAAGCTGGTCCCAGCCAGCTCGCCTCTGCTCCCCCGGCACCGGGATCGGACCTTTCAGCCCCGTTTCTGCCAGAAGCATCACACAAGCGCTTGCCCTCCCCGGGGGCATCTTTGGGCCTTGAGAACAGGCGCAGCAGCTGGGTTTTTGGGCTCAGAAATGGGTGCCAAGTGAGCTGGTTTGGGGGCCCAAAGCAGAAGCCGGTTTGGCCGTTTGTGCGGGGGGCTGGGAGGGCATTGGGGGCTGCGGGGGAAAGCAGGGGGTGGGCAGGGTGCGTGGAGCCTCCCCGGGGGGAGGGGCTCTGGTCCTGCTGGACCCTGAAGTGCGGGAGGCCGGCACGCACCAGGCCCAACTCAACGTCTGCGGTGGTCTCTGGGGGGAAGAGGTGGTCTCTGCTTTTCAGACCCCGCACGCCCTCTTCGAGTCCAGCTCTTGCTTGTCGACTGCTTCGAATAGTTATTAACTAATTAGTCGTACAAACTAATTAATGTTTATACAATGTCCAACTATGATATTTAATCCTAATAGTCGAGTTTTGACGGCGATTGGTTTACGACCTTGTCAAAAGCCCAGGCTGTTGCAAATAGCTGGAGCTTGCAAGGAGAAGGAGCTGAAATCAACGGTGCAGAGCTGGAGCTTCAATTAGCCAGAACCGTCGCAAGCAGGAGCTGGAACGAGACGGGGTGTCCGCTGTCTGGGGCATGCCTTAGCCAGAGGCAAAATTACCAGCAGCTGTAACGAGCGGGAGCTGCGATTCGCTGCAGTGTCTGTTTGCCGGAGCATCCGTCGGCCAGACTGCACTCCCAGCACGGCTGAAGAGCAGCCAGGCGCAGGCAGGGCTGTCCCCGGCAAGGCGCTCCGAGCGGCAGGGAGGCGAGTTGTCCTTCTGCTAGCGGGGAGCCCGGGCTCTTCCCTCGGGGATTAAATCCACGCCACGCGTGGATCCGCTTTCTTTGCGTGGAGGGTCTCTCCCGGTCCCGTTCCCGAGGGCTGAAGCGAGGTCCCCCGGGGGGCAGGCGGCAGCACGAGGCGGCGGTGTCTCCCCGGTACCCGGCAAAGGGGAGCGAAACCGGCCGGCTGGAGCTCCCGGGGTGCACAGCCCGGCCCCGCACGGCAGAATCCTTCCCTGGGTTTTCACCGTTGGCTGGGTGTGACAAACAGGTTCATTTTGTGCCTCCTCTTTTCCCAGCGTCACCTTCTGCGTCACGTGAAGAAAATCCTGCGTGGTTGACGCCGCTTGCTGCTCAGGTAATGGCACGTGTGGGGCCGGGGGAGCCGGGAGAAACATTGGCGCGTTCAAGGTCGCTGCAGGTGCTCCACGTCAAACCCAGGGAAAAGGCAAATTTGCTGCCGGTGCAGAAAAGCTGATGAACAATTGCCGTGAACAGAGCGTGCCTACGTACCCTCGTTAGCGTAACTAACCCTGGGTAGTTACGAGTGTTTTCCTTTCAGGGAAAAGAATGAGCTTTCATCTACGAAAAATTAAGAGCTGCCTGTGTCCTTCTTTAAGTTCAAGTGTTTCTCTTCTGTTTGTTCATACTGATTTTATGGGCAGGTTGGAAATAGCCTTTTATTTTTATAGGCATAACTCAATTTGTAGTACTACGTGGTGTCAGGAGAGTGAATTTTGGAGCACCCAGGTATCACTAGAAACGGAATGAATGAGACACGATGGAAACTGATATTTAAACTTGATTTTTACTTGATTTTTTTTTTCCTGAGAGTGTTGATGGCACGTTGTCCTGTGGCTCAATCCACGTTCTGTTCAGTGGAGTCTTCAGTCTAGGACTTTTAAGGAAAAAAGTTGGTCCTTCCGAAAAAGGGCTAGTCGTTCATAGGCTCGAGGCATAGACTTGGAGAGCCGCTTAAGTACGTGATCAGAATTAAAGCCAAATGTCGCTTCGTGTTGCTGCTGTTGGCCTTCACGTTCGTTAATTTCCCCGCTGCTCCGTCATGGTTGGGAGCTCTGAATCATCATTTTTTTCACTCCCTAACGCATTTTTCTCCCCAAGGAGAGGCTACGTTTAAAAGTTACTTAGTTTCCTCGCAAATGCATCGGTCAATAAAACGGAGTTATGATTATTAAAACCACACAAATGACACCGGTCTTACAGATCTGGACTATTTCTGAACACGTGTTCATCGCGTGCAGATGTCATCGGGATACGGATCACCTGCATTTCATGCTCTGACGAGACAATCTGCTGAGACAGGGACGAGCTCCAAAAGAAAAAAAAGGTACAACGTCAAGGTTTTGTTTTGTTGTTGGTTTTTGTGGGCTTTTTGTTTGTGTTATTTTTTGGTTTGTGTTTTTTTTTTTTTTTAAAAGAGTGCGATGTTGACTGGTGGCAGCCTGCAGAGCTCTCTTGCTGCCTGACCTCTCCTTTTCTTCTCTGTCACTCCTCTTTCGTGGCTGTAATTTTCACTCGGGTAGTTTTAGAAGAGCGATTTAGTTCCTCGCCTGTGTAGATGTGCTGGTAATACCTGGAAGGTAAATGCTTGAACCGGTAGCGAATAACTTGGCTACAAGTAGAATTTCTGAAGGAAGAACAACAACAGCAGGAAGCAAGTAGCGAGTTACCCCAAATTTGTGTGTGTCAAATGTGTTCCAAATGGCTCGTTTTGGTAAACATAAATTTTCAGGAAGTTCAGGGTTGTGTGTGGAAAAACGTGCCCCTCTGTCTAGGTGTCCTGCTACGTAAATAGCATCAGTCAGTAGCACATCCAGCGGCAGGGCTCCTGTTCCCTGCTCTCGATATGGCCGTAGTAGTGTTGTGATATTTCGACCTAAGAGGCGGGTTTAGGAATGGAAGGAGAATGCCTGCGTTCTGCAAGGGCTACGAATGCCGACCCTTTTCTCTGCCTGCTGCTTTCCTGTGCGTGAGATGAAACTGTATTTTTTTTCTCCCTTGTTCCCGGTAGAAATATTTCTGAAGCTGTCGCTGCTGTGGGTTTGCAATGTGCGTTACTGCGTTTTTGTAGAGTTCTAGTTACGGATCGTTTCTGCCGCGGCAAAGTGTCAAGATACGGTTTTCAGTTTAAAGCTTCAGAAGCTGCATTCGCTGAAATCGGCGTAGGTGAAGCTGGTTGTTGTGGTTTAACCCGGCAGGCAGCTAAACACCACGCAGCTGCCCGCTCGCTCCCCCTGCCCCCAAAGTGGGGTGGGGGAGAGAATCGGAAAAAAAAGTGAAGTTCGTGGGGTGAGGTAAAGACAGTTTAATGGGACAGAACAGGAAGGGGAAACAATCGTAACGATAAAAGAATATACAAAATAAGCGGCGCACAATGCGATTGCTCACCGCCCGCCGACTGATGCCCAGCCGGTCCCCGAGCGGCAGTCGCCGCCGCCCGGCCAACTCCCCCAGCTTATGTACTGAGCGTGACGTCATATGGTACGGACTGTCCCTTTGGCCGGTTTGGGTCATCTGTCCTGGCTAAGGTCCCTCCCAGCTTCTCGCTGGCAGGGCATGAGAAGCTGAAAAGTCCCCGACTAGCGTAAGCGCTACTTAGCCACAACTAAAACATCAGCGTGTTATCCACGTTTTTCTCGTCCTAAATCTAAAACACAGCGCTATACCAGTTACCAGGAAGAGAATTAACTCTATCCCAGCCGAAACCAGGACGCTGGTCTTGCGCATGATCCCGCTGTGCTCGCAGGGGTGCTCAGTGGCTCCTCATCAAAACAGCGAGGTGCGTGTGGACGTCCGTAGGGTTGCGCTAGGGGTCTGGGGGCGTTATGTATTTTTGCTGTTGGAAGACGGAATAGAGCGTGTGCCTGTTAAATCTAACGATGGTCGAAGGTTGGGAGGGACCCTGAGCAGGTTTGGTGGCACAACTGCAGTTTTCAAAGATCTCGACCGTTTGGAGAAACGGCCTGGAAAAAAGGATTCCTCTTTTGCAGCGAGTTCGCGAGGACAGACGGGTTGCCGTACTCTTTAACAAAAATACTCAACTTGGGACGTATCGGGTGAGGAAATCGCGGCTCTACTTAGGCTTGAGAAAACGTACGTAGGTGTCTGTGCCTGTCACCTGCGCGTCTCTAGGCAAGTGAGTTCTAGCGAAACTAAAGCTGCCGATGAGCCAAAAGAAAAGGCACGGTTGTCTAAAACATGCAGAAGCTCTAGTGGCCTGTCTCAACAACTGCACCAAAGATGATGCAAAATACTTTCTCCTCCACTCAGTTGTAGTCTTCACAGAAAAGGAAGCTTTGTGCTAAACGTTTTTTTTTGGTTTTTTTTTTTGCCTTTCCTCTCAGCAGAATGTCAACTGCCGTGAAAGTACGAGACGGATGGAAAGGATCCATAGTGGTCTGCAAGTACAAGGTATGCCTGTGATGTGTGTCTGCATTTTTCCTAAGGTGCTTGTAGCGTGGACTTTACAGTCAACACGAAGAATGTGGCAGCTCTCCTTCTATCTGATTTTTTAACATGAAATATTTTAACACAAATACTAAAAATAAAGGTCTGTTCTGGAGCGTGGTACGCCTATTCAAGGCTTGCTTTCCTTCGTCTATTTTCTCTTCCTGAAAGCAGAGTCTTCTGTTTCTGTGTGCTTGCTATTAAAGGGTGCTGTGAAAATAATGTTGGACTAGAAGAGGAAAGGAACCGTTTGTAAGAGTTCGGACGTTCGGGAGAAACAGGCTTTGTTTTCACGATAAAAGCTTAATGCTTTTTCAGTCAGTCAGTGTTTAAAATACCTTACAGGAGCACTCGAAAACCTTACTGAGATACTGGCATCTGTGCTAAAAGCAATCAAGGTCAAAGAAGAGGCGTGGACAACACGGGACAAATCGGCGTCGCTTCGGTGTGTTTTCCAGGCTTTCCCGAGAAGCGGTAGCAGCCTTGTAACTAGCGACAGAGAGTCCTGATGTGTTTTCGGTGAGTTACTGATTCTCTAATGTCCTTTTTCCTAACCTGCAGCGCGTAATTTTGACTTCGGGTGGAAAGAGATTTTCCAGAATGGAAATCTTTTTCATTCAAAGGAGTTGCCTTTTACAAACTTCCCATCAGAATGGATCTTCAGAGATGACGTGCTTGGCAGTAGAAGTCATCCGCAAGGAGACTTTTCACTCTCTCTGGAAAAAAAAAAGGAGTTAAGTCGATTTCCTTGCAAGGACCCAAGCGCAGCACATCTTCCAATAGTCGACGTACGGCTGATCTTTGGTTCTCGGGTGTAACGGTCGAGAGATCGTAAAGACGCGTTCCTCCGCACGCTTGGGTACAGCCAACAGCGTTAGCAAACCTGCCAGTCCTTTTTGGTAGCCTGATGTATTGCAGCACCGGGGATTTGATATTCCCCACCGCCTGCCCCGCCCCCCCCCCCCCAAAAAAGTAAAACCGTATGGGAGATCTCTTATCTCACTGATTTTTCTATCATAAATGAAATTTTAAAAAGAAAGTTAAAATTGTCTAATTTCCAAACTGACTTGCGTTGTTTAAACTGCAACTGCCAAATAGCTGTAGTGTATAATTTATTAGGTGTGCTTAAGCAGTTGGGTAGTTGCTCTAAACGTTTAAAAAGAGAGGCAACTGAACGTTAGGGGCTTTTTTCCTGATCTTTTGGCAGAGTGCTCTGAAGCACTTTATTTCTGTCTCGCTTTCGACGGCGCGTTTCCCCGGCAGTTCGGTAGCATCGGTCTCGGCGCAGCTGGCCAGGCGTCCCTCCTAGTCATGTCACACACGCAAAACCCCTGGTCAAACGATAGCTGTGTAGCTTGGAGGTAGATAATTTAACGGTATGAATTCACAGCTACGCAATTTCAATGAACGCAAAAGGAAAATCAAATATTTTTATAGTACGAGTCTTCTCATTGTACGTATGTAAGCGCGCGCACGCCTTTTTAGCATAAAATGAATTGCTGAGATTTGTTCTTTCTTTTTCATTTTACTCTTCAAAGTTTTACGCTTCACTTTCAGCTTTATCGGCCAAGCGAGCGAGATGCGCAGCAGCAGCAGCGCAAGGGCTGGAGCTGCGGCGGTGGATCCGTGAGCGTAGATGCTGATTACGGCGCGCCCTTGTCCTGCAGCCTCACGGGGTTATCTCCCGGCAGCGGTGCTGTAAGGAAGGGACGAGGCGTTTTCCGACACCAGCGAGAGCGTTTACTTCTCTGCGAAGGACGCGTTCAGAATCGTGTCAATTAGTCCTCACGCGGATTTTAAGCGTTCGAATCGCTCGAGCTTTTAAAGGCGGCGTTGTATTTCGAGCTGACCCGTTTGCCTGGCACCCTCCTTTAGCCCGACTGCTACCCTCTCCCTTGTCCTGACCGAATTCCTCTGCTGCCTTCGGTGCTGTTTTTTTAACGTGCTGAAATATCCGTTGGGATTTTTGTTTTTCAGATGCCTCGCTGTGAGCGTCCCGTGGTGCTCAGGAGAGACCCCCGGCCCAGGTTTGCCTGCCGGTCGTTGGGCGTGCTGAGGGTGAGGGGCCGGCTGGCAGCCTGCGGGACGGGGGCTGGGGGGGGCTGCAAGCGTTTGGGGGGGCCGCCCCTCCTTTATCTTTCTAGCAGAGCCCCCCTTTTTGGCGGGGGTGCGTGCGTACATACGTAAACGGCATTATTAAAGTAACGAGCTGCCGGTTGGGGCCGTTTCCCTCGTTTTGTGTCTTTTTGGGGGGGTGAATAAAAAGGGGGGGTTGGGGGGCCTGGAGGGGTGATGATGTCATTTGGGGCACCCCAGCATCACCACGGGGGTGATGATGCCGTGGAGGAGCAGGTGAGTGGGGAATGGGGGGTCATGGGGGTCCGTGTCCCCCCCTCGGCCCCCCCCCCCCCAAGGGGGGTCACAGCCCAAATTGCCTGAAAATTCATGGGGGGGGTTTCAAAAATTTTTAAAAACTGTAAATATATCTGTGAGGCCTCGAAATAGAAAAAAATCTCTCCTTGTTACGTATATTGAAAAATAATATTAATTTATACGTACAAAAGGATTTCAAAATAAGGACCTATATCTGCCCTATTATATATATATATATATATAAAGGATTTTAGAGTATAAAAAAATTCGAAAGATGTATATAGGGTTTTAAAATACAAAAATAACTCACGTCTGTATAAATTAAAAAATAAAGAACTTCCAAATGCAAAAAGGATGATACATTTTATACATGAAGGAATTTAAAATAGAAAAAGGTCTGAATAGATACCGCTATCTACACTTACTACGTGTTACATAGAGAGTCTACATAGACATTATATGTAATCTAAGAGATTATGTACAAGTGTAAATAGACATCTAAGTCTAAAACCTAAGTCTATAAAGATATAGGTGTAAATATATGTAAGTGTAAATAGAGAAGTCTATAAAGACATTTAAGTGTTCAAAATATGTAAGTCAACAGATCCATAGTCTGAGCAGGTATTATATATAAGAAGTGGGAAATAGGGGGGTATAAGTGAAACATAAATATATTCACTAAATATATAGAGAGAGATATGTGTAAATACATTAAGTGTAAATGTCTCTGATAATAAGGTTTTTAAAATGCAAAGAAACCCTGTTTACAGAAAGGATTTTAAAATTCGACACACACACACACACACACACACACACACACACCCCGCCCCGAAACACCTCTCTATTGAAGATATAAAAGCGCTTTCAAAAGCTGCCTCTTCCCTGTTCTCCTTTTCCGCCTGTTCCCATCCTGATTGGGGGCCAGTTCCCCCAACAGGGACTTTCCCCTGCAGGGCTGCGCACGCAGAGCGGGACCTGCCGCCATGGCCTAAAAATACCACAAAACCCCTAATTCGGGGCCTGCAAGGGGTGGGGAAAAAAAAGCCCGCAATTTTGGGGGAAAAATACCCAACTTGGAGCTCCCGGGAAAGCCAAATCCGCCTGGATTTGGGCAGCCGGAAAGCAAAAAAAAACCCCATTTTCACGCACAAAACGAAAAAGCAAAAACCACCAATTTTTGTTGTGAAAAAGCGTTGAAAAACCTCCAAATGGTGGAATGTTTTGGAAAAGGAAAAAACCCCAATTTTGATATTATGGAAAAGCAAAACACCCCCCTGATTTGGGGAAGATTTGGGGTGAAACACCAGCCACTTGAGGGGCATTGCTCGTGGTTATCCAGCGAGGGTCAGTCATCGGGAACGGATTATCTGTTGCGGGTCATCCCAGGCGAGTTTTCTGCTGTGGGTGGTCCCGGGTGGACCCCCTGGCGTAGGTCACCCCCACGCATGTGCCCCCCCGCCCCTCCCGGTGTCCGCCCCGCCTTTCCCGTGCGAGGTTTTTCCCCCCGTGCGAGGTTTTCCCCGTGACGCGCCCCCCGTATCCCCTGCCCTCCTACCTCGTGCCCGCACTGCCCTCCTCTCTCCTCTCCCTCCTCCCACCCCCCGTGTTCCGCACTGCCTCCCCGTAACCCCTCTGCCCCGGACCCCTGGGGTGCTGCCTGCCCCGCCAACCTGCCCGTTGCCCCCCGCCCAAACTCTGGCACCCCCCTCCCGCTCCCCCGCACCCCACTCCCACCCCGCTCTCCCTCCTCCTGCGTTTTGGGTTTGTGCTGCAAACGGCGTCGGTGACGCGGGGCTGCGTGAGTTCCCGCTGCGCAGCGCTTGCACGGCGCCGGGGGCTGTGCTGCTCCTCGCCCCGCCCTGCCGGCGAGCGGGCTGGGGGTGCGCGAGGGCCTGGGAGGGGGCACCGCTGGGAGAGCTGACCCCGGCGGACCCAGGGGATGTTCCAGACCCTGTGACGTCAGGAAATAAAACTCGGGGGGCGGTTGGCGGGGGGGCCGCTGCTGGGCTGCGGCTGGCTGGGCATCGGGCGGTTGGCGGTGAGCCGTTGTTTTCATTTGTACCGCTTGTCTGTCTGGGGTTTTTCGCTCTGTTGTTTGGGGGTTTTTTCCCCCCTTTTCCTTACAAGTGGAGTTTTTTCACTTTTGCCCTTCCAATTCTCTCCCCCCTCCCACTGAGGGGGGAGCGAGTGAGCGGTTGTGTGGTGCTGAGTTGCCAGCTGGGATTAAACCACGGCACAAGCTGAGTTGCAAGCCCTGCTGGCTAAACGCTTTAGGCTCTCCGTGTTATTCCTGCCATCTTGCCCTCCTTGTTCTTTCCTGCTGCTTTCAAGTGCCTTGTGCTCCAGCAGCAGGCTGGGAAGGAGGGTTGTGGCAGGAGCTGCAGCACCCTGTGACTCCTTCTCAGGCTGCTAGCTTCGCCCTTTGTATGGGCTGCCGAGGTCGTCGGCTCCGCAGGGGCCACAGGCAGCCCGCAGAGCTTGACGCCAAGCCGTTCCTTTCCCCTCTGCGCAGCAGCGGTTCTGCCGCTGCTACAGGCAGCCGCTTGCTCGAGGGCGAGGGGCTGGGATGACGACAGGCTGCTGCACGCTTCAGTCGAACTGAGACGCCGTTCTCTGAGGAGCCGGTGCAAGGAGAGCTCAGGTCCGTTCTGTACTGCCGATGGCTCTTCACAAGGGAAGCGTGCTCTGGTTTTAGCAGAAAAAGGTGTCGGTCACAGGCAGCCGCCTATCACTGCGCACAGCTCAGCTATTTGGCAGGGGTCTTGCTTGTTCAAGTAGAGGCGTATTCCTCGCCTTGCAGTCTCGATGGCAAAACAATCGGGGGTTCAAGCTACAAAAGCACAGAGCAAGGATGGAACCTGCCGGGCTCTACGGTCAACTGCTGAGGACGCCTAATACACCAGCAGGCCTCTTGGCTTTCCCTGCCTCATTTCTAATTCCTTTGCACGCTGGAGGGCAGGGTGGTAAGTGACGTCGTGCAGTGTCTCTCCTCCAAGTGGCAAGCCCTGCGCGTGTGCAGGATGAGGAGAGCAGAGTGCTGATAGCACAGAGGCGAGGAAAGCTGCAAACACCGCAACACAGCCCCAGGACCACCAGCGTATCGCTCGTTTGCAGGTCAGCCACTGGCACCGGGTCTGCTCAGAAGCGCGGTTTCCTGATGGACATAGCTGCCCCTCCCCTGCTCTCAGGGTGTCACCCGTGTGGCCTTATTTTTTTTAAATCTCTCTCCAGCATCTGTTGAGTCGCCGCTGTCACTCCCACAACCCCGATGCCACCTGCAGACCGAGACAGCGATCCCTGGGGCTTCCCCCGGGTTAGAAAGAAACCTGTTCCACAGGTTCCCTGTGCTGCTTCTCCTCCCCGGGTAATGGGCTGGGGGGCACGGGCAGAAACCACCACGGGACTTGTAAAGCGGCCAAAGGGAAAGGACTGAAATGCTGGAGCCACCGGGTGCTTTTTGGTACAGAGGCGATGAAGATTAGTGCCCGGGCCGCGAGTGGGAAAAGGGCAGGGAAATCTAAGCCCAGTACCGCCAGTAAGCAGTTACCGTCTTTCGATGGTACGAACTGGGCGGAGAGAAGGGGAAAGGGTCGGTGAGGCGACGGTGGCACCCGGCGGGCAGAATTGGGTACTGCAGCTCTTGAGCCGCGCATGCGCGGTGGGGCGCTCTCCTCTGCTCGCTGCTGCCACCGAGCGACCAAAGCTGGGTACTGCAGCTCTTGAGCCGCGCATGCGCAGTGGCGCGCTTTTCTTTGCTCGCTGCTGCCACCGAGCGACCAAAGCCGGGTACTGCAGCTCTTGAGCCGCGCATGCGCAGTGGCGCGCTCTCCTTTGCTCGCTGCTGCCACCGAGCGACCAGAATTCGGTACTGCAGCTCTTGAGCCGCGCATGCGCAGTGGCGCGCCTTTCTTTGCTCGCTGCTGCCACCGAGCGACCAGAATTGGGTACTGCAGCTCTTGAGCCGCGCATGCGTAGTGGCGCGCCTTTCTTTGCTCGCTGCTGCCACCGAGCGACCAAAGCTGGGTACTGCAGCTCTTGAGCCGCGCATGCGCGGTGGCGCGCCCTTCTTTGCTCGCTGCTGCCACCGAGCGACCAGAATTCGGTACTGCAGCTCTTGAGCCGCGCATGCGCAGTGGCGCGCTCTCCTTTGCTCGCTGCTGCCACCGAGCGACCAAAATTCGGTACTGCAGCTCTTGAGCCGCGCATGCGCGGTGGCGCCCCCTTTCTCCGCGCTGCCGTCCGCCGGTAACGGCAATGCCGTACTGTGGTGCCTGCGGGGTGATGCCGCCGCGTTCGTTGGTTCGTTCCGGTAAGGAAACGCCGCTGCCGCCCCACGTGCGCGGTGCCGGCGGGCGCTGGGCCTGCAAAGCGCGGACCTGCAGCGCCGGTGCCGCCCCCGTGCACGCGCCGCCCGGCGGCTGCTCGCTGCTGCCGCCCCGTGGCCGAATCGCGGTACTGCAGCGCCGGCACCGCTCAGGTGCGCAGCAGCGCCGCCGCCGCCGCCGCCTTCGCTGCTGCCGCCCCGAAGCCGAAGCGTGGTCCTGCAGCCCGGCGTTCGCGCGCCGGCTCTGGCCCCTCCATGCGCCGTCCCCATCCCGGTGCCTCCCTCATCCCGGTGCATTCGTCATCCCGGGCGGCAATGGTTAGGGTGCCCCCCCCCCCGCATGCCAGCACCCCCAAGAGTATCGGCGTGTCCCGGTGCTGTCCCCATCCCTGGGGCAGCTCCCCGTCCCCTGTCCCTGCGGCTGGTCGTTGGGCTCTGTGTTCCCCCAATAAAACACGGGGACAGAGGGGACCCCTGGGGACAGGGGGTGGGGACCCCCAGAGAGTAGGCTGTGCTGCCGTCGCTCCTCGGTGCTGGCCCTGCTTGTCCCCTGTCCCCCCAGTGGTGACGAACTCCGGGCCACTGGCGGGGACCCTCACTGTCACCTTCCCCCCATGCCGGTTGCCACCAGCGACAGGGACAGCGACGCACCCCCGGGGGTGTTTGGGGTCCCCAGGGTGGGAGCGGAGCTGCAGGATGCCGGGTCCCCCCTGCCCGAGCCCTGCAGACCCACCCAGGTGGAGCGCAGGCAACCCCGGCCCTGTCCCCAGCCCTGTCTCCGCGTGGCCGTGGGTCGGTGCTGCCATTGCGTGGCCAGCGGCTGGGAGGACACAGCTCCCGCCGGCTGGGGCCAGAGGAGCCCGGCAGCCTGGGGACCCCCGGGAAGGGCTGGCTGTCATGGGGACTCGGCGCCCAGGGCCCAGGGCACCCCAGAGACCCTACAACAGGGTGCAGCATGAACTATTTTATTACCTGTGCAGTATCCATGAGTGAGTCCCCATCGTTCCCATCCTGGTCCCCCAGTGGGTCGGGGTCCCAGCTGCCCCTGGGGGTGGCTGCAGGTGTCGGGGGTGGGATCCCTTCTCCCCGCGGTGCCCCCCACCTCCCCAGGGTCATCCCTCCCAATCTCAACTCCCCACATGGTGTCCTCAATCTCCCGAGAAACACCTCTGTCCCCCAATGTCCCCCTACCTACCCCACTCCCAGGGTCCCTCCCGGACCCCAGGATTCCCCCCCTGCCCCATCCTGAGGCCGCCCCCCCCCCCCCCATCCCCATGGTCATGAGACACACACACACACACCCCCTCCGGCACTGGGGAGACACTGGGAAGAGCCGGCACTGCCATCTCGGGGTCCTGCTAGCCCTCATCCTCCCTAAAGTCTTGCACCATGCTCTGCTCCTTGGGGGGAGTGCCCACAGTCAGGGGGGTGGGGGCTCCCCTCCTCCCCAGGGAACCCCCCCAACCTGTCCAGGGCACCCTCTGCCACCTCCCCAGGGTCCAATCACCGTAACAGGGTCTGACCCTGGCGTCCCGCTGGTTAACGTCAGGTCCAAGAGAAGGTTCCTCACTACTCCTTGATTAGTTCTTAGGTGCCAGCTCGAGCTGGGTGCCTCCAGAGAGGGACCCCTACCCCGGATCACCCTCCTTGCACACCTGCACCCGTTGCAGGAGGGTCCACGCACACCATGGGAGCCATGTGGGAACCGGAGGCGGCCTCGAGGCTGCTCAGCAGCAGTCAAAACACCCCAGTGGTTTCAGGCACCGGCTGTTTTGCTCCCGAACCCAAGGGTACTGCCGAGAAAAATAACCACCACTGTCACACGAGGGTCCTGCACAGTCCCCACCATCGCACAAGGGTCCCCGTGCACCTGCCCGCCATTGCACGAGGGTCCCCTGCACACCAACCAATTGCATAAGGGTCTTCCTGCACTGCCCCCCCCATTGCATGGGCGTCTCCACACACCGACCCCCCGCTGCGCAAAGGTCCCCGCACAATCCCCACCGTTGCAGGGGGGTCCCTGCGCAGGCACCCGCACTGCACAAGGCGCCGTGCGCATGCGCACTTCCGGGGCGGGGACTACAACTCCCGGCGTGCCCCCCGCGGGCGGCCCGGAGGAGCCGCGCGCTGCTTGGCTGCGGAGGATATTTCAACGGGGCGCGCGGCGGGCTCTGCACCCAGGCGGCGGCGGCGGCGGCGGCGGCGGCGGCGGCGGCGGCGGCGGCGGCGGCGGCGGCGGCGGCGGCGGCGGCGGCGGCGGCGGCGGCGGCGGCGGCAGTCTGAGGTGCCGCGGGCACGGCGGGCTGGCGGGAGGCTGGGGACCCCCCGGGGGACTGAGGAGGGGGGCTGTGCGTCTCGGGGGGACGGGGGAGGGGGGCCGGGGGGGGCTGTGCGTCCCGGAGGGGGACGGGGGGGGCTGTGCGTCCCGGAGGGGGCCGGGGAGGGGGGCCGGGGGGGGGCTGTGCGTCCCGGAGGGGGCCGGGGAGGGGGGCCGGGGGGGGGCTGTGCGTCCCGGAGGGGGCCGGGGAGGGGGGACTGTTCGTCCTAGGGGGGCTGGGGAGTGGGGCTGGGGGCGGGGGCTGCAGTCCCCCAAGGAGCTGGGGAGTGGGGCTGTGGGTCCTGGCGGGGCTTGAGAGTGGGGCTTGGGGCTCCCACGGGGCTGGAAAATGGTGTGGTCGGGTGCTGTGAGCACCGGGGTCCTGGGGCTGGGAGGCGCTTGCAAACACCGGGGAGGGGCTGCGAGCATGGGGGGGCACAAGGGTTGCACCAGGGTCGGTGCACGATCACCTCCATTGTACGGGTGTCGATGTACAGCCAGCCGGGCTGCACGAGGCGCCGTGCGCATGCGCGGTCCCGGGGCGGGGACTACAACTCCCGGCGTGCCCCGCGCGGGCGGTCCGGTGGAGCCGCGCGCTGATTGGCTGCGGGCGGTATTTCAACGGGGCGCGCGGCGGGCTCTGCACCGAGGCGGCGGCGCAGCGTGAGTGTGAGGGGCCGCGGGCCCGGGGAGCCGAGGAGTGGGGCTGTGGCGGGGGGGGGCGGTCCTGCAGGCTCCGGGGACGGGGGCTGGGGGGGCTCCAGGCGGGGGAGGGGCTGTGAGCATCTGGGGAGTGGGGCTGGGGGGCGGGGCTGTGTGCCCTAGGGGGGCCGCGCAGTGGGGCCGGGGCGGGGGGGCGGGGTGGGCGCTGTGTGCAAACAGACCCTCCCTGCGAGTCCCCACTGTCGCCCCGTGGGGCCGGGCACCCCCCAGCCCTCCCTGCAGGCAGACGGGCAGCCTGTAGGCAATGGAGGCCGCCCGCCCCAGCGAGGTGCTCGAGCCTGGGGGCTTCACGGGCCGAGTCGAGGGAGGAGCTGCTGGAGAGAGGGCTTAGAAACGGCCTTCTGCCCCCGAAACTGCTGGAGCATTTGAAGGGGAGGGACAGGTCCACCCCAGGGCCCCAAGGGGAAGCCCTCGGAGCAGGGACTTGGGGTTGTTCCAGGAGCAAAAGCTGGTCCCAGCCAGCTCGCCTCTGCTCCCCCGGCACCGGGATCGGACCTTTCAGCCCCGTTTCTGCCAGAAGCATCACACAAGCGCTTGCCCTCCCCGGGGGCATCTTTGGGCCTTGAGAACAGGCGCAGCAGCTGGGTTTTTGGGCTCAGAAATGGGTGCCAAGTGAGCTGGTTTGGGGGCCCAAAGCAGAAGCCGGTTTGGCCGTTTGTGCGGGGGGCTGGGAGGGCATTGGGGGCTGCGGGGGAAAGCAGGGGGTGGGCAGGGTGCGTGGAGCCTCCCCGGGGGGAGGGGCTCTGGTCCTGCTGGACCCTGAAGTGCGGGAGGCCGGCACGCACCAGGCCCAACTCAACGTCTGCGGTGGTCTCTGGGGGGAAGAGGTGGTCTCTGCTTTTCAGACCCCGCACGCCCTCTTCGAGTCCAGCTCTTGCTTGTCGACTGCTTCGAATAGTTATTAACTAATTAGTCGTACAAACTAATTAATGTTTATACAATGTCCAACTATGATATTTAATCCTAATAGTCGAGTTTTGACGGCGATTGGTTTACGACCTTGTCAAAAGCCCAGGCTGTTGCAAATAGCTGGAGCTTGCAAGGAGAAGGAGCTGAAATCAACGGTGCAGAGCTGGAGCTTCAATTAGCCAGAACCGTCGCAAGCAGGAGCTGGAACGAGACGGGGTGTCCGCTGTCTGGGGCATGCCTTAGCCAGAGGCAAAATTACCAGCAGCTGTAACGAGCGGGAGCTGCGATTCGCTGCAGTGTCTGTTTGCCGGAGCATCCGTCGGCCAGACTGCACTCCCAGCACGGCTGAAGAGCAGCCAGGCGCAGGCAGGGCTGTCCCCGGCAAGGCGCTCCGAGCGGCAGGGAGGCGAGTTGTCCTTCTGCTAGCGGGGAGCCCGGGCTCTTCCCTCGGGGATTAAATCCACGCCACGCGTGGATCCGCTTTCTTTGCGTGGAGGGTCTCTCCCGGTCCCGTTCCCGAGGGCTGAAGCGAGGTCCCCCGGGGGGCAGGCGGCAGCACGAGGCGGCGGTGTCTCCCCGGTACCCGGCAAAGGGGAGCGAAACCGGCCGGCTGGAGCTCCCGGGGTGCACAGCCCGGCCCCGCACGGCAGAATCCTTCCCTGGGTTTTCACCGTTGGCTGGGTGTGACAAACAGGTTCATTTTGTGCCTCCTCTTTTCCCAGCGTCACCTTCTGCGTCACGTGAAGAAAATCCTGCGTGGTTGACGCCGCTTGCTGCTCAGGTAATGGCACGTGTGGGGCCGGGGGAGCCGGGAGAAACATTGGCGCGTTCAAGGTCGCTGCAGGTGCTCCACGTCAAACCCAGGGAAAAGGCAAATTTGCTGCCGGTGCAGAAAAGCTGATGAACAATTGCCGTGAACAGAGCGTGCCTACGTACCCTCGTTAGCGTAACTAACCCTGGGTAGTTACGAGTGTTTTCCTTTCAGGGAAAAGAATGAGCTTTCATCTACGAAAAATTAAGAGCTGCCTGTGTCCTTCTTTAAGTTCAAGTGTTTCTCTTCTGTTTGTTCATACTGATTTTATGGGCAGGTTGGAAATAGCCTTTTATTTTTATAGGCATAACTCAATTTGTAGTACTACGTGGTGTCAGGAGAGTGAATTTTGGAGCACCCAGGTATCACTAGAAACGGAATGAATGAGACACGATGGAAACTGATATTTAAACTTGATTTTTACTTGATTTTTTTTTTCCTGAGAGTGTTGATGGCACGTTGTCCTGTGGCTCAATCCACGTTCTGTTCAGTGGAGTCTTCAGTCTAGGACTTTTAAGGAAAAAAGTTGGTCCTTCCGAAAAAGGGCTAGTCGTTCATAGGCTCGAGGCATAGACTTGGAGAGCCGCTTAAGTACGTGATCAGAATTAAAGCCAAATGTCGCTTCGTGTTGCTGCTGTTGGCCTTCACTTTCGTTAATTTCCCTGCTGCTCCGTCATGGTTGGGAGCTCTGAATCATCATTTTTTTCACTCCCTAACGCATTTTTCTCCCCAAGGAGAGGCTACGTTTAAAAGTTACTTAGTTTCCTCGCAAATGCATCGGTCAATAAAACGGAGTTATGATTATTAAAACCACACAAATGACACCGGTCTTACAGATCTGGACTATTTCTGAACACGTGTTCATCGCGTGCAGATGTCATCGGGATACGGATCACCTGCATTTCATGCTCTGACGAGACAATCTGCTGAGACAGGGACGAGCTCCAAAAGAAAAAAAAGGTACAACGTCAAGGTTTTGTTTTGTTGTTGGTTTTTGTGGGCTTTTTGTTTGTGTTATTTTTTGGTTTGTGTTTTTTTTTTTTTTTTAAAAGAGTGCGATGTTGACTGGTGGCAGCCTGCAGAGCTCTCTTGCTGCCTGACCTCTCCTTTTCTTCTCTATCACTCCTCTTTTGTGGCTGTAATTTTCACTCGGGTAGTTTTAGAAGAGCGATTTAGTTCCTCGCCTGTGTAGATGTGCTGGTAATACCTGGAAGGTAAATGCTTGAACCGGTAGCGAATAACTTGGCTACAAGTAGAATTTCTGAAGGAAGAACAACAACAGCAGGAAGCAAGTAGCGAGTTACCCCAAATTTGTGTGTGTCAAATGTGTTCCAAATGGCTCGTTTTGGTAAACATAAATTTTCAGGAAGTTCAGGGTTGTGTGTGGAAAAACGTGCCCCTCTGTCTAGGTGTCCTGCTACGTAAATAGCATCAGTCAGTAGCACATCCAGCGGCAGGGCTCCTGTTCCCTGCTCTCGATATGGCCGTAGTAGTGTTGTGATATTTCGACCTAAGAGGCGGGTTTAGGAATGGAAGGAGAATGCCTGCGTTCTGCAAGGGCTACGAATGCCGACCCTTTTCTCTGCCTGCTGCTTTCCTGTGCGTGAGATGAAACTGTATTTTTTTTCTCCCTTGTTCCCGGTAGAAATATTTCTGAAGCTGTCGCTGCTGTGGGTTTGCAATGTGCGTTACTGCGTTTTTGTAGAGTTCTAGTTACGGATCGTTTCTGCCGCGGCAAAGTGTCAAGATACGGTTTTCAGTTTAAAGCTTCAGAAGCTGCATTCGCTGAAATCGGCGTAGGTGAAGCTGGTTGTTGTGGTTTAACCCGGCAGGCAGCTAAACACCACGCAGCTGCCCGCTCGCTCCCCCTGCCCCCAAAGTGGGGTGGGGGAGAGAATCGGAAAAAAAAGTGAAGTTCGTGGGGTGAGGTAAAGACAGTTTAATGGGACAGAACAGGAAGGGGAAACAATCGTAACGATAAAAGAATATACAAAATAAGCGGCGCACAATGCGATTGCTCACCGCCCGCCGACTGATGCCCAGCCGGTCCCCGAGCGGCAGTCGCCGCCGCCCGGCCAACTCCCCCAGCTTATGTACTGAGCGTGACGTCATATGGTACGGACTGTCCCTTTGGCTGGTTTGGGTCATCTGTCCTGGCTAAGGTCCCTCCCAGCTTCTCGCTGGCAGGGCATGAGAAGCTGAAAAGTCCCCGACTAGCGTAAGCGCTACTTAGCCACAACTAAAACATCAGCGTGTTATCCACGTTTTTCTCGTCCTAAATCTAAAACACAGCGCTATACCAGTTACCAGGAAGAGAATTAACTCTATCCCAGCCGAAACCAGGACGCTGGTCTTGCGCATGATCCCGCTGTGCTCGCAGGGGTGCTCAGTGGCTCCTCATCAAAACAGCGAGGTGCGTGTGGACGTCCGTAGGGTTGCGCTAGGGGTCTGGGGGCGTTATGTATTTTTGCTGTTGGAAGACGGAATAGAGCGTGTGCCTGTTAAATCTAACGATGGTCGAAGGTTGGGAGGGACCCTGAGCAGGTTTGGTGGCACAACTGCAGTTTTCAAAGATCTCGACCGTTTGGAGAAACGGCCTGGAAAAAAGGATTCCTCTTTTGCAGCGAGTTCGCGAGGACAGACGGGTTGCCGTACTCTTTAACAAAAATACTCAACTTGGGACGTATCGGGTGAGGAAATCGCGGCTCTACTTAGGCTTGAGAAAACGTACGTAGGTGTCTGTGCCTGTCACCTGCGCGTCTCTAGGCAAGTGAGTTCTAGCGAAACTAAAGCTGCCGATGAGCCAAAAGAAAAGGCACGGTTGTCTAAAACATGCAGAAGCTCTAGTGGCCTGTCTCAACAACTGCACCAAAGATGATGCAAAATACTTTCTCCTCCACTCAGTTGTAGTCTTCACAGAAAAGGAAGCTTTGTGCTAAACGTTTTTTTTTGGTTTTTTTTTTTGCCTTTCCTCTCAGCAGAATGTCAACTGCCGTGAAAGTACGAGACGGATGGAAAGGATCCATAGTGGTCTGCAAGTACAAGGTATGCCTGTGATGTGTGTCTGCATTTTTCCTAAGGTGCTTGTAGCGTGGACTTTACAGTCAACACGAAGAATGTGGCAGCTCTCCTTCTATCTGATTTTTTAACATGAAATATTTTAACACAAATACTAAAAATAAAGGTCTGTTCTGGAGCGTGGTACGCCTATTCAAGGCTTGCTTTCCTTCGTCTATTTTCTCTTCCTGAAAGCAGAGTCTTCTGTTTCTGTGTGCTTGCTATTAAAGGGTGCTGTGAAAATAATGTTGGACTAGAAGAGGAAAGGAACCGTTTGTAAGAGTTCGGACGTTCGGGAGAAACAGGCTTTGTTTTCACGATAAAAGCTTAATGCTTTTTCAGTCAGTCAGTGTTTAAAATACCTTACAGGAGCACTCGAAAACCTTACTGAGATACTGGCATCTGTGCTAAAAGCAATCAAGGTCAAAGAAGAGGCGTGGACAACACGGGACAAATCGGCGTCGCTTCGGTGTGTTTTCCAGGCTTTCCCGAGAAGCGGTAGCAGCCTTGTAACTAGCGACAGAGAGTCCTGATGTGTTTTCGGTGAGTTACTGATTCTCTAATGTCCTTTTTCCTAACCTGCAGCGCGTAATTTTGACTTCGGGTGGAAAGAGATTTTCCAGAATGGAAATCTTTTTCATTCAAAGGAGTTGCCTTTTACGAACTTCCCATCAGAATGGATCTTCAGAGATGACGTGCTTGGCAGTAGAAGTCATCCGCAAGGAGACTTTTCACTCTCTCTGGAAAAAAAAAAGGAGTTAAGTCGATTTCCTTGCAAGGACCCAAGCGCAGCACATCTTCCAATAGTCGACGTACGGCTGATCTTTGGTTCTCGGGTGTAACGGTCGAGAGATCGTAAAGACGCGTTCCTCCGCACGCTTGGGTACAGCCAACAGCGTTAGCAAACCTGCCAGTCCTTTTTGGTAGCCTGATGTATTGCAGCACCGGGGATTTGATATTCCCCACCGCCTGCCCCGCCCCCCCCCCCAAAAAAGTAAAACCGTATGGGAGATCTCTTATCTCACTGATTTTTCTATCATAAATGAAATTTTAAAAAGAAAGTTAAAATTGTCTAATTTCCAAACTGACTTGCGTTGTTTAAACTGCAACTGCCAAATAGCTGTAGTGTATAATTTATTAGGTGTGCTTAAGCAGTTGGGTAGTTGCTCTAAACGTTTAAAAAGAGAGGCAACTGAACGTTAGGGGCTTTTTTCCTGATCTTTTGGCAGAGTGCTCTGAAGCACTTTATTTCTGTCTCGCTTTCGACGGCGCGTTTCCCCGGCAGTTCGGTAGCATCGGTCTCGGCGCAGCTGGCCAGGCGTCCCTCCTAGTCATGTCACACACGCAAAACCCCTGGTCAAACGATAGCTGTGTAGCTTGGAGGTAGATAATTTAACGGTATGAATTCACAGCTACGCAATTTCAATGAACGCAAAAGGAAAATCAAATATTTTTATAGTACGAGTCTTCTCATTGTACGTATGTAAGCGTGCGCACGCCTTTTTAGCATAAAATGAATTGCTGAGATTTGTTCTTTCTTTTTCATTTTACTCTTCAAAGTTTTACGCTTCACTTTCAGCTTTATCGGCCAAGCGAGCGAGATGCGCAGCAGCAGCAGCAGCAGCGCAAGGGCTGGAGCTGCGGCGGTGGATCCGTGAGCGTAGATGCTGATTACGGCGCGCCCTTGTCCTGCAGCCTCACGGGGTTATCTCCCGGCAGCGGTGCTGTAAGGAAGGGACGAGGCGTTTTCCGACACCAGCGAGAGCGTTTACTTCTCTGCGAAGGACGCGTTCAGAATCGTGTCAATTAGTCCTCACGCGGATTTTAAGCGTTCGAATCGCTCGAGCTTTTAAAGGCGGCGTTGTATTTCGAGCTGACCCGTTTGCCTGGCACCCTCCTTTAGCCCGACTGCTACCCTCTCCCTTGTCCTGACCGAATTCCTCTGCTGCCTTCGGTGCTGCTTTTTTAACGTGCTGAAATATCCGTTGGGATTTTTGTTTTTCAGATGCCTCGCTGTGAGCGTCCCGTGGTGCTCAGGAGAGACCCCCGGCCCAGGTTTGCCTGCCGGTCGTTGGGCGTGCTGAGGGTGAGGGGCCGGCTGGCAGCCTGCGGGACGGGGGCTGGGGGGGGCTGCAAGCGTTTGGGGGGGCCGCCCCTCCTTTATCTTTCTAGCAGAGCCCCCCTTTTTGGCGGGGGTGCGTGCGTACATACGTAAACGGCATTATTAAAGTAACGAGCTGCCGGTTGGGGCCGTTTCCCTCGTTTTGTGTCTTTTTGGGGGGGTGAATAAAAAGGGGGGGTTGGGGGGCCTGGAGGGGTGATGATGTCATTTGGGGCACCCCAGCATCACCACGGGGGTGATGATGCCGTGGAGGAGCAGGTGAGTGGGGAATGGGGGGTCATGGGGGTCCGTGTCCCCCCCTCGGCCCCCCCCCCCCCAAGGGGGGTCACAGCCCAAATTGCCTGAAAATTCATGGGGGGGGTTTCAAAAATTTTTAAAAACTGTAAATATATCTGTGAGGCCTCGAAATAGAAAAAAATCTCTCCTTGTTACGTATATTGAAAAATAATATTAATTTATACGTACAAAAGGATTTCAAAATAAGGACCTATATCTGCCCTATTATATATATATATATATATATAAAGGATTTTAGAGTATAAAAAAATTCGAAAGATGTATATAGGGTTTTAAAATACAAAAATAACTCACGTCTGTATAAATTAAAAAATAAAGAACTTCCAAATGCAAAAAGGATGATACATTTTATACATGAAGGAATTTAAAATAGAAAAAGGTCTGAATAGATACCGCTATCTACACTTACTACGTGTTACATAGAGAGTCTACATAGACATTATATGTAATCTAAGAGATTATGTACAAGTGTAAATAGACATCTAAGTCTAAAACCTAAGTCTATAAAGATATAGGTGTAAATATATGTAAGTGTAAATAGAGAAGTCTATAAAGACATTTAAGTGTTCAAAATATGTAAGTCAACAGATCCATAGTCTGAGCAGGTATTATATATAAGAAGTGGGAAATAGGGGGGTATAAGTGAAACATAAATATATTCACTAAATATATAGAGAGAGATATGTGTAAATACATTAAGTGTAAATGTCTCTGATAATAAGGTTTTTAAAATGCAAAGAAACCCTGTTTACAGAAAGGATTTTAAAATTCGACACACACACACACACACACACACACACATCCCGCCCCGAAACACCTCTCTATTGAAGATATAAAAGCGCTTTCAAAAGCTGCCTCTTCCCTGTTCTCCTTTTCCGCCTGTTCCCATCCTGATTGGGGGCCAGTTCCCCCAACAGGGACTTTCCCCTGCAGGGCTGCGCACGCAGAGCGGGACCTGCCGCCATGGCCTAAAAATACCACAAAACCCCTAATTCGGGGCCTGCAAGGGGTGGGGAAAAAAAAGCCCGCAATTTTGGGGGAAAAATACCCAACTTGGAGCTCCCGGGAAAGCCAAATCCGCCTGGATTTGGGCAGCCGGAAAGCAAAAAAAACCCCATTTTCACGCACAAAACGAAAAAGCAAAAACCACCAATTTTTGTTGTGAAAAAGCGTTGAAAAACCTCCAAATGGTGGAATGTTTTGGAAAAGGAAAAAACCCCAATTTTGATATTATGGAAAAGCAAAACACCCCCCGATTTGGGGAAGATTTGGGGTGAAACACCAGCCACTTGAGGGGCATTGCTCGTGGTTATCCAGCGAGGGTCAGTCATCGGGAACGGATTATCTGTTGCGGGTCATCCCAGGCGAGTTTTCTGCTGTGGGTGGTCCCGGGTGGACCCCCTGGCGTAGGTCACCCCCACGCATGTCCCCCCCCGCCCCTCCCGGTGTCCGCCCCGCCTTTCCCGTGCGAGGTTTTCCCCGTGACGCGCCCCCCGTATCCCCTGCCCTCCTACCTCGTGCCCGCACTGCCCTCCTCTCTCCTCTCCCTCCTCCCACCCCCCGTGTTCCGCACTGCCTCCCCGTAACCCCTCTGCCCCGGACCCCTGGGGTGCTGCCTGCCCCGCCAACCTGCCCGTTGCCCCCCGCCCAAACTCTGGCACCCCCCTCCCGCTCCCCCGCACCCCACTCCCACCCCGCTCTCCCTCCTCCTGCGTTTTGGGTTTGTGCTGCAAACGGCGTCGGTGACGCGGGGCTGCGTGAGTTCCCGCTGCGCAGCGCTTGCACGGCGCCGGGGGCTGTGCTGCTCCTCGCCCCGCCCTGCCGGCGAGCGGGCTGGGGGTGCGCGAGGGCCTGGGAGGGGGCACCGCTGGGAGAGCTGACCCCGGCGGACCCAGGGGATGTTCCAGACCCTGTGACGTCAGGAAATAAAACTCGGGGGGCGGTTGGCGGGGGGGCCGCTGCTGGGCTGCGGCTGGCTGGGCATCGGGCGGTTGGCGGTGAGCCGTTGTTTTCATTTGTACCGCTTGTCTGTGTGGGGTTTTTCGCTCTGTTGTTTGGGGGTTTTTTCCCCCCTTTTCCTTACAAGTGGAGTTTTTTCACTTTTGCCCTTCCAATTCTCTCCCCCCTCCCACTGAGGGGGGAGCGAGTGAGCGGTTGTGTGGTGCTGAGTTGCCAGCTGGGATTAAACCACGGCACAAGCTGAGTTGCAAGCCCTGCTGGCTAAACGCTTTAGGCTCTCCGTGTTATTCCTGCCATCTTGCCATCCTTGTTCTTTCCTGCTGCTTTCAAGTGCCTTGTGCTCCAGCAGCAGGCT
The DNA here is from genome assembly GCF_964195595.1 of Calonectris borealis. Lineage (NCBI taxonomy): Eukaryota > Metazoa > Chordata > Aves > Procellariiformes > Procellariidae > Calonectris > Calonectris borealis. The sequence continues at coordinate 258,639 of NW_027441490.1, read as the reverse complement.
GGGAAGGAGGGTTGTGGCAGGAGCTGCAGCACCCTGTGACTCCTTCTCAGGCTGCTAGCTTCGCCCTTTGTATGGGCTGCCGAGGTCGTCGGCTCCGCAGGGGCCACAGGCAGCCCGCAGAGCTTGACGCCAAGCCGTTCCTTTCCCCTCTGCGCAGCAGCGGTTCTGCCGCTGCTACAGGCAGCCGCTTGCTCGAGGGCGAGGGGCTGGGATGACGACAGGCTGCTGCACGCTTCAGTCGAACTGAGACGCCGTTCTCTGAGGAGCCGGTGCAAGGAGAGCTCAGGTCCGTTCTGTACTGCCGATGGCTCTTCACAAGGGAAGCGTGCTCTGGTTTTAGCAGAAAAAGGTGTCGGTCACAGGCAGCCGCCTATCACTGCGCACAGCTCAGCTATTTGGCAGGGGTCTTGCTTGTTCAAGTAGAGGCGTATTCCTCGCCTTGCAGTCTCGATGGCAAAACAATCGGGGGTTCAAGCTACAAAAGCACAGAGCAAGGATGGAACCTGCCGGGCTCTACGGTCAACTGCTGAGGACGCCTAATACACCAGCAGGCCTCTTGGCTTTCCCTGCCTCATTTCTAATTCCTTTGCACGCTGGAGGGCAGGGTGGTAAGTGACGTCGTGCAGTGTCTCTCCTCCAAGTGGCAAGCCCTGCGCGTGTGCAGGATGAGGAGAGCAGAGTGCTGATAGCACAGAGGCGAGGAAAGCTGCAAACACCGCAACACAGCCCCAGGACCACCAGCGTATCGCTCGTTTGCAGGTCAGCCACTGGCACCGGGTCTGCTCAGAAGCGCGGTTTCCTGATGGACATAGCTGCCCCTCCCCTGCTCTCAGGGTGTCACCCGTGTGGCCTTATTTTTTTTAAATCTCTCTCCAGCATCTGTTGAGTCGCCGCTGTCACTCCCACAACCCCGATGCCACCTGCAGACCGAGACAGCGATCCCTGGGGCTTCCTCCGGGTTAGAAAGAAACCTGTTCCACAGGTTCCCCGTGCTGCTTCTCCTCCCCGGGTAATGGGCTGGGGGGCACGGGCAGAAACCACCACGGGACTTGTAAAGCGGCCAAAGGGAAAGGACTGAAATGCTGGAGCCACCGGGTGCTTTTTGGTACAGAGGCGATGAAGATTAGTGCCCGGGCCGCGAGTGGGAAAAGGGCAGGGAAATCTAAGCCCAGTACCGCCAGTAAGCAGTTACCGTCTTTCGATGGTACGAACTGGGCGGAGAGAAGGGGAAAGGGTCGGTGAGGCGACGGTGGCACCCGGCGGGCAGAATTGGGTACTGCAGCTCTTGAGCCGCGCATGCGCGGTGGCGCGCTCTCCTTTGCTCGCTGCTGCCACCAAGCGACCAGAATTCGGTACTGCAGCTCTTGAGCCGCGCATGCGCAGTGGCGCGCTTTTCTTTGCTCGCTGCTGCCACCGAGCGACCAAAGCCGGGTACTGCAGCTCTTGAGCCGCGCATGCGCAATGGCGCGCTCTCCTTTGCTCGCTGCTGCCACCGAGCGACCAGAATTCGGTACTGCAGCTCTTGAGCCGCGCATGCGCAGTGGCGCGCCTTTCTTTGCTCGCTGCTGCCACCGAGCGACCAGAATTGGGTACTGCAGCTCTTGAGCCGCGCATGCGTAGTGGCGCGCCTTTCTTTGCTCGCTGCTGCCACCGAGCGACCAAAGCTGGGTACTGCAGCTCTTGAGCCGCGCATGCGCGGTGACGCGCCTTTCTTTGCTCGCTGCTGCCACCGAGCGACCAGAATTCGGTACTGCAGCTCTTGAGCCGCGCATGCGCAGTGGCGCGCTCTCCTTTGCTCGCTGCTGCCACCGAGCGACCAAAATTCGGTACTGCAGCTCTTGAGCCGCGCATGCGCGGTGGCGCCCCCTTTCTCCGCGCTGCCGTCCGCCGGTAACGGCAATGCCGTACTGTGGTGCCTGCGGGGTGATGCCGCCGCGTTCGTTGGTTCGTTCCGGTAAGGAAACGCCGCTGCCGCCCCACATGCGCGGTGCCGGCGGGCGCTGGGCCTGCAAAGCGCGGACCTGCAGCGCCGGTGCCGCCCCCGTGCACGCGCCGCCCGGCGGCTGCTCGCTGCTGCCGCCCCGTGGCCGAATCGCGGTACTGCAGCGCCGGCACCGCTCAGGTGCGCAGCAGCGCCGCCGCCGCCGCCGCCTTCGCTGCTGCCGCCCCGAAGCCGAAGCGTGGTCCTGCAGCCCGGCGTTCGCGCGCCGGCTCTGGCCCCTCCATGCGCCGTCCCCATCCCGGTGCCTCCCTCATCCCGGTGCATTCGTCATCCCGGGCGGCAATGGTTAGGGTGCCCCCCCCCCCGCATGCCAGCACCCCCAAGAGTATCGGCGTGTCCCGGTGCTGTCCCCATCCCTGGGGCAGCTCCCCGTCCCCTGTCCCTGCGGCTGGTCGTTGGGCTCTGTGTTCCCCCAATAAAACACGGGGACAGAGGGGACCCCTGGGGACAGGGGGTGGGGACCCCCAGAGAGTAGGCTGTGCTGCCGTCGCTCCTCGGTGCTGGCCCTGCTTGTCCCCTGTCCCCCCAGTGGTGACGAACTCCGGGCCACTGGCGGGGACCCTCACTGTCACCTTCCCCCCATGCCGGTTGCCACCAGCGACAGGGACAGCGACGCACCCCCGGGGGTGTTTGGGGTCCCCAGGGTGGGAGCGGAGCTGCAGGATGCCGGGTCCCCCCTGCCCGAGCCCTGCAGACCCAGGTGGAGCGCAGGCAACCCCGGCCCTGTCCCCAGCCCTGTCTCCGCGTGGCCGTGGGTCGGTGCTGCCATTGCGTGGCCAGCGGCTGGGAGGACACAGCTCCCGCCGGCTGGGGCCAGAGGAGCCCGGCAGCCTGGGGACCCCCGGGAAGGGCTGGCTGTCATGGGGACTCGGCGCCCAGGGCCCAGGGCACCCCAGAGACCCTACAACAGGGTGCAGCATGAACTATTTTATTACCTGTGCAGTATCCATGAGTGAGTCCCCATCGTTCCCATCCTGGTCCCCCAGTGGGTCGGGGTCCCAGCTGCCCCTGGGGGTGGCTGCAGGTGTCGGGGGTGGGATCCCTTCTCCCCGCGGTGCCCCCCACCTCCCCAGGGTCATCCCTCCCAATCTCAACTCCCCACATGGTGTCCTCAATCTCCCGAGAAACACCTCTGTCCCCCAATGTCCCCCTACCTACCCCACTCCCAGGGTCCCTCCCGGACCCCAGGATTCCCCCCCTGCCCCATCCTGAGGCCGCCCCCCCCCCCCCCATCCCCATGGTCATGAGACACACACACACACACCCCCTCCGGCACTGGGGAGACACTGGGAAGAGCCGGCACTGCCATCTCGGGGTCCTGCTAGCCCTCATCCTCCCTAAAGTCTTGCACCATGCTCTGCTCCTTGGGGGGAGTGCCCACAGTCAGGGGGGTGGGGGCTCCCCTCCTCCCCAGGGAACCCCCCCAACCTGTCCAGGGCACCCTCTGCCACCTCCCCAGGGTCCAATCACCGTAACAGGGTCTGACCCTGGCGTCCCGCTGGTTAACGTCAGGTCCAAGAGAAGGTTCCTCACTACTCCTTGATTAGTTCTTAGGTGCCAGCTCGAGCTGGGTGCCTCCAGAGAGGGACCCCTACCCCGGATCACCCTCCTTGCACACCTGCACCCGTTGCAGGAGGGTCCACGCACACCATGGGAGCCATGTGGGAACCGGAGGCGGCCTCGAGGCTGCTCAGCAGCAGTCAAAACACCCCAGTGGTTTCAGGCACCGGCTGTTTTGCTCCCGAACCCAAGGGTACTGCCGAGAAAAATAACCACCACTGTCACACGAGGGTCCTGCACAGTCCCCACCATCGCACAAGGGTCCCCGTGCACCTGCCCGCCATTGCACGAGGGTCCCCTGCACACCAACCAATTGCATAAGGGTCTTCCTGCACTGCCCCCCCCATTGCATGGGCGTCTCCACACACCGACCCCCCGCTGCGCAAAGGTCCCCGCACAATCCCCACCGTTGCAGGGGGGTCCCTGCGCAGGCACCCGCACTGCACAAGGCGCCGTGCGCATGCGCACTTCCGGGGCGGGGACTACAACTCCCGGCGTGCCCCCCGCGGGCGGCCCGGAGGAGCCGCGCGCTGATTGGCTGCGGAGGATATTTCAACGGGGCGCGCGGCGGGCTCTGCACCCAGGCGGCGGCGGCGGCGGCGGCGGCGGCGGCGGCGGCGGCGGCGGCGGCGGCGGCGGCGGCGGCGGCGGCGGCGGCGGCGGCGGCGGCGGCGGCGGCGGCGGCGGCAGTCTGAGGTGCCGCGGGCACGGCGGGCTGGCGGGAGGCTGGGGACCCCCCGGGGGACTGAGGAGGGGGGCTGTGCGTCTCGGGGGGCCGGGGAGGGGGGCCGGGGGGGGCTGTGCGTCCCGGAGGGGGACGGGGGGGGCTGTGCGTCCCGGAGGGGGCCGGGGAGGGGGGCCGGGGGGGGGCTGTGCGTCCCGGAGGGGGCCGGGGGGGGGCTGTGCGTCCCGGAGGGGGCCGGGGAGGGGGGCCGGGGGGGGGCTGTGCGTCCCGGAGGGGGCCGGGGAGGGGGGCGGGGGGGGGCTGTGCGTCCCGGAGGGGGCCGGGGAGGGGGGCTGGGGGGGGGGCTGTGCGTCCCGGGGGGGCCGGGGGTGCGGGCTGGGGGGGGCTGTGCGTCCCGGAGGGGGCCGGGGAGGGGGGACTGTTCGTCCTAGGGGGGCTGGGGAGTGGGGCTGGGGGCGGGGGCTGCAGTCCCCCAAGGAGCTGGGGAGTGGGGCTGTGGGTCCTGGCGGGGCTTGAGAGTGGGGCTTGGGGCTCCCACGGGGCTGGAAAATGGTGTGGTCGGGTGCTGTGAGCACCGGGGGTCCTGGGGCTGGGAGGCGCTTGCAAACACCGGGGAGGGGCTGCGAGCATGGGGGGGCACAAGGGTTGCACCAGGGTCGGTGCACGATCACCTCCATTGTACGGGTGTCGATGTACAGCCAGCCGGGCTGCACGAGGCGCCGTGCGCATGCGCGGTCCCGGGGCGGGGACTACAACTCCCGGCGTGCCCCGCGCGGGCGGTCCGGTGGAGCCGCGCGCTGATTGGCTGCGGGCGGTATTTCAACGGGGCGCGCGGCGGGCTCTGCACCGAGGCGGCGGCGCAGCGTGAGTGTGAGGGGCCGCGGGCCCGGGGAGCCGAGGAGTGGGGCTGTGGCGGGGGGGGGGGGGCGGTCCTGCAGGCTCCGGGGACGGGGGCTGGGGGGGCTCCAGGCGGGGGAGGGGCTGTGAGCATCTGGGGAGTGGGGCTGGGGGGCGGGGCTGTGTGCCCTAGGGGGGCCGCGCAGTGGGGCCGGGGCGGGGGGGCGGGGTGGGCGCTGTGTGCAAACAGACCCTCCCTGCGAGTCCCCACTGTCGCCCCGTGGGGCCGGGCACCCCCCAGCCCTCCCTGCAGGCAGACGGGCAGCCTGTAGGCAATGGAGGCCGCCCGCCCCAGCGAGGTGCTCGAGCCTGGGGGCTTCACGGGCCGAGTCGAGGGAGGAGCTGCTGGAGAGAGGGCTTAGAAACGGCCTTCTGCTCCCGAAACTGCTGGAGCATTTGAAGGGGAGGGACAGGTCCACCCCAGGGCCCCAAGGGGAAGCCCTCGGAGCAGGGACTTGGGGTCGTTCCAGGAGCAAAAGCTGGTCCCAGCCAGCTCGCCTCTGCTCCCCCGGCACCGGGATCGGACCTTTCAGCCCCGTTTCTGCCAGAAGCATCACACAAGCGCTTGCCCTCCCCGGGGGCATCTTTGGGCCTTGAGAACAGGCGCAGCAGCTGGGTTTTTGGGCTCAGAAATGGGTGCCAAGTGAGCTGGTTTGGGGGCCCAAAGCAGAAGCCGGTTTGGCCGTTTGTGCGGGGGGCTGGGAGGGCATTGGGGGCTGCGGGGGAAAGCAGGGGGTGGGCAGGGTGCGTGGAGCCTCCCCGGGGGGAGGGGCTCTGGTCCTGCTGGACCCTGAAGTGCGGGAGGCCGGCACGCACCAGGCCCAACTCAACGTCTGCGGTGGTCTCTGGGGGGAAGAGGTGGTCTCTGCTTTTCAGACCCCGCACGCCCTCTTCGAGTCCAGCTCTTGCTTGTCGACTGCTTCGAATAGTTATTAACTAATTAGTCGTACAAACTAATTAATGTTTATACAATGTCCAACTATGATATTTAATCCTAATAGTCGAGTTTTGACGGCAATTGGTTTACGACCTTGTCAAAAGCCCAGGCTGTTGCAAATAGCTGGAGCTTGCAAGGAGAAGGAGCTGAAATCAACGGTGCAGAGCTGGAGCTTCAATTAGCCAGAACCGTCGCAAGCAGGAGCTGGAACGAGACGGGGTGTCCGCTGTCTGGGGCATGCCTTAGCCAGAGGCAAAATTACCAGCAGCTGTAACGAGCGGGAGCTGCGATTCGCTGCAGTGTCTGTTTGCCGGAGCATCCGTCGGCCAGACTGCACTCCCAGCACGGCTGAAGAGCAGCCAGGCGCAGGCAGGGCTGTCCCCGGCAAGGCGCTCCGAGCGGCAGGGAGGCGAGTTGTCCTTCTGCTAGCGGGGAGCCCGGGCTCTTCCCTCGGGGATTAAATCCACGCCACGCGTGGATCCGCTCTCTTTGCGTGGAGGGTCTCTCCCGGTCCCGTTCCCGAGGGCTGAAGCGAGGTCCCCCGGGGGGCAGGCAGCAGCACGAGGCGGCGGTGTCTCCCCGGTACCCGGCAAAGGGGAGCGAAACCGGCCGGCTGGAGCTCCCGGGGTGCACAGCCCGGCCCCGCACGGCAGAATCCTTCCCTGGGTTTTCACCGTTGGCTGGGTGTGACAAACAGGTTCATTTTGTGCCTCCTCTTTTCCCAGCGTCACCTTCTGCGTCACGTGAAGAAAATCCTGCGTGGTTGACGCCGCTTGCTGCTCAGGTGATGGCACGTGTGGGGCCGGGGGAGCCGGGAGAAACATTGGCGCGTTCAAGGTCGCTGCAGGTGCTCCACGTCAAACCCAGGGAAAAGGCAAATTTGCTGCCGGTGCAGAAAAGCTGATGAACAATTGCCGTGAACAGAGCGTGCCTACGTACCCTCGTTAGCGTAACTAACCCTGGGTAGTTACGAGTGTTTTCCTTTCAGGGAAAAGAATGAGCTTTCATCTACGAAAAATTAAGAGCTGCCTGTGTCCTTCTTTAAGTTCAAGTGTTTCTCTTCTGTTTGTTCATACTGATTTTATGGGCAGGTTGGAAATAGCCTTTTATTTTTATAGGCATAACTCAATTTGTAGTACTACGTGGTGTCAGGAGAGTGAATTTTGGAGCACCCAGGTATCACTAGAAACGGAATGAATGAGACACGATGGAAACTGATATTTAAACTTGATTTTTACTTGATTTTTTTTTTCCTGAGAGTGTTGATGGCACGTTGTCCTGTGGCTCAATCCACGTTCTGTTCAGTGGAGTCTTCAGTCTAGGACTTTTAAGGAAAAAAGTTGGTCCTTCCGAAAAAGGGCTAGTCGTTCATAGGCTCGAGGCATAGACTTGGAGAGCCGCTTAAGTACGTGATCAGAATTAAAGCCAAATGTCGCTTCGTGTTGCTGCTGTTGGCCTTCACTTTCGTTAATTTCCCTGCTGCTCCGTCATGGTTGGGAGCTCTGAATCATCATTTTTTTCACTCCCTAACGCATTTTTCTCCCCAAGGAGAGGCTACGTTTAAAAGTTACTTAGTTTCCTCGCAAATGCATCGGTCAATAAAACGGAGTTATGATTATTAAAACCACACAAATGACACCGGTCTTACAGATCTGGACTATTTCTGAACACGTGTTCATCGCGTGCAGATGTCATCGGGATACGGATCACCTGCATTTCATGCTCTGACGAGACAATCTGCTGAGACAGGGACGAGCTCCAAAAGAAAAAAAAGGTACAACGTCAAGGTTTTGTTTTGTTGTTGGTTTTTGTGGGCTTTTTGTTTGTGTTATTTTTTGGTTTGTGTTTTTTTTTTTTTTTAAAAGAGTGCGATGTTGACTGGTGGCAGCCTGCAGAGCTCTCTTGCTGCCTGACCTCTCCTTTTCTTCTCTGTCACTCCTCTTTCGTGGCTGTAATTTTCACTCGGGTAGTTTTAGAAGAGCGATTTAGTTCCTCGCCTGTGTAGATGTGCTGGTAATACCTGGAAGGTAAATGCTTGAACCGGTAGCGAATAACTTGGCTACAAGTAGAATTTCTGAAGGAAGAACAACAACAGCAGGAAGCAAGTAGCGAGTTACCCCAAATTTGTGTGTGTCAAATGTGTTCCAAATGGCTCGTTTTGGTAAACATAAATTTTCAGGAAGTTCAGGGTTGTGTGTGGAAAAACGTGCCCCTCTGTCTAGGTGTCCTGCTACGTAAATAGCATCAGTCAGTAGCACATCCAGCGGCAGGGCTCCTGTTCCCTGCTCTCGATATGGCCGTAGTAGTGTTGTGATATTTCGACCTAAGAGGCGGGTTTAGGAATGGAAGGAGAATGCCTGCGTTCTGCAAGGGCTACGAATGCCGACCCTTTTCTCTGCCTGCTGCTTTCCTGTGCGTGAGATGAAACTGTATTTTTTTTCTCCCTTGTTCCCGGTAGAAATATTTCTGAAGCTGTCGCTGCTGTGGGTTTGCAATGTGCGTTACTGCGTTTTTGTAGAGTTCTAGTTACGGATCGTTTCTGCCGCGGCAAAGTGTCAAGATACGGTTTTCAGTTTAAAGCTTCAGAAGCTGCATTCGCTGAAATCGGCGTAGGTGAAGCTGGTTGTTGTGGTTTAACCCGGCAGGCAGCTAAACACCACGCAGCTGCCCGCTCGCTCCCCCTGCCCCCAAAGTGGGGTGGGGGAGAGAATCGGAAAAAAAAGTGAAGTTCGTGGGGTGAGGTAAAGACAGTTTAATGGGACAGAACAGGAAGGGGAAACAATCGTAACGATAAAAGAATATACAAAATAAGCGGCGCACAATGCGATTGCTCACCGCCCGCCGACTGATGCCCAGCCGGTCCCCGAGCGGCAGTCGCCGCCGCCCGGCCAACTCCCCCAGCTTATGTACTGAGCGTGACGTCATATGGTACGGACTGTCCCTTTGGCCGGTTTGGGTCATCTGTCCTGGCTAAGGTCCCTCCCAGCTTCTCGCTGGCAGGGCATGAGAAGCTGAAAAGTCCCCGACTAGCGTAAGCGCTACTTAGCCACAACTAAAACATCAGCGTGTTATCCACGTTTTTCTCGTCCTAAATCTAAAACACAGCGCTATACCAGTTACCAGGAAGAGAATTAACTCTATCCCAGCCGAAACCAGGACGCTGGTCTTGCGCATGATCCCGCTGTGCTCGCAGGGGTGCTCAGTGGCTCCTCATCAAAACAGCGAGGTGCGTGTGGACGTCCGTAGGGTTGCGCTAGGGGTCTGGGGGCGTTATGTATTTTTGCTGTTGGAAGACGGAATAGAGCGTGTGCCTGTTAAATCTAACGATGGTCGAAGGTTGGGAGGGACCCTGAGCAGGTTTGGTGGCACAACTGCAGTTTTCAAAGATCTCGACCGTTTGGAGAAACGGCCTGGAAAAAAGGATTCCTCTTTTGCAGCGAGTTCGCGAGGACAGACGGGTTGCCGTACTCTTTAACAAAAATACTCAACTTGGGACGTATCGGGTGAGGAAATCGCGGCTCTACTTAGGCTTGAGAAAACGTACGTAGGTGTCTGTGCCTGTCACCTGCGCGTCTCTAGGCAAGTGAGTTCTAGCGAAACTAAAGCTGCCGATGAGCCAAAAGAAAAGGCACGGTTGTCTAAAACATGCAGAAGCTCTAGTGGCCTGTCTCAACAACTGCACCAAAGATGATGCAAAATACTTTCTCCTCCACTCAGTTGTAGTCTTCACAGAAAAGGAAGCTTTGTGCTAAACGTTTTTTTTTGGTTTTTTTTTTTGCCTTTCCTCTCAGCAGAATGTCAACTGCCGTGAAAGTACGAGACGGATGGAAAGGATCCATAGTGGTCTGCAAGTACAAGGTATGCCTGTGATGTGTGTCTGCATTTTTCCTAAGGTGCTTGTAGCGTGGACTTTACAGTCAACACGAAGAATGTGGCAGCTCTCCTTCTATCTGATTTTTTAACATGAAATATTTTAACACAAATACTAAAAATAAAGGTCTGTTCTGGAGCGTGGTACGCCTATTCAAGGCTTGCTTTCCTTCGTCTATTTTCTCTTCCTGAAAGCAGAGTCTTCTGTTTCTGTGTGCTTGCTATTAAAGGGTGCTGTGAAAATAATGTTGGACTAGAAGAGGAAAGGAACCGTTTGTAAGAGTTCGGACGTTCGGGAGAAACAGGCTTTGTTTTCACGATAAAAGCTTAATGCTTTTTCAGTCAGTCAGTGTTTAAAATACCTTACAGGAGCACTCGAAAACCTTACTGAGATACTGGCATCTGTGCTAAAAGCAATCAAGGTCAAAGAAGAGGCGTGGACAACACGGGACAAATCGGCGTCGCTTCGGTGTGTTTTCCAGGCTTTCCCGAGAAGCGGTAGCAGCCTTGTAACTAGCGACAGAGAGTCCTGATGTGTTTTCGGTGAGTTACTGATTCTCTAATGTCCTTTTTCCTAACCTGCAGCGCGTAATTTTGACTTCGGGTGGAAAGAGATTTTCCAGAATGGAAATCTTTTTCATTCAAAGGAGTTGCCTTTTACAAACTTCCCATCAGAATGGATCTTCAGAGATGACGTGCTTGGCAGTAGAAGTCATCCGCAAGGAGACTTTTCACTCTCTCTGGAAAAAAAAAAGGAGTTAAGTCGATTTCCTTGCAAGGACCCAAGCGCAGCACATCTTCCAATAGTCGACGTACGGCTGATCTTTGGTTCTCGGGTGTAACGGTCGAGAGATCGTAAAGACGCGTTCCTCCGCACGCTTGGGTACAGCCAACAGCGTTAGCAAACCTGCCAGTCCTTTTTGGTAGCCTGATGTATTGCAGCACCGGGGATTTGATATTCCCCACCGCCTGCCCCGCCCCCCCCCCCAAAAAAGTAAAACCGTATGGGAGATCTCTTATCTCACTGATTTTTCTATCATAAATGAAATTTTAAAAAGAAAGTTAAAATTGTCTAATTTCCAAACTGACTTGCGTTGTTTAAACTGCAACTGCCAAATAGCTGTAGTGTATAATTTATTAGGTGTGCTTAAGCAGTTGGGTAGTTGCTCTAAACGTTTAAAAAGAGAGGCAACTGAACGTTAGGGGCTTTTTTCCTGATCTTTTGGCAGAGTGCTCTGAAGCACTTTATTTCTGTCTCGCTTTCGACGGCGCGTTTCCCCGGCAGTTCGGTAGCATCGGTCTCGGCGCAGCTGGCCAGGCGTCCCTCCTAGTCATGTCACACACGCAAAACCCCTGGTCAAACGATAGCTGTGTAGCTTGGAGGTAGATAATTTAACGGTATGAATTCACAGCTACGCAATTTCAATGAACGCAAAAGGAAAATCAAATATTTTTATAGTACGAGTCTTCTCATTGTACGTATGTAAGCGCGCGCACGCCTTTTTAGCATAAAATGAATTGCTGAGATTTGTTCTTTCTTTTTCATTTTACTCTTCAAAGTTTTACGCTTCACTTTCAGGTTTATCGGCCAAGCGAGCGAGATGCGCAGCAGCAGCAGCGCAAGGGCTGGAGCTGCGGCGGTGGATCCGTGAGCGTAGATGCTGATTACGGCGCGCCCTTGTCCTGCAGCCTCACGGGGTTATCTCCCGGCAGCGGTGCTGTAAGGAAGGGACGAGGCGTTTTCCGACACCAGCGAGAGCGTTTACTTCTCTGCGAAGGACGCGTTCAGAATCGTGTCAATTAGTCCTCACGCGGATTTTAAGCGTTCGAATCGCTCGAGCTTTTAAAGGCGGCGTTGTATTTCGAGCTGACCCGTTTGCCTGGCACCCTCCTTTAGCTCGACTGCTACCCTCTCCCTTGTCCTGACCGAATTCCTCTGCTGCCTTCGGTGCTGCTTTTTTAACGTGCTGAAATATCCGTTGGGATTTTTGTTTTTCAGATGCCTCGCTGTGAGCGTCCCGTGGTGCTCAGGAGAGACCCCCGGCCCAGGTTTGCCTGCCGGTCGTTGGGCGTGCTGAGGGTGAGGGGCCGGCTGGCAGCCTGCGGGACGGGGGCTGGGGGGGGCTGCAAGCGTTTGGGGGGGCCGCCCCTGCTTTATCTTTCTAGCAGAGCCCCCCTTTTTGGCGGGGGTGCGTGCGTACATACGTAAACGGCATTATTAAAGTAACGAGCTGCTGGTTGGGGCCGTTTCCCTCGTTTTGTGTCTTTTTGGGGGGGTGAATAAAAAGGGGGGGTTGGGGGGCCTGGAGGGGTGATGATGTCATTTGGGGCACCCCAGCATCACCACGGGGGTGATGATGCCGTGGAGGAGCAGGTGAGTGGGGAATGGGGGGTCATGGGGGTCCGTGTCCCCCCCTCGGCCCCCCCCCCCCAAGGGGGGTCACAGCCCAAATTGCCTGAAAATTCATGGGGGGGGTTTCAAAAATTTTTAAAAACTGTAAATATATCTGTGAGGCCTCGAAATAGAAAAAAATCTCTCCTTGTTACGTATATTGAAAAATAATATTAATTTATACGTACAAAAGGATTTCAAAATAAGGACCTATATCTGCCCTATTATATATATATATATATATAAAGGATTTTAGAGTATAAAAAAATTCGAAAGATGTATATAGGGTTTTAAAATACAAAAATAACTCACGTCTGTATAAATTAAAAAATAAAGAACTTCCAAATGCAAAAAGGATGATACATTTTATACATGAAGGAATTTAAAATAGAAAAAGGTCTGAATAGATACCGCTATCTACACTTACTACGTGTTACATAGAGAGTCTACATAGACATTATATGTAATCTAAGAGATTATGTACAAGTGTAAATAGACATCTAAGTCTAAAACCTAAGTCTATAAAGATATAGGTGTAAATATATGTAAGTGTAAATAGAGAAGTCTATAAAGACATTTAAGTGTTCAAAATATGTAAGTCAACAGATCCATAGTCTGAGCAGGTATTATATATAAGAAGTGGGAAATAGGGGGGTATAAGTGAAACATAAATATATTCACTAAATATATAGAGAGAGATATGTGTAAATACATTAAGTGTAAATGTCTCTGATAATAAGGTTTTTAAAATGCAAAGAAACCCTGTTTACAGAAAGGATTTTAAAATTCGACACACACACACACACACACACACACACACCCCGCCCCGAAACACCTCTCTATTGAAGATATAAAAGCGCTTTCAAAAGCTGCCTCTTCCCTGTTCTCCTTTTCCGCCTGTTCCCATCCTGATTGGGGGCCAGTTCCCCCAACAGGGACTTTCCCCTGCAGGGCTGCGCACGCAGAGCGGGACCTGCCGCCATGGCCTAAAAATACCACAAAACCCCTAATTCGGGGCCTGCAAGGGGTGGGGAAAAAAAAGCCCGCAATTTTGGGGGAAAAATACCCAACTTGGAGCTCCCGGGAAAGCCAAATCCGCCTGGATTTGGGCAGCCGGAAAGCAAAAAAAAACCCATTTTCACGCACAAAACGAAAAAGCAAAAACCACCAATTTTTGTTGTGAAAAAGCGTTGAAAAACCTCCAAATGGTGGAATGTTTTGGAAAAGGAAAAAACCCCAATTTTGCTATTATGGAAAAGCAAAACACCCCCCGATTTGGGGAAGATTTGGGGTGAAACACCAGCCACTTGAGGGGCATTGCTCGTGGTTATCCAGCGAGGGTCAGTCATCGGGAACGGATTATCTGTTGCGGGTCATCCCAGGCGAGTTTTCTGCTGTGGGTGGTCCCGGGTGGACCCCCTGGCGTAGGTCACCCCCACGCATGTCCCCCCCCGCCCCTCCCGGTGTCCGCCCCGCCTTTCCCGTGCGAGGTTTTCCCCGTGACGCGCCCCCCGTATCCCCTGCCCTCCTACCTCGTGCCCGCACTGCCCTCCTCTCTCCTCTCCCTCCTCCCACCCCCCGTGTTCCGCACTGCCTCCCCGTAACCCCTCTGCCCCGGACCCCTGGGGTGCTGCCTGCCCCGCCAACCTGCCCGTTGCCCCCCGCCCAAACTCTGGCACCCCCCTCCCGCTCCCCCGCACCCCACTCCCACCCCGCTCTCCCTCCTCCTGCGTTTTGGGTTTGTGCTGCAAACGGCGTCGGTGACGCGGGGCTGCGTGAGTTCCCGCTGCGCAGCGCTTGCACGGCGCCGGGGGCTGTGCTGCTCCTCGCCCCGCCCTGCCGGCGAGCGGGCTGGGGGTGCGCGAGGGCCTGGGAGGGGGCACCGCTGGGAGAGCTGACCCCGGCGGACCCAGGGGATGTTCCAGACCCTGTGACGTCAGGAAATAAAACTCGGGGGGCGGTTGGCGGGGGGGCCGCTGCTGGGCTGCGGCTGGCTGGGCATCGGGCGGTTGGCGGTGAGCCGTTGTTTTCATTTGTACCGCTTGTCTGTCTGGGGTTTTTCGCTCTGTTGTTTGGGGGTTTTTTCCCCCCTTTTCCTTACAAGTGGAGTTTTTTCACTTTTGCCCTTCCAATTCTCTCCCCCCTCCCACTGAGGGGGGAGCGAGTGAGCGGTTGTGTGGTGCTGAGTTGCCAGCTGGGATTAAACCACGGCACAAGGTGAGTTGCAAGCCCTGCTGGCTAAACGCTTTAGGCTCTCCGTGTTATTCCTGCCATCTTGCCCTCCTTGTTCTTTCCTGCTGCTTTCAAGTGCCTTGTGCTCCAGCAGCAGGCTGGGAAGGAGGGTTGTGGCAGGAGCTGCAGCACCCTGTGACTCCTTCTCAGGCTGCTAGCTTCGCCCTTTGTATGGGCTGCCGAGGTCGTCGGCTCCGCAGGGGCCACAGGCAGCCCGCAGAGCTTGACGCCAAGCCGTTCCTTTCCCCTCTGCGCAGCAGCGGTTCTGCCGCTGCTACAGGCAGCCGCTTGCTCGAGGGCGAGGGGCTGGGATGACGACAGGCTGCTGCACGCTTCAGTCGAACTGAGACGCCGTTCTCTGAGGAGCCGGTGCAAGGAGAGCTCAGGTCCGTTCTGTACTGCCGATGGCTCTTCACAAGGGAAGCGTGCTCTGGTTTTAGCAGAAAAAGGTGTCGGTCACAGGCAGCCGCCTATCACTGCGCACAGCTCAGCTATTTGGCAGGGGTCTTGCTTGTTCAAGTAGAGGCGTATTCCTCGCCTTGCAGTCTCGATGGCAAAACAATCGGGGGTTCAAGCTACAAAAGCACAGAGCAAGGATGGAACCTGCCGGGCTCTACGGTCAACTGCTGAGGACGCCTAATACACCAGCAGGCCTCTTGGCTTTCCCTGCCTCATTTCTAATTCCTTTGCACGCTGGAGGGCAGGGTGGTAAGTGACGTCGTGCAGTGTCTCTCCTCCAAGTGGCAAGCCCTGCGCGTGTGCAGGATGAGGAGAGCAGAGTGCTGATAGCACAGAGGCGAGGAAAGCTGCAAACACCGCAACACAGCCCCAGGACCACCAGCGTATCGCTCGTTTGCAGGTCAGCCACTGGCACCGGGTCTGCTCAGAAGCGCGGTTTCCTGATGGACATAGCTGCCCCTCCCCTGCTCTCAGGGTGTCACCCGTGTGGCATCGTACAGAGGCGATGAAGATTAGTGCCCGGGCCGCGAGTGGGAAAAGGGCAGGGAAATCTAAGCCCAGTACCGCCAGTAAGCAGTTACCGTCTTTCGATGGTACGAACTGGGCGGAGAGAAGGGGAAAGGGCCGGTGAGGCGACGGTGGCACCCGGCGGGCAGAATTGGGTACTGCAGCTCTTGAGCCGCGCATGCGCGGTGGGGCGCTCTCCTCTGCTCGCTGCTGCCACCGAGCGACCAAAGCTGGGTACTGCAGCTCTTGAGCCGCGCATGCGCAGTGGCGCGCCTTTCTTTGCTCGCTGCTGCCACCGAGCGACCAAAACCGGGTACTGCAGCTCTTGAGCCGCGCATGCGCGGTGGCGCGCTCTCCTTTGCTCGCTGCTGCCACCAAGCGACCAGAATTCGGTACTGCAGCTCTTGAGCCGCGCATGCGCAGTGGCGCGCTTTTCTTTGCTCGCTGCTGCCACCGAGCGACCAAAGCCGGGTACTGCAGCTCTTGAGCCGCGCATGCGCAGTGGCGCGCTCTCCTTTGCTCGCTGCTGCCACCGAGCGACCAGAATTCGGTACTGCAGCTCTTGAGCCGCGCATGCGTAGTGGCGCGCCTTTCTTTGCTCGCTGCTGCCACCGAGCGACCAAAGCTGGGTACTGCAGCTCTTGAGCCGCGCATGCGCGGTGGCGCGCCTTTCTTTGCTCGCTGCTGCCACCGAGCGACCAGAATTCGGTACTGCAGCTCTTGAGCCGCGCATGCGCAGTGGCGCGCTCTCCTTTGCTCGCTGCTGCCACCGAGCGACCAAAATTCGGTACTGCAGCTCTTGAGCCGCGCATGCGCGGTGGCGCCCCCTTTCTCCGCGCTGCCGTCCGCCGGTAACGGCAATGCCGTACTGTGGTGCCTGCGGGGTGATGCCGCCGCGTTCGTTGGTTCGTTCCGGTAAGGAAACGCCGCTGCCGCCCCACGTGCGCGGTGCCGGCGGGCGCTGGGCCTGCAAAGCGCGGACCTGCAGCGCCGGTGCCGCCCCCGTGCACGCGCCGCCCGGCGGCTGCTCGCTGCTGCCGCCCCGTGGCCGAATCGCGGTACTGCAGCGCCGGCACCGCTCAGGTGCGCAGCAGCGCCGCCGCCGCCGCCGCCTTCGCTGCTGCCGCCCCGAAGCCGAAGCGTGGTCCTGCAGCCCGGCGTTCGCGCGCCGGCTCTGGCCCCTCCATGCGCCGTCCCCATCCCGGTGCCTCCCTCATCCCGGTGCATTCGTCATCCCGGGCGGCAATGGTTAGGGTGCCCCCCCCCCCGCATGCCAGCACCCCCAAGAGTATCGGCGTGTCCCGGTGCTGTCCCCATCCCTGGGGCAGCTCCCCGTCCCCTGTCCCTGCGGCTGGTCGTTGGGCTCTGTGTTCCCCCAATAAAACACGGGGACAGAGGGGACCCCTGGGGACAGGGGGTGGGGACCCCCAGAGAGTAGGCTGTGCTGCCGTCGCTCCTCGGTGCTGGCCCTGCTTGTCCCCTGTCCCCCCAGTGGTGACGAACTCCGGGCCACTGGCGGGGACCCTCACTGTCACCTTCCCCCCATGCCGGTTGCCACCAGCGACAGGGACAGCGACGCACCCCCGGGGGTGTTTGGGGTCCCCAGGGTGGGAGCGGAGCTGCAGGATGCCGGGTCCCCCCTGCCCGAGCCCTGCAGACCCAGGTGGAGCGCAGGCAACCCCGGCCCTGTCCCCAGCCCTGTCTCCGCGTGGCCGTGGGTCGGTGCTGCCATTGCGTGGCCAGCGGCTGGGAGGACACAGCTCCCGCCGGCTGGGGCCAGAGGAGCCCGGCAGCCTGGGGACCCCCGGGAAGGGCTGGCTGTCATGGGGACTCGGCGCCCAGGGCCCAGGGCACCCCAGAGACCCTACAACAGGGTGCAGCATGAACTATTTTATTACCTGTGCAGTATCCATGAGTGAGTCCCCATCGTTCCCATCCTGGTCCCCCAGTGGGTCGGGGTCCCAGCTGCCCCTGGGGGTGGCTGCAGGTGTCGGGGGTGGGATCCCTTCTCCCCGCGGTGCCCCCCACCTCCCCAGGGTCATCCCTCCCAATCTCAACTCCCCACATGGTGTCCTCAATCTCCCGAGAAACACCTCTGTCCCCCAATGTCCCCCTACCTACCCCACTCCCAGGGTCCCTCCCGGACCCCAGGATTCCCCCCCTGCCCCATCCTGAGGCCGCCCCCCCCCCCCATCCCCATGGTCATGAGACACACACACACACACCCCCTCCGGCACTGGGGAGACACTGGGAAGAGCCGGCACTGCCATCTCGGGGTCCTGCTAGCCCTCATCCTCCCTAAAGTCTTGCACCATGCTCTGCTCCTTGGGGGGAGTGCCCACAGTCAGGGGGGTGGGGGCTCCCCTCCTCCCCAGGGAACCCCCCCAACCTGTCCAGGGCACCCTCTGCCACCTCCCCAGGGTCCAATCACCGTAACAGGGTCTGACCCTGGCGTCCCGCTGGTTAACGTCAGGTCCAAGAGAAGGTTCCTCACTACTCCTTGATTAGTTCTTAGGTGCCAGCTCGAGCTGGGTGCCTCCAGAGAGGGACCCCTACCCCGGATCACCCTCCTTGCACACCTGCACCCGTTGCAGGAGGGTCCACGCACACCATGGGAGCCATGTGGGAACCGGAGGCGGCCTCGAGGCTGCTCAGCAGCAGTCAAAACACCCCAGTGGTTTCAGGCACCGGCTGTTTTGCTCCCGAACCCAAGGGTACTGCCGAGAAAAATAACCACCACTGTCACACGAGGGTCCTGCACAGTCCCCACCATCGCACAAGGGTCCCCGTGCACCTGCCCGCCATTGCACGAGGGTCCCCTGCACACCAACCAATTGCATAAGGGTCTTCCTGCACTGCCCCCCCCATTGCATGGGCGTCTCCACACACCGACCCCCCGCTGCGCAAAGGTCCCCGCACAATCCCCACCGTTGCAGGGGGGTCCCTGCGCAGGCACCCGCACTGCACAAGGCGCCGTGCGCATGCGCACTTCCGGGGCGGGGACTACAACTCCCGGCGTGCCCCCCGCGGGCGGCCCGGAGGAGCCGCGCGCTGCTTGGCTGCGGAGGATATTTCAACGGGGCGCGCGGCGGGCTCTGCACCCAGGCGGCGGCGGCGGCGGCGGCGGCGGCGGCGGCGGCGGCGGCGGCGGCGGCGGCGGCGGCGGCGGCGGCGGCGGCGGCAGTCTGAGGTGCCGCGGGCACGGCGGGCTGGCGGGAGGCTGGGGACCCCCCGGGGGACTGAGGAGGGGGGCTGTGCGTCTCGGGGGGACGGGGGAGGGGGGCCGGGGGGGGCTGTGCGTCCCGGAGGGGGACGGGGGGGGCTGTGCGTCCCGGAGGGGGCCGGGGGGGGGCTGTGCGTCCCGGAGGGGGCCGGGGGGGGGGCTGTGCGTCCCGGAGGGGGCCGGGGAGGGGGGCCGGGGGGGGGCTGTGCGTCCCGGAGGGGGCCGGGGAGGGGGGCGGGGGGGGGCTGTGCGTCCCGGAGGGGGCCGGGGAGGGGGGCTGGGGGGGGGGCTGTGCGTCCCGGGGGGGCCGGGGATGGGGGCTGGGGGGGGCTGTGCGTCCCGGAGGGGGCCGGGGAGGGGGGACTGTTCGTCCTAGGGGGGCTGGGGAGTGGGGCTGGGGGCGGGGGCTGCAGTCCCCCAAGGAGCTGGGGAGTGGGGCTGTGGGTCCTGGCGGGGCTTGAGAGTGGGGCTTGGGGCTCCCACGGGGCTGGAAAATGGTGTGGTCGGGTGCTGTGAGCACCGGGGGTCCTGGGGCTGGGAGGCGCTTGCAAACACCGGGGAGGGGCTGCGAGCATGGGGGGGCACAAGGGTTGCACCAGGGTCGGTGCACGATCACCTCCATTGTACGGGTGTCGATGTACAGCCAGCCGGGCTGCACGAGGCGCCGTGCGCATGCGCGGTCCCGGGGCGGGGACTACAACTCCCGGCGTGCCCCGCGCGGGCGGTCCGGTGGAGCCGCGCGCTGATTGGCTGCGGGCGGTATTTCAACGGGGCGCGCGGCGGGCTCTGCACCGAGGCGGCGGCGCAGCGTGAGTGTGAGGGGCCGCGGGCCCGGGGAGCCGAGGAGTGGGGCTGTGGCGGGGGGGGGGGGGCGGTCCTGCAGGCTCCGGGGACGGGGGCTGGGGGGGCTCCAGGCGGGGGAGGGGCTGTGAGCATCTGGGGAGTGGGGCTGGGGGGCGGGGCTGTGTGCCCTAGGGGGGCCGCGCAGTGGGGCCGGGGCGGGGGGGCGGGGTGGGCGCTGTGTGCAAACAGACCCTCCCTGCGAGTCCCCACTGTCGCCCCGTGGGGCCGGGCACCCCCCAGCCCTCCCTGCAGGCAGACGGGCAGCCTGTAGGCAATGGAGGCCGCCCGCCCCAGCGAGGTGCTCGAGCCTGGGGGCTTCACGGGCCGAGTCGAGGGAGGAGCTGCTGGAGAGAGGGCTTAGAAACGGCCTTCTGCTCCCGAAACTGCTGGAGCATTTGAAGGGGAGGGACAGGTCCACCCCAGGGCCCCAAGGGGAAGCCCTCGGAGCAGGGACTTGGGGTCGTTCCAGGAGCAAAAGCTGGTCCCAGCCAGCTCGCCTCTGCTCCCCCGGCACCGGGATCGGACCTTTCAGCCCCGTTTCTGCCAGAAGCATCACACAAGCGCTTGCCCTCCCCGGGGGCATCTTTGGGCCTTGAGAACAGGCGCAGCAGCTGGGTTTTTGGGCTCAGAAATGGGTGCCAAGTGAGCTGGTTTGGGGGCCCAAAGCAGAAGCCGGTTTGGCCGTTTGTGCGGGGGGCTGGGAGGGCATTGGGGGCTGCGGGGGAAAGCAGGGGGTGGGCAGGGTGCGTGGAGCCTCCCCGGGGGGAGGGGCTCTGGTCCTGCTGGACCCTGAAGTGCGGGAGGCCGGCACGCACCAGGCCCAACTCAACGTCTGCGGTGGTCTCTGGGGGGAAGAGGTGGTCTCTGCTTTTCAGACCCCGCACGCCCTCTTCGAGTCCAGCTCTTGCTTGTCGACTGCTTCGAATAGTTATTAACTAATTAGTCATACAAACTAATTAATGTTTATACAATGTCCAACTATGATATTTAATCCTAATAGTCGAGTTTTGACGGCGATTGGTTTACGACCTTGTCAAAAGCCCAGGCTGTTGCAAATAGCTGGAGCTTGCAAGGAGAAGGAGCTGAAATCAACGGTGCAGAGCTGGAGCTTCAATTAGCCAGAACCGTCGCAAGCAGGAGCTGGAACGAGACGGGGTGTCCGCTGTCTGGGGCATGCCTTAGCCAGAGGCAAAATTACCAGCAGCTGTAACGAGCGGGAGCTGCGATTCGCTGCAGTGTCTGTTTGCCGGAGCATCCGTCGGCCAGACTGCACTCCCAGCACGGCTGAAGAGCAGCCAGGCGCAGGCAGGGCTGTCCCCGGCAAGGCGCTCCGAGCGGCAGGGAGGCGAGTTGTCCTTCTGCTAGCGGGGAGCCCGGCCTCTTCCCTCGGGGATTAAATCCACGCCACGCGTGGATCCGCTCTCTTTGCGTGGAGGGTCTCTCCCGGTCCCGTTCCCGAGGGCTGAAGCGAGGTCCCCCAGGGGGCAGGCGGCAGCACGAGGCGGCGGTGTCTCCCCGGTACCCGGCAAAGGGGAGCGAAACCGGCCGGCTGGAGGTCCCGGGGTGCACAGCCCGGCCCCGCACGGCAGAATCCTTCCCTGGGTTTTCACCGTTGGCTGGGTGTGACAAACAGGTTCATTTTGTGCCTCCTCTTTTCCCAGAGTCACCTTCTGCGTCACGTGAAGAAAATCCTGCGTGGTTGACGCCGCTTGCTGCTCAGGTGATGGCACGTGTGGGGCCGGGGGAGCCGGGAGAAACATTGGTGCGTTCAAGGTCGCTGCAGGTGCTCCACGTCAAACCCAGGGAAAAGGCAAATTTGCTGCTGGTGCAGAAAAGCTGATGAACAATTGCCGTGAACAGAGCGTGCCTACGTACCCTCGTTAGCGTAACTAACCCTGGGTAGTTACGAGTGTTTTCCTTTCAGGGAAAAGAATGAGCTTTCATCTACGAAAAATTAAGAGCTGCCTGTGTCCTTCTTTAAGTTCAAGTGTTTCTCTGCTGTTTGTTCATACTGATTTTATGGGCAGGTTGGAAATAGCCTTTTATTTTTATAGGCATAACTCAATTTGTAGTACTACGTGGTGTCAGGAGAGTGAATTTTGGAGCACCCAGGTATCACTAGAAACGGAATGAATGAGACACGATGGAAACTGATATTTAAACTTGATTTTTACTTGATTTTTTTTTTCCTGAGAGTGTTGATGGCACGTTGTCCTGTGGCTCAATCCACGTTCTGTTCAGTGGAGTCTTCAGTCTAGGACTTTTAAGGAAAAAAGTTGGTCCTTCCGAAAAAGGGCTAGTCGTTCATAGGCTCGAGGCATAGACTTGGAGAGCCGCTTAAGTACGTGATCAGAATTAAAGCCAAATGTCGCTTCGTGTTGCTGCTGTTGGCCTTCACTTTCGTTAATTTCCCTGCTGCTCCGTCATGGTTGGGAGCTCTGAATCATCATTTTTTTCACTCCCTAACGCATTTTTCTCCCCAAGGAGAGGCTACGTTTAAAAGTTACTTAGTTTCCTCGCAAATGCATCGGTCAATAAAACGGAGTTATGATTATTAAAACCACACAAATGACACCGGTCTTACAGATCTGGACTATTTCTGAACACGTGTTCATCGCGTGCAGATGTCATCGGGATACGGATCACCTGCATTTCATGCTCTGACGAGACAATCTGCTGAGACAGGGACGAGCTCCAAAAGAAAAAAAAGGTACAACGTCAAGGTTTTGTTTTGTTGTTGGTTTTTGTGGGCTTTTTGTTTGTGTTATTTTTTGGTTTGTGTTTTTTTTTTTTTTTTAAAAGAGTGCGATGTTGACTGGTGGCAGCCTGCAGAGCTCTCTTGCTGCCTGACCTCTCCTTTTCTTCTCTGTCACTCCTCTTTCGTGGCTGTAATTTTCACTCGGGTAGTTTTAGAAGAGCGATTTAGTTCCTCGCCTGTGTAGATGTGCTGGTAATACCTGGAAGGTAAATGCTTGAACCGGTAGCGAATAACTTGGCTACAAGTAGAATTTCTGAAGGAAGAACAACAACAGCAGGAAGCAAGTAGCGAGTTACCCCAAATTTGTGTGTGTCAAATGTGTTCCAAATGGCTCGTTTTGGTAAACATAAATTTTCAGGAAGTTCAGGGTTGTGTGTGGAAAAACGTGCCCCTCTGTCTAGGTGTCCTGCTACGTAAATAGCATCAGTCAGTAGCACATCCAGCGGCAGGGCTCCTGTTCCCTGCTCTCGATATGGCCGTAGTAGTGTTGTGATATTTCGACCTAAGAGGCGGGTTTAGGAATGGAAGGAGAATGCCTGCGTTCTGCAAGGGCTACGAATGCCGACCCTTTTCTCTGCCTGCTGCTTTCCTGTGCGTGAGATGAAACTGTATTTTTTTTCTCCCTTGTTCCCGGTAGAAATATTTCTGAAGCTGTCGCTGCTGTGGGTTTGCAATGTGCGTTACTGCGTTTTTGTAGAGTTCTAGTTACGGATCGTTTCTGCCGCGGCAAAGTGTCAAGATACGGTTTTCAGTTTAAAGCTTCAGAAGCTGCATTCGCTGAAATCGGCGTAGGTGAAGCTGGTTGTTGTGGTTTAACCCGGCAGGCAGCTAAACACCACGCAGCTGCCCGCTCGCTCCCCCTGCCCCCAAAGTGGGGTGGGGGAGAGAATCGGAAAAAAAAGTGAAGTTCGTGGGGTGAGGTAAAGACAGTTTAATGGGACAGAACAGGAAGGGGAAACAATCGTAACGATAAAAGAATATACAAAATAAGCGGCGCACAATGCGATTGCTCACCGCCCGCCGACTGATGCCCAGCCGGTCCCCGAGCGGCAGTCGCCGCCGCCCGGCCAACTCCCCCAGCTTATGTACTGAGCGCGACGTCATATGGTACGGACTGTCCCTTTGGCTGGTTTGGGTCATCTGTCCTGGCTAAGGTCCCTCCCAGCTTCTCGCTGGCAGGGCATGAGAAGCTGAAAAGTCCCCGACTAGCGTAAGCGCTACTTAGCCACAACTAAAACATCAGCGTGTTATCCACGTTTTTCTCGTCCTAAATCTAAAACACAGCGCTATACCAGTTACCAGGAAGAGAATTAACTCTATCCCAGCCGAAACCAGGACGCTGGTCTTGCGCATGATCCCGCTGTGCTCGCAGGGGTGCTCAGTGGCTCCTCATCAAAACAGCGAGGTGCGTGTGGACGTCCGTAGGGTTGCGCTAGGGGTCTGGGGGCGTTATGTATTTTTGCTGTTGGAAGACGGAATAGAGCGTGTGCCTGTTAAATCTAACGATGGTCGAAGGTTGGGAGGGACCCTGAGCAGGTTTGGTGGCACAACTGCAGTTTTCAAAGATCTCGACCGTTTGGAGAAACGGCCTGGAAAAAAGGATTCCTCTTTTGCAGCGAGTTCGCGAGGACAGACGGGTTGCTGTACTCTTTAACAAAAATACTCAACTTGGGACGTATCGGGTGAGGAAATCGCGGCTCTACTTAGGCTTGAGAAAACGTACGTAGGTGTCTGTGCCTGTCACCTGCGCGTCTCTAGGCAAGTGAGTTCTAGCGAAACTAAAGCTGCCGATGAGCCAAAAGAAAAGGCACGGTTGTCTAAAACATGCAGAAGCTCTAGTGGCCTGTCTCAACAACTGCACCAAAGATGATGCAAAATACTTTCTCCTCCACTCAGTTGTAGTCTTCACAGAAAAGGAAGCTTTGTGCTAAACGTTTTTTTTTGGTTTTTTTTTTTGCCTTTCCTCTCAGCAGAATGTCAACTGCCGTGAAAGTACGAGACGGATGGAAAGGATCCATAGTGGTCTGCAAGTACAAGGTATGCCTGTGATGTGTGTCTGCATTTTTCCTAAGGTGCTTGTAGCGTGGACTTTACAGTCAACACGAAGAATGTGGCAGCTCTCCTTCTATCTGATTTTTTAACATGAAATATTTTAACACAAATACTAAAAATAAAGGTCTGTTCTGGAGCGTGGTACGCCTATTCAAGGCTTGCTTTCCTTCGTCTATTTTCTCTTCCTGAAAGCAGAGTCTTCTGTTTCTGTGTGCTTGCTATTAAAGGGTGCTGTGAAAATAATGTTGGACTAGAAGAGGAAAGGAACCGTTTGTAAGAGTTCGGACGTTCGGGAGAAACAGGCTTTGTTTTCACGATAAAAGCTTAATGCTTTTTCAGTCAGTCAGTGTTTAAAATACCTTACAGGAGCACTCGAAAACCTTACTGAGATACTGGCATCTGTGCTAAAAGCAATCAAGGTCAAAGAAGAGGCGTGGACAACACGGGACAAATCGGCGTCGCTTCGGTGTGTTTTCCAGGCTTTCCCGAGAAGCGGTAGCAGCCTTGTAACTAGCGACAGAGAGTCCTGATGTGTTTTCGGTGAGTTACTGATTCTCTAATGTCCTTTTTCCTAACCTGCAGCGCGTAATTTTGACTTCGGGTGGAAAGAGATTTTCCAGAATGGAAATCTTTTTCATTCAAAGGAGTTGCCTTTTACAAACTTCCCATCAGAATGGATCTTCAGAGATGACGTGCTTGGCAGTAGAAGTCATCCGCAAGGAGACTTTTCACTCTCTCTGGAAAAAAAAAAGGAGTTAAGTCGATTTCCTTGCAAGGACCCAAGCGCAGCACATCTTCCAATAGTCGACGTACGGCTGATCTTTGGTTCTCGGGTGTAACGGTCGAGAGATCGTAAAGACGCGTTCCTCCGCACGCTTGGGTACAGCCAACAGCGTTAGCAAACCTGCCAGTCCTTTTTGGTAGCCTGATGTATTGCAGCACCGGGGATTTGATATTCCCCACCGCCTGCCCCGCCCCCCCCCCCCCCAAAAAAGTAAAACCGTATGGGAGATCTCTTATCTCACTGATTTTTCTATCATAAATGAAATTTTAAAAAGAAAGTTAAAATTGTCTAATTTCCAAACTGACTTGCGTTGTTTAAACTGCAACTGCCAAATAGCTGTAGTGTATAATTTATTAGGTGTGCTTAAGCAGTTGGGTAGTTGCTCTAAACGTTTAAAAAGAGAGGCAACTGAACGTTAGGGGCTTTTTTCCTGATCTTTTGGCAGAGTGCTCTGAAGCACTTTATTTCTGTCTCGCTTTCGACGGCGCGTTTCCCCGGCAGTTCGGTAGCATCGGTCTCGGCGCAGCTGGCCAGGCGTCCCTCCTAGTCATGTCACACACGCAAAACCCCTGGTCAAACGATAGCTGTGTAGCTTGGAGGTAGATAATTTAACGGTATGAATTCACAGCTACGCAATTTCAATGAACGCAAAAGGAAAATCAAATATTTTTATAGTACGAGTCTTCTCATTGTACGTATGTAAGCGCGCGCACGCCTTTTTAGCATAAAATGAATTGCTGAGATTTGTTCTTTCTTTTTCATTTTACTCTTCAAAGTTTTACGCTTCACTTTCAGCTTTATCGGCCAAGCGAGCGAGATGCGCAGCAGCAGCAGCGCAAGGGCTGGAGCTGCGGCGGTGGATCCGTGAGCGTAGATGCTGATTACGGCGCGCCCTTGTCCTGCAGCCTCACGGGGTTATCTCCCGGCAGCGGTGCTGTAAGGAAGGGACGAGGCGTTTTCCGACACCAGCGAGAGCGTTTACTTCTCTGCGAAGGACGCGTTCAGAATCGTGTCAATTAGTCCTCACGCGGATTTTAAGCGTTCGAATCGCTCGAGCTTTTAAAGGCGGCGTTGTATTTCGAGCTGACCCGTTTGCCTGGCACCCTCCTTTAGCCCGACTGCTACCCTCTCCCTTGTCCTGACCGAATTCCTCTGCTGCCTTCGGTGCTGCTTTTTTAACGTGCTGAAATATCCGTTGGGATTTTTGTTTTTCAGATGCCTCGCTGTGAGCGTCCCGTGGTGCTCAGGAGAGACCCCCGGCCCAGGTTTGCCTGCCGGTCGTTGGGCGTGCTGAGGGTGAGGGGCCGGCTGGCAGCCTGCGGGACGGGGGCTGGGGGGGGCTGCAAGCGTTTGGGGGGGCCGCCCCTCCTTTATCTTTCTAGCAGAGCCCCCCTTTTTGGCGGGGGTGCGTGCGTACATACGTAAACGGCATTATTAAAGTAACGAGCTGCTGGTTGGGGCCGTTTCCCTCGTTTTGTGTCTTTTTGGGGGGGTGAATAAAAAGGGGGGGTTGGGGGGCCTGGAGGGGTGATGATGTCATTTGGGGCACCCCAGCATCACCACGGGGGTGATGATGCCGTGGAGGAGCAGGTGAGTGGGGAATGGGGGGTCATGGGGGTCCGTGTCCCCCCCTCGGCCCCCCCCCCCCAAGGGGGGTCACAGCCCAAATTGCCTGAAAATTCATGGGGGGGGTTTCAAAAATTTTTAAAAACTGTAAATATATCTGTGAGGCCTCGAAATAGAAAAAAATCTCTCCTTGTTACGTATATTGAAAAATAATATTAATTTATACGTACAAAAGGATTTCAAAATAAGGACCTATATCTGCCCTATTTTATATATATATATATAAAGGATTTTAGAGTATAAAAAAATTCGAAAGATGTATATAGGGTTTTAAAATACAAAAATAACTCACATCTGTATAAATTAAAAAATAAAGAACTTCCAAATGCAAAAAGGATGATACATTTTATACATGAAGGAATTTAAAATAGAAAAAGGTCTGAATAGATACCGCTATCTACACTTACTACGTGTTACATAGAGAGTCTACATAGACATTATATGTAATCTAAGAGATTATGTACAAGTGTAAATAGACATCTAAGTCTAAAACCTAAGTCTATAAAGATATAGGTGTAAATATATGTAAGTGTAAATAGAGAAGTCTATAAAGACATTTAAGTGTTCAAAATATGTAAGTCAACAGATCCATAGTCTGAGCAGGTATTATATATAAGAAGTGGGAAATAGGGGGGTATAAGTGAAACATAAATATATTCACTAAATATATAGAGAGAGATATGTGTAAATACATTAAGTGTAAATGTCTCTGATAATAAGGTTTTTAAAATGCAAAGAAACCCTGTTTACAGAAAGGATTTTAAAATTCGACACACACACACACACACACACACACACCCCGCCCCGAAACACCTCTCTATTGAAGATATAAAAGCGCTTTCAAAAGCTGCCTCTTCCCTGTTCTCCTTTTCCGCCTGTTCCCATCCTGATTGGGGGCCAGTTCCCCCAACAGGGACTTTCCCCTGCAGGGCTGCGCACGCAGAGCGGGACCTGCCGCCATGGCCTAAAAATACCACAAAACCCCTAATTCGGGGCCTGCAAGGGGTGGGGAAAAAAAAGCCCGCAATTTTGGGGGAAAAATACCCAACTTGGAGCTCCCGGGAAAGCCAAATCCGCCTGGATTTGGGCAGCCGGAAAGCAAAAAAAAAACCCATTTTCACGCACAAAACGAAAAAGCAAAAACCACCAATTTTTGTTGTGAAAAAGCGTTGAAAAACCTCCAAATGGTGGAATGTTTTGGAAAAGGAAAAAACCCCAATTTTGATATTATGGAAAAGCAAAACACCCCCCTGATTTGGGGAAGATTTGGGGTGAAACACCAGCCACTTGAGGGGCATTGCTCGTGGTTATCCAGCGAGGGTCAGTCATCGGGAACGGATTATCTGTTGCGGGTCATCCCAGGCGAGTTTTCTGCTGTGGGTGGTCCCGGGTGGACCCCCTGGCGTAGGTCACCCCCACGCATGTCCCCCCCCGCCCCTCCCGGTGTCCGCCCCGCCTTTCCCGTGCGAGGTTTTCCCCGTGACGCGCCCCCCGTATCCCCTGCCCTCCTACCTCGTGCCCGCACTGCCCTCCTCTCTCCTCTCCCTCCTCCCACCCCCCGTGTTCCGCACTGCCTCCCCGTAACCCCTCTGCCCCGGACCCCTGGGGTGCTGCCTGCCCCGCCAACCTGCCCGTTGCCCCCCGCCCAAACTCTGGCACCCCCCTCCCGCTCCCCCGCACCCCACTCCCACCCCGCTCTCCCTCCTCCTGCGTTTTGGGTTTGTGCTGCAAACGGCGTCGGTGACGCGGGGCTGCGTGAGTTCCCGCTGCGCAGCGCTTGCACGGCGCCGGGGGCTGTGCTGCTCCTCGCCCCGCCCTGCCGGCGAGCGGGCTGGGGGTGCGCGAGGGCCTGGGAGGGGGCACCGCTGGGAGAGCTGACCCCGGCGGACCCAGGGGATGTTCCAGACCCTGTGACGTCAGGAAATAAAACTCGGGGGGCGGTTGGCGGGGGGGCCGCTGCTGGGCTGCGGCTGGCTGGGCATCGGGCGGTTGGCGGTGAGCCGTTGTTTTCATTTGTACCGCTTGTCTGTCTGGGGTTTTTCGCTCTGTTGTTTGGGGGTTTTTTCCCCCCTTTTCCTTACAAGTGGAGTTTTTTCACTTTTGCCCTTCCAATTCTCTCCCCCCTCCCACTGAGGGGGGAGCGAGTGAGCGGTTGTGTGGTGCTGAGTTGCCAGCTGGGATTAAACCACGGCACAAGCTGAGTTGCAAGCCCTGCTGGCTAAACGCTTTAGGCTCTCCGTGTTATTCCTGCCATCTTGCCATCCTTGTTCTTTCCTGCTGCTTTCAAGTGCCTTGTGCTCCAGCAGCAGGCTGGGAAGGAGGGTTGTGGCAGGAGCTGCAGCACCCTGTGACTCCTTCTCAGGCTGCTAGCTTCGCCCTTTGTATGGGCTGCCGAGGTCGTCGGCTCCGCAGGGGCCACAGGCAGCCCGCAGAGCTTGACGCCAAGCCGTTCCTTTCCCCTCTGCGCAGCAGCGGTTCTGCCGCTGCTACAGGCAGCCGCTTGCTCGAGGGCGAGGGGCTGGGATGACGACAGGCTGCTGCACGCTTCAGTCGAACTGAGACGCCGTTCTCTGAGGAGCCGGTGCAAGGAGAGCTCAGGTCCGTTCTGTACTGCCGATGGCTCTTCACAAGGGAAGCGTGCTCTGGTTTTAGCAGAAAAAGGTGTCGGTCACAGGCAGCCGCCTATCACTGCGCACAGCTCAGCTATTTGGCAGGGGTCTTGCTTGTTCAAGTAGAGGCGTATTCCTCGCCTTGCAGTCTCGATGGCAAAACAATCGGGGGTTCAAGCTACAAAAGCACAGAGCAAGGATGGAACCTGCCGGGCTCTACGGTCAACTGCTGAGGACGCCTAATACACCAGCAGGCCTCTTGGCTTTCCCTGCCTCATTTCTAATTCCTTTGCACGCTGGAGGGCAGGGTGGTAAGTGACGTCGTGCAGTGTCTCTCCTCCAAGTGGCAAGCCCTGCGCGTGTGCAGGATGAGGAGAGCAGAGTGCTGATAGCACAGAGGCGAGGAAAGCTGCAAACACCGCAACACAGCCCCAGGACCACCAGCGTATCGCTCGTTTGCAGGTCAGCCACTGGCACCGGGTCTGCTCAGAAGCGCGGTTTCCTGATGGACATAGCTGCCACTCCCCTGCTCTCAGGGTGTCACCCGTGTGGCATCGTACAGAGGCGATGAAGATTAGTGCCCGGGCCGCGAGTGGGAAAAGGGCAGGGAAATCTAAGCCCAGTACTGCCAGTAAGCAGTTACCGTCTTTCGATGGTACGAACTGGGCGGAGAGAAGGGGAAAGGGCCGGTGAGGCGACGGTGGCACCCGGCGGGCAGAATTGGGTACTGCAGCTCTTGAGCCGCGCATGCGCGGTGGGGCGCTCTCCTCTGCTCGCTGCTGCCACCGAGCGACCAAAGCTGGGTACTGCAGCTCTTGAGCCGCGCATGCGCAGTGGCGCGCCTTTCTTTGCTCGCTGCTGCCACCGAGCGACCAAAGCCGGGTACTGCAGCTCTTGAGCCGCGCATGCGCGGTGGCGCGCTCTCCTTTGCTCGCTGCTGCCACCAAGCGACCAGAATTGGGTACTGCAGCTCTTGAGCCGCGCATGCGCAGTGGCGCGCTTTTCTTTGCTCGCTGCTGCCACCGAGCGACCAAAGCCGGGTACTGCAGCTCTTGAGCCGCGCATGCGCAGTGGCGCGCTCTCCTTTGCTCGCTGCTGCCACCGAGCGACCAGAATTCGGTACTGCAGCTCTTGAGCCGCGCATGCGTAGTGGCGCGCCTTTCTTTGCTCGCTGCTGCCACTGAGCGACCAGAATTGGGTACTGCAGCTCTTGAGCCGCGCATGCGTAGTGGCGCGCCTTTCTTTGCTCGCTGCTGCCACCGAGCGACCAAAGCTGGGTACTGCAGCTCTTGAGCCGCGCATGCGCGGTGGCGCGCCTTTCTTTGCTCGCTGCTGCCACCGAGCGACCAGAATTCGGTACTGCAGCTCTTGAGCCGCGCATGCGCAGTGGCGCGCTCTCCTTTGCTCGCTGCTGCCACCGAGCGACCAAAATTCGGTACTGCAGCTCTTGAGCCGCGCATGCGCGGTGGCGCCCCCTTTCTCCGCGCTGCCGTCCGCCGGTAACGGCAATGCCGTACTGTGGTGCCTGCGGGGTGATGCCGCCGCGTTCGTTGGTTCGTTCCGGTAAGGAAACGCCGCTGCCGCCCCACGTGCGCGGTGCCGGCGGGCGCTGGGCCTGCAAAGCGCGGACCTGCAGCGCCGGTGCCGCCCCCGTGCACGCGCCGCCCGGCGGCTGCTCGCTGCTGCCGCCTCGTGGCCGAATCGCGGTACTGCAGCGCCGGCACCGCTCAGGTGCGCAGCAGCGCCGCCGCCGCCGCCGCCTTCGCTGCTGCCGCCCCGAAGCCGAAGCGTGGTCCTGCAGCCCGGCGTTCGCGCGCCGGCTCTGGCCCCTCCATGCGCCGTCCCCATCCCGGTGCCTCCCTCATCCCGGTGCATTCGTCATCCCGGGCGGCAATGGTTAGGGTGCCCCCCCCCCCGCATGCCAGCACCCCCAAGAGTATCGGCGTGTCCCGGTGCTGTCCCCATCCCTGGGGCAGCTCCCCGTCCCCTGTCCCTGCGGCTGGTCGTTGGGCTCTGTGTTCCCCCAATAAAACACGGGGACAGAGGGGACCCCTGGGGACAGGGGGTGGGGACCCCCAGAGAGTAGGCTGTGCTGCCGTCGCTCCTCGGTGCTGGCCCTGCTTGTCCCCTGTCCCCCCAGTGGTGACGAACTCCGGGCCACTGGCGGGGACCCTCACTGTCACCTTCCCCCCATGCCGGTTGCCACCAGCGACAGGGACAGCGACGCACCCCCGGGGGTGTTTGGGGTCCCCAGGGTGGGAGCGGAGCTGCAGGATGCCGGGTCCCCCCTGCCCGAGCCCTGCAGACCCACCCAGGTGGAGCGCAGGCAACCCCGGCCCTGTCCCCAGCCCTGTCTCCGCGTGGCCGTGGGTCGGTGCTGCCATTGCGTGGCCAGCGGCTGGGAGGACACAGCTCCCGCCGGCTGGGGCCAGAGGAGCCCGGCAGCCTGGGGACCCCCGGGAAGGGCTGGCTGTCATGGGGACTCGGCGCCCAGGGCCCAGGGCACCCCAGAGACCCTACAACAGGGTGCAGCATGAACTATTTTATTACCTGTGCAGTATCCATGAGTGAGTCCCCATCGTTCCCATCCTGGTCCCCCAGTGGGTCGGGGTCCCAGCTGCCCCTGGGGGTGGCTGCAGGTGTCGGGGGTGGGATCCCTTCTCCCCGCGGTGCCCCCCACCTCCCCAGGGTCATCCCTCCCAATCTCAACTCCCCACATGGTGTCCTCAATCTCCCGAGAAACACCTCTGTCCCCCAATGTCCCCCTACCTACCCCACTCCCAGGGTCCCTCCCGGACCCCAGGATTCCCCCCCTGCCCCATCCTGAGGCCGCCCCCCCCCCCCCCATCCCCATGGTCATGAGACACACACACACACACCCCCTCCGGCACTGGGGAGACACTGGGAAGAGCCGGCACTGCCATCTCGGGGTCCTGCTAGCCCTCATCCTCCCTAAAGTCTTGCACCATGCTCTGCTCCTTGGGGGGAGTGCCCACAGTCAGGGGGGTGGGGGCTCCCCTCCTCCCCAGGGAACCCCCCCAACCTGTCCAGGGCACCCTCTGCCACCTCCCCAGGGTCCAATCACCGTAACAGGGTCTGACCCTGGCGTCCCGCTGGTTAACGTCAGGTCCAAGAGAAGGTTCCTCACTACTCCTTGATTAGTTCTTAGGTGCCAGCTCGAGCTGGGTGCCTCCAGAGAGGGACCCCTATCCCGGATCACCCTCCTTGCACACCTGCACCCGTTGCAGGAGGGTCCACGCACACCATGGGAGCCATGTGGGAACCGGAGGCGGCCTCGAGGCTGCTCAGCAGCAGTCAAAACACCCCAGTGGTTTCAGGCACCGGCTGTTTTGCTCCCGAACCCAAGGGTACTGCCGAGAAAAATAACCACCACTGTCACACGAGGGTCCTGCACAGTCCCCACCATCGCACAAGGGTCCCCGTGCACCTGCCCGCCATTGCACGAGGGTCCCCTGCACACCAACCAATTGCATAAGGGTCTTCCTGCACTGCCCCCCCCATTGCATGGGCGTCTCCACACACCGACCCCCCGCTGCGCAAAGGTCCCCGCACAATCCCCACCGTTGCAGGGGGGTCCCTGCGCAGGCACCCGCACTGCACAAGGCGCCGTGCGCATGCGCACTTCCGGGGCGGGGACTACAACTCCCGGCGTGCCCCCCGCGGGCGGCCCGGAGGAGCCGCGCGCTGATTGGCTGCGGAGGATATTTCAACGGGGCGCGCGGCGGGCTCTGCACCCAGGCGGCGGCGGCGGCGGCGGCGGCGGCGGCGGCGGCGGCGGCAGTCTGAGGTGCCGCGGGCACGGCGGGCTGGCGGGAGGCTGGGGACCCCCCGGGGGACTGAGGAGGGGGGCTGTGCGTCTCGGGGGGACGGGG
This sequence comes from Calonectris borealis, assembly GCF_964195595.1. Taxonomy (NCBI): domain Eukaryota; kingdom Metazoa; phylum Chordata; class Aves; order Procellariiformes; family Procellariidae; genus Calonectris; species Calonectris borealis. The sequence continues at coordinate 225,310 of NW_027441490.1, read as the reverse complement.
GAGGGGGGCCGGGGGGGGCTGTGCGTCCCGGAGGGGGACGGGGGGGGCTGTGCGTCCCGGAGGGGGCCGGGGAGGGGGGCCGGGGGGGGGCTGTGCGTCCCGGAGGGGGCCGGGGAGGGGGGCCGGGGGGGGGCTGTGCGTCCCGGAGGGGGCCGGGGAGGGGGGCGGGGGGGGCTGTGCGTCCCGGAGGGGGCCGGGGAGGGGGGCTGGGGGGGGGGCTGTGCGTCCCGGGGGGGCCGGGGGTGCGGGCTGGGGGGGGCTGTGCGTCCCGGAGGGGGCCGGGGAGGGGGGACTGTTCGTCCTAGGGGGGCTGGGGAGTGGGGCTGGGGGCGGGGGCTGCAGTCCCCCAAGGAGCTGGGGAGTGGGGCTGTGGGTCCTGGCGGGGCTTGAGAGTGGGGCTTGGGGCTCCCACGGGGCTGGAAAATGGTGTGGTCGGGTGCTGTGAGCACCGGGGTCCTGGGGCTGGGAGGCGCTTGCAAACACCGGGGAGGGGCTGCGAGCATGGGGGGGCACAAGGGTTGCACCAGGGTCGGTGCACGATCACCTCCATTGTACGGGTGTCGATGTACAGCCAGCCGGGCTGCACGAGGCGCCGTGCGCATGCGCGGTCCCGGGGCGGGGACTACAACTCCCGGCGTGCCCCGCGCGGGCGGTCCGGTGGAGCCGCGCGCTGATTGGCTGCGGGCGGTATTTCAACGGGGCGCGCGGCGGGCTCTGCACCGAGGCGGCGGCGCAGCGTGAGTGTGAGGGGCCGCGGGCCCGGGGAGCCGAGGAGTGGGGCTGTGGCGGGGGGGGGCGGTCCTGCAGGCTCCGGGGACGGGGGCTGGGGGGGCTCCAGGCGGGGGAGGGGCTGTGAGCATCTGGGGAGTGGGGCTGGGGGGCGGGGCTGTGTGCCCTAGGGGGGCCGCGCAGTGGGGCCGGGGCGGGGGGGCGGGGTGGGCGCTGTGTGCAAACAGACCCTCCCTGCGAGTCCCCACTGTCGCCCCGTGGGGCCGGGCACCCCCCAGCCCTCCCTGCAGGCAGACGGGCAGCCTGTAGGCAATGGAGGCCGCCCGCCCCAGCGAGGTGCTCGAGCCTGGGGGCTTCACGGGCCGAGTCGAGGGAGGAGCTGCTGGAGAGAGGGCTTAGAAACGGCCTTCTGCCCCCGAAACTGCTGGAGCATTTGAAGGGGAGGGACAGGTCCACCCCAGGGCCCCAAGGGGAAGCCCTCGGAGCAGGGACTTGGGGTTGTTCCAGGAGCAAAAGCTGGTCCCAGCCAGCTCGCCTCTGCTCCCCCGGCACCGGGATCGGACCTTTCAGCCCCGTTTCTGCCAGAAGCATCACACAAGCGCTTGCCCTCCCCGGGGGCATCTTTGGGCCTTGAGAACAGGCGCAGCAGCTGGGTTTTTGGGCTCAGAAATGGGTGCCAAGTGAGCTGGTTTGGGGGCCCAAAGCAGAAGCCGGTTTGGCCGTTTGTGCGGGGGGCTGGGAGGGCATTGGGGGCTGCGGGGGAAAGCAGGGGGTGGGCAGGGTGCGTGGAGCCTCCCCGGGGGGAGGGGCTCTGGTCCTGCTGGACCCTGAAGTGCGGGAGGCCGGCACGCACCAGGCCCAACTCAACGTCTGCGGTGGTCTCTGGGGGGAAGAGGTGGTCTCTGCTTTTCAGACCCCGCACGCCCTCTTCGAGTCCAGCTCTTGCTTGTCGACTGCTTCGAATAGTTATTAACTAATTAGTCGTACAAACTAATTAATGTTTATACAATGTCCAACTATGATATTTAATCCTAATAGTCGAGTTTTGACGGCGATTGGTTTACGACCTTGTCAAAAGCCCAGGCTGTTGCAAATAGCTGGAGCTTGCAAGGAGAAGGAGCTGAAATCAACGGTGCAGAGCTGGAGCTTCAATTAGCCAGAACCGTCGCAAGCAGGAGCTGGAACGAGACGGGGTGTCCGCTGTCTGGGGCATGCCTTAGCCAGAGGCAAAATTACCAGCAGCTGTAACGAGCGGGAGCTGCGATTCGCTGCAGTGTCTGTTTGCCGGAGCATCCGTCGGCCAGACTGCACTCCCAGCACGGCTGAAGAGCAGCCAGGCGCAGGCAGGGCTGTCCCCGGCAAGGCGCTCCGAGCGGCAGGGAGGCGAGTTGTCCTTCTGCTAGCGGGGAGCCCGGCCTCTTCCCTCGGGGATTAAATCCACGCCACGCGTGGATCCGCTTTCTTTGCGTGGAGGGTCTCTCCCGGTCCCGTTCCCGAGGGCTGAAGCGAGGTCCCCCGGGGGGCAGGCGGCAGCACGAGGCGGCGGTGTCTCCCCGGTACCCGGCAAAGGGGAGCGAAACCGGCCGGCTGGAGCTCCCGGGGTGCACAGCCCGGCCCCGCACGGCAGAATCCTTCCCTGGGTTTTCACCGTTGGCTGGGTGTGACAAACAGGTTCATTTTGTGCCTCCTCTTTTCCCAGCGTCACCTTCTGCGTCACGTGAAGAAAATCCTGCGTGGTTGACGCCGCTTGCTGCTCAGGTAATGGCACGTGTGGGGCCGGGGGAGCCGGGAGAAACATTGGCGCGTTCAAGGTCGCTGCAGGTGCTCCACGTCAAACCCAGGGAAAAGGCAAATTTGCTGCCGGTGCAGAAAAGCTGATGAACAATTGCCGTGAACAGAGCGTGCCTACGTACCCTCGTTAGCGTAACTAACCCTGGGTAGTTACGAGTGTTTTCCTTTCAGGGAAAAGAATGAGCTTTCATCTACGAAAAATTAAGAGCTGCCTGTGTCCTTCTTTAAGTTCAAGTGTTTCTCTTCTGTTTGTTCATACTGATTTTATGGGCAGGTTGGAAATAGCCTTTTATTTTTATAGGCATAACTCAATTTGTAGTACTACGTGGTGTCAGGAGAGTGAATTTTGGAGCACCCAGGTATCACTAGAAACGGAATGAATGAGACACGATGGAAACTGATATTTAAACTTGATTTTTACTTGATTTTTTTTTTCCTGAGAGTGTTGATGGCACGTTGTCCTGTGGCTCAATCCACGTTCTGTTCAGTGGAGTCTTCAGTCTAGGACTTTTAAGGAAAAAAGTTGGTCCTTCCGAAAAAGGGCTAGTCGTTCATAGGCTCGAGGCATAGACTTGGAGAGCCGCTTAAGTACGTGATCAGAATTAAAGCCAAATGTCGCTTCGTGTTGCTGCTGTTGGCCTTCACTTTCGTTAATTTCCCTGCTGCTCCGTCATGGTTGGGAGCTCTGAATCATCATTTTTTTCACTCCCTAACGCATTTTTCTCCCCAAGGAGAGGCTACGTTTAAAAGTTACTTAGTTTCCTCGCAAATGCATCGGTCAATAAAACGGAGTTATGATTATTAAAACCACACAAATGACACCGGTCTTACAGATCTGGACTATTTCTGAACACGTGTTCATCGCGTGCAGATGTCATCGGGATACGGATCACCTGCATTTCATGCTCTGACGAGACAATCTGCTGAGACAGGGACGAGCTCCAAAAGAAAAAAAAGGTACAACGTCAAGGTTTTGTTTTGTTGTTGGTTTTTGTGGGCTTTTTGTTTGTGTTATTTTTTGGTTTGTGTTTTTTTTTTTTTTTTAAAAGAGTGCGATGTTGACTGGTGGCAGCCTGCAGAGCTCTCTTGCTGCCTGACCTCTCCTTTTCTTCTCTGTCACTCCTCTTTTGTGGCTGTAATTTTCACTCGGGTAGTTTTAGAAGAGCGATTTAGTTCCTCGCCTGTGTAGATGTGCTGGTAATACCTGGAAGGTAAATGCTTGAACCGGTAGCGAATAACTTGGCTACAAGTAGAATTTCTGAAGGAAGAACAACAACAGCAGGAAGCAAGTAGCGAGTTACCCCAAATTTGTGTGTGTCAAATGTGTTCCAAATGGCTCGTTTTGGTAAACATAAATTTTCAGGAAGTTCAGGGTTGTGTGTGGAAAAACGTGCCCCTCTGTCTAGGTGTCCTGCTACGTAAATAGCATCAGTCAGTAGCACATCCAGCGGCAGGGCTCCTGTTCCCTGCTCTCGATATGGCCGTAGTAGTGTTGTGATATTTCGACCTAAGAGGCGGGTTTAGGAATGGAAGGAGAATGCCTGCGTTCTGCAAGGGCTACGAATGCCGACCCTTTTCTCTGCCTGCTGCTTTCCTGTGCGTGAGATGAAACTGTATTTTTTTTCTCCCTTGTTCCCGGTAGAAATATTTCTGAAGCTGTCGCTGCTGTGGGTTTGCAATGTGCGTTACTGCGTTTTTGTAGAGTTCTAGTTACGGATCGTTTCTGCCGCGGCAAAGTGTCAAGATACGGTTTTCAGTTTAAAGCTTCAGAAGCTGCATTCGCTGAAATCGGCGTAGGTGAAGCTGGTTGTTGTGGTTTAACCCGGCAGGCAGCTAAACACCACGCAGCTGCCCGCTCGCTCCCCCTGCCCCCAAAGTGGGGTGGGGGAGAGAATCGGAAAAAAAAGTGAAGTTCGTGGGGTGAGGTAAAGACAGTTTAATGGGACAGAACAGGAAGGGGAAACAATCGTAACGATAAAAGAATATACAAAATAAGCGGCGCACAATGCGATTGCTCACCGCCCGCCGACTGATGCCCAGCCGGTCCCCGAGCGGCAGTCGCCGCCGCCCGGCCAACTCCCCCAGCTTATGTACTGAGCGCGACGTCATATGGTATGGACTGTCCCTTTGGCCGGTTTGGGTCATCTGTCCTGGCTAAGGTCCCTCCCAGCTTCTCGCTGGCAGGGCATGAGAAGCTGAAAAGTCCCCGACTAGCGTAAGCGCTACTTAGCCACAACTAAAACATCAGCGTGTTATCCACGTTTTTCTCGTCCTAAATCTAAAACACAGCGCTATACCAGTTACCAGGAAGAGAATTAACTCTATCCCAGCCGAAACCAGGACGCTGGTCTTGCGCATGATCCCGCTGTGCTCGCAGGGGTGCTCAGTGGCTCCTCATCAAAACAGCGAGGTGCGTGTGGACGTCCGTAGGGTTGCGCTAGGGGTCTGGGGGCGTTATGTATTTTTGCTGTTGGAAGACGGAATAGAGCGTGTGCCTGTTAAATCTAACGATGGTCGAAGGTTGGGAGGGACCCTGAGCAGGTTTGGTGGCACAACTGCAGTTTTCAAAGATCTCGACCGTTTGGAGAAACGGCCTGGAAAAAAGGATTCCTCTTTTGCAGCGAGTTCGCGAGGACAGACGGGTTGCCGTACTCTTTAACAAAAATACTCAACTTGGGACGTATCGGGTGAGGAAATCGCGGCTCTACTTAGGCTTGAGAAAACGTACGTAGGTGTCTGTGCCTGTCACCTGCGCGTCTCTAGGCAAGTGAGTTCTAGCGAAACTAAAGCTGCCGATGAGCCAAAAGAAAAGGCACGGTTGTCTAAAACATGCAGAAGCTCTAGTGGCCTGTCTCAACAACTGCACCAAAGATGATGCAAAATACTTTCTCCTCCACTCAGTTGTAGTCTTCACAGAAAAGGAAGCTTTGTGCTAAACGTTTTTTTTTGGTTTTTTTTTTTGCCTTTCCTCTCAGCAGAATGTCAACTGCCGTGAAAGTACGAGACGGATGGAAAGGATCCATAGTGGTCTGCAAGTACAAGGTATGCCTGTGATGTGTGTCTGCATTTTTCCTAAGGTGCTTGTAGCGTGGACTTTACAGTCAACACGAAGAATGTGGCAGCTCTCCTTCTATCTGATTTTTTAACATGAAATATTTTAACACAAATACTAAAAATAAAGGTCTGTTCTGGAGCGTGGTACGCCTATTCAAGGCTTGCTTTCCTTCGTCTATTTTCTCTTCCTGAAAGCAGAGTCTTCTGTTTCTGTGTGCTTGCTATTAAAGGGTGCTGTGAAAATAATGTTGGACTAGAAGAGGAAAGGAACCGTTTGTAAGAGTTCGGACGTTCGGGAGAAACAGGCTTTGTTTTCACGATAAAAGCTTAATGCTTTTTCAGTCAGTCAGTGTTTAAAATACCTTACAGGAGCACTCGAAAACCTTACTGAGATACTGGCATCTGTGCTAAAAGCAATCAAGGTCAAAGAAGAGGCGTGGACAACACGGGACAAATCGGCGTCGCTTCGGTGTGTTTTCCAGGCTTTCCCGAGAAGCGGTAGCAGCCTTGTAACTAGCGACAGAGAGTCCTGATGTGTTTTCGGTGAGTTACTGATTCTCTAATGTCCTTTTTCCTAACCTGCAGCGCGTAATTTTGACTTCGGGTGGAAAGAGATTTTCCAGAATGGAAATCTTTTTCATTCAAAGGAGTTGCCTTTTACAAACTTCCCATCAGAATGGATCTTCAGAGATGACGTGCTTGGCAGTAGAAGTCATCCGCAAGGAGACTTTTCACTCTCTCTGGAAAAAAAAAAGGAGTTAAGTCGATTTCCTTGCAAGGACCCAAGCGCAGCACATCTTCCAATAGTCGACGTACGGCTGATCTTTGGTTCTCGGGTGTAACGGTCGAGAGATCGTAAAGACGCGTTCCTCCGCACGCTTGGGTACAGCCAACAGCGTTAGCAAACCTGCCAGTCCTTTTTGGTAGCCTGATGTATTGCAGCACCGGGGATTTGATATTCCCCACCGCCTGCCCCGCCCCCCCCCCCAAAAAAGTAAAACCGTATGGGAGATCTCTTATCTCACTGATTTTTCTATCATAAATGAAATTTTAAAAAGAAAGTTAAAATTGTCTAATTTCCAAACTGACTTGCGTTGTTTAAACTGCAACTGCCAAATAGCTGTAGTGTATAATTTATTAGGTGTGCTTAAGCAGTTGGGTAGTTGCTCTAAACGTTTAAAAAGAGAGGCAACTGAACGTTAGGGGCTTTTTTCCTGATCTTTTGGCAGAGTGCTCTGAAGCACTTTATTTCTGTCTCGCTTTCGACGGCGCGTTTCCCTGGCAGTTCGGTAGCATCGGTCTCGGCGCAGCTGGCCAGGCGTCCCTCCTAGTCATGTCACACACGCAAAACCCCTGGTCAAACGATAGCTGTGTAGCTTGGAGGTAGATAATTTAACGGTATGAATTCACAGCTACGCAATTTCAATGAACGCAAAAGGAAAATCAAATATTTTTATAGTACGAGTCTTCTCATTGTACGTATGTAAGCGCGCGCACGCCTTTTTAGCATAAAATGAATTGCTGAGATTTGTTCTTTCTTTTTCATTTTACTCTTCAAAGTTTTACGCTTCACTTTCAGGTTTATCGGCCAAGCGAGCGAGATGCGCAGCAGCAGCAGCGCAAGGGCTGGAGCTGCGGCGGTGGATCCGTGAGCGTAGATGCTGATTACGGCGCGCCCTTGTCCTGCAGCCTCACGGGGTTATCTCCCGGCAGCGGTGCTGTAAGGAAGGGACGAGGCGTTTTCCGACACCAGCGAGAGCGTTTACTTCTCTGCGAAGGACGCGTTCAGAATCGTGTCAATTAGTCCTCACGCGGATTTTAAGCGTTCGAATCGCTCGAGCTTTTAAAGGCGGCGTTGTATTTCGAGCTGACCCGTTTGCCTGGCACCCTCCTTTAGCCCGACTGCTACCCTCTCCCTTGTCCTGACCGAATTCCTCTGCTGCCTTCGGTGCTGCTTTTTTAACGTGCTGAAATATCCGTTGGGATTTTTGTTTTTCAGATGCCTCGCTGTGAGCGTCCCGTGGTGCTCAGGAGAGACCCCCGGCCCAGGTTTGCCTGCCGGTCGTTGGGCGTGCTGAGGGTGAGGGGCCGGCTGGCAGCCTGCGGGACGGGGGCTGGGGGGGGCTGCAAGCGTTTGGGGGGGCCGCCCCTCCTTTATCTTTCTAGCAGAGCCCCCCTTTTTGGCGGGGGTGCGTGCGTACATACGTAAACGGCATTATTAAAGTAACGAGCTGCCGGTTGGGGCCGTTTCCCTCGTTTTGTGTCTTTTTGGGGGGGTGAATAAAAAGGGGGGGTTGGGGGGCCTGGAGGGGTGATGATGTCATTTGGGGCACCCCAGCATCACCACGGGGGTGATGATGCCGTGGAGGAGCAGGTGAGTGGGGAATGGGGGGTCATGGGGGTCCGTGTCCCCCCCTCGGCCCCCCCCCCCCAAGGGGGGTCACAGCCCAAATTGCCTGAAAATTCATGGGGGGGGTTTCAAAAATTTTTAAAAACTGTAAATATATCTGTGAGGCCTCGAAATAGAAAAAAATCTCTCCTTGTTACGTATATTGAAAAATAATATTAATTTATACGTACAAAAGGATTTCAAAATAAGGACCTATATCTGCCCTATTTTATATATATATATATAAAGGATTTTAGAGTATAAAAAAATTCGAAAGATGTATATAGGGTTTTAAAATACAAAAATAACTCACATCTGTATAAATTAAAAAATAAAGAACTTCCAAATGCAAAAAGGATGATACATTTTATACATGAAGGAATTTAAAATAGAAAAAGGTCTGAATAGATACCGCTATCTACACTTACTACGTGTTACATAGAGAGTCTACATAGACATTATATGTAATCTAAGAGATTATGTACAAGTGTAAATAGACATCTAAGTCTAAAACCTAAGTCTATAAAGATATAGGTGTAAATATATGTAAGTGTAAATAGAGAAGTCTATAAAGACATTTAAGTGTTCAAAATATGTAAGTCAACAGATCCATAGTCTGAGCAGGTATTATATATAAGAAGTGGGAAATAGGGGGGTATAAGTGAAACATAAATATATTCACTAAATATATAGAGAGAGATATGTGTAAATACATTAAGTGTAAATGTCTCTGATAATAAGGTTTTTAAAATGCAAAGAAACCCTGTTTACAGAAAGGATTTTAAAATTCGACACACACACACACACACACACACCCCGCCCCGAAACACCTCTCTATTGAAGATATAAAAGCGCTTTCAAAAGCTGCCTCTTCCCTGTTCTCCTTTTCCGCCTGTTCCCATCCTGATTGGGGGCCAGTTCCCCCAACAGGGACTTTCCCCTGCAGGGCTGCGCACGCAGAGCGGGACCTGCCGCCATGGCCTAAAAATACCACAAAACCCCTAATTCGGGGCCTGCAAGGGGTGGGGAAAAAAAAGCCCGCAATTTTGGGGGAAAAATACCCAACTTGGAGCTCCCGGGAAAGCCAAATCCGCCTGGATTTGGGCAGCCGGAAAGCAAAAAAAAAACCCATTTTCACGCACAAAACGAAAAAGCAAAAACCACCAATTTTTGTTGTGAAAAAGCGTTGAAAAACCTCCAAATGGTGGAATGTTTTGGAAAAGGAAAAAACCCCAATTTTGATATTATGGAAAAGCAAAACACCCCCCTGATTTGGGGAAGATTTGGGGTGAAACACCAGCCACTTGAGGGGCATTGCTCGTGGTTATCCAGCGAGGGTCAGTCATCGGGAACGGATTATCTGTTGCGGGTCATCCCAGGCGAGTTTTCTGCTGTGGGTGGTCCCGGGTGGACCCCCTGGCGTAGGTCACCCCCACGCATGTGCCCCCCCGCCCCTCCCGGTGTCCGCCCCGCCTTTCCCGTGCGAGGTTTTTCCCCCCCGTGCGAGGTTTTCCCCGTGACGCGCCCCCCGTATCCCCTGCCCTCCTACCTCGTGCCCGCACTGCCCTCCTCTCTCCTCTCCCTCCTCCCACCCCCCGTGTTCCGCACTGCCTCCCCGTAACCCCTCTGCCCCGGACCCCTGGGGTGCTGCCTGCCCCGCCAACCTGCCCGTTGCCCCCCGCCCAAACTCTGGCACCCCCCTCCCGCTCCCCCGCACCCCACTCCCACCCCGCTCTCCCTCCTCCTGCGTTTTGGGTTTGTGCTGCAAACGGCGTCGGTGACGCGGGGCTGCGTGAGTTCCCGCTGCGCAGCGCTTGCACGGCGCCGGGGGCTGTGCTGCTCCTCGCCCCGCCCTGCCGGCGAGCGGGCTGGGGGTGCGCGAGGGCCTGGGAGGGGGCACCGCTGGGAGAGCTGACCCCGGCGGACCCAGGGGATGTTCCAGACCCTGTGACGTCAGGAAATAAAACTCGGGGGGCGGTTGGCGGGGGGGCCGCTGCTGGGCTGCGGCTGGCTGGGCATCGGGCGGTTGGCGGTGAGCCGTTGTTTTCATTTGTACCGCTTGTCTGTCTGGGGTTTTTCGCTCTGTTGTTTGGGGTTTTTTTCCCCCCTTTTCCTTACAAGTGGAGTTTTTTCACTTTTGCCCTTCCAATTCTCTCCCCCCTCCCACTGAGGGGGGAGCGAGTGAGCGGTTGTGTGGTGCTGAGTTGCCAGCTGGGATTAAACCACGGCACAAGCTGAGTTGCAAGCCCTGCTGGCTAAACGCTTTAGGCTCTCCGTGTTATTCCTGCCATCTTGCCCTCCTTGTTCTTTCCTGCTGCTTTCAAGTGCCTTGTGCTCCAGCAGCAGGCTGGGAAGGAGGGTTGTGGCAGGAGCTGCAGCACCCTGTGACTCCTTCTCAGGCTGCTAGCTTCGCCCTTTGTATGGGCTGCCGAGGTCGTCGGCTCCGCAGGGGCCACAGGCAGCCCGCAGAGCTTGACGCCAAGCCGTTCCTTTCCCCTCTGCGCAGCAGCGGTTCTGCCGCTGCTACAGGCAGCCGCTTGCTCGAGGGCGAGGGGCTGGGATGACGACAGGCTGCTGCACGCTTCAGTCGAACTGAGACGCCGTTCTCTGAGGAGCCGGTGCAAGGAGAGCTCAGGTCCGTTCTGTACTGCCGATGGCTCTTCACAAGGGAAGCGTGCTCTGGTTTTAGCAGAAAAAGGTGTCGGTCACAGGCAGCCGCCTATCACTGCGCACAGCTCAGCTATTTGGCAGGGGTCTTGCTTGTTCAAGTAGAGGCGTATTCCTCGCCTTGCAGTCTCGATGGCAAAACAATCGGGGGTTCAAGCTACAAAAGCACAGAGCAAGGATGGAACCTGCCGGGCTCTACGGTCAACTGCTGAGGACGCCTAATACACCAGCAGGCCTCTTGGCTTTCCCTGCCTCATTTCTAATTCCTTTGCACGCTGGAGGGCAGGGTGGTAAGTGACGTCGTGCAGTGTCTCTCCTCCAAGTGGCAAGCCCTGCGCGTGTGCAGGATGAGGAGAGCAGAGTGCTGATAGCACAGAGGCGAGGAAAGCTGCAAACACCGCAACACAGCCCCAGGACCACCAGCGTATCGCTCGTTTGCAGGTCAGCCACTGGCACCGGGTCTGCTCAGAAGCGCGGTTTCCTGATGGACATAGCTGCCACTCCCCTGCTCTCAGGGTGTCACCCGTGTGGCATCGTACAGAGGCGATGAAGATTAGTGCCCGGGCCGCGAGTGGGAAAAGGGCAGGGAAATCTAAGCCCAGTACCGCCAGTAAGCAGTTACCGTCTTTCGATGGTACGAACTGGGCGGAGAGAAGGGGAAAGGGCCGGTGAGGCGACGGTGGCACCCGGCGGGCAGAATTGGGTACTGCAGCTCTTGAGCCGCGCATGCGCGGTGGGGCGCTCTCCTCTGCTCGCTGCTGCCACCGAGCGACCAAAGCTGGGTACTGCAGCTCTTGAGCCGCGCATGCGCAGTGGCGCGCCTTTCTTTGCTCGCTGCTGCCACCGAGCGACCAAAGCCGGGTACTGCAGCTCTTGAGCCGCGCATGCGCGGTGGCGCGCTCTCCTTTGCTCGCTGCTGCCACCAAGCGACCAGAATTCGGTACTGCAGCTCTTGAGCCGCGCATGCGCAGTGGCGCGCTTTTCTTTGCTCGCTGCTGCCACCGAGCGACCAAAGCCGGGTACTGCAGCTCTTGAGCCGCGCATGCGCAATGGCGCGCTCTCCTTTGCTCGCTGCTGCCACCGAGCGACCAGAATTCGGTACTGCAGCTCTTGAGCCGCGCATGCGCAGTGGCGCGCCTTTCTTTGCTCGCTGCTGCCACCGAGCGACCAGAATTGGGTACTGCAGCTCTTGAGCCGCGCATGCGTAGTGGCGCGCCTTTCTTTGCTCGCTGCTGCCACCGAGCGACCAAAGCTGGGTACTGCAGCTCTTGAGCCGCGCATGCGCGGTGGCGCGCCTTTCTTTGCTCGCTGCTGCCACCGAGCGACCAGAATTCGGTACTGCAGCTCTTGAGCCGCGCATGCGCAGTGGCGCGCTCTCCTTTGCTCGCTGCTGCCACCGAGCGACCAAAATTCGGTACTGCAGCTCTTGAGCCGCGCATGCGCGGTGGCGCCCCCTTTCTCCGCGCTGCCGTCCGCCGGTAACGGCAATGCCGTACTGTGGTGCCTGCGGGGTGATGCCGCCGCGTTCGTTGGTTCGTTCCGGTAAGGAAACGCCGCTGCCGCCCCACGTGCGCGGTGCCGGCGGGCGCTGGGCCTGCAAAGCGCGGACCTGCAGCGCCGGTGCCGCCCCCGTGCACGCGCCGCCCGGCGGCTGCTCGCTGCTGCCGCCCCGTGGCCGAATCGCGGTACTGCAGCGCCGGCACCGCTCAGGTGCGCAGCAGCGCCGCCGCCGCCGCCGCCTTCGCTGCTGCCGCCCCGAAGCCGAAGCGTGGTCCTGCAGCCCGGCGTTCGCGCGCCGGCTCTGGCCCCTCCATGCGCCGTCCCCATCCCGGTGCCTCCCTCATCCCGGTGCATTCGTCATCCCGGGCGGCAATGGTTAGGGTGCCCCCCCCCCCGCATGCCAGCACCCCCAAGAGTATCGGCGTGTCCCGGTGCTGTCCCCATCCCTGGGGCAGCTCCCCGTCCCCTGTCCCTGCGGCTGGTCGTTGGGCTCTGTGTTCCCCCAATAAAACACGGGGACGGAGGGGACCCCTGGGGACAGGGGGTGGGGACCCCCAGAGAGTAGGCTGTGCTGCCGTCGCTCCTCGGTGCTGGCCCTGCTTGTCCCCTGTCCCCCCAGTGGTGACGAACTCCGGGCCACTGGCGGGGACCCTCACTGTCACCTTCCCCCCATGCCGGTTGCCACCAGCGACAGGGACAGCGACGCACCCCCGGGGGTGTTTGGGGTCCCCAGGGTGGGAGCGGAGCTGCAGGATGCCGGGTCCCCCCTGCCCGAGCCCTGCAGACCCACCCAGGTGGAGCGCAGGCAACCCCGGCCCTGTCCCCAGCCCTGTCTCCGCGTGGCCGTGGGTCGGTGCTGCCATTGCGTGGCCAGCGGCTGGGAGGACACAGCTCCCGCCGGCTGGGGCCAGAGGAGCCCGGCAGCCTGGGGACCCCCGGGAAGGGCTGGCTGTCATGGGGACTCGGCGCCCAGGGCCCAGGGCACCCCAGAGACCCTACAACAGGGTGCAGCATGAACTATTTTATTACCTGTGCAGTATCCATGAGTGAGTCCCCATCGTTCCCATCCTGGTCCCCCAGTGGGTCGGGGTCCCAGCTGCCCCTGGGGGTGGCTGCAGGTGTCGGGGGTGGGATCCCTTCTCCCCGCGGTGCCCCCCACCTCCCCAGGGTCATCCCTCCCAATCTCAACTCCCCACATGGTGTCCTCAATCTCCCGAGAAACACCTCTGTCCCCCAATGTCCCCCTACCTACCCCACTCCCAGGGTCCCTCCCGGACCCCAGGATTCCCCCCCTGCCCCATCCTGAGGCCGCCCCCCCCCCCCCCATCCCCATGGTCATGAGACACACACACACACACCCCCTCCGGCACTGGGGAGACACTGGGAAGAGCCGGCACTGCCATCTCGGGGTCCTGCTAGCCCTCATCCTCCCTAAAGTCTTGCACCATGCTCTGCTCCTTGGGGGGAGTGCCCACAGTCAGGGGGGTGGGGGCTCCCCTCCTCCCCAGGGAACCCCCCCAACCTGTCCAGGGCACCCTCTGCCACCTCCCCAGGGTCCAATCACCGTAACAGGGTCTGACCCTGGCGTCCCGCTGGTTAACGTCAGGTCCAAGAGAAGGTTCCTCACTACTCCTTGATTAGTTCTTAGGTGCCAGCTCGAGCTGGGTGCCTCCAGAGAGGGACCCCTACCCCGGATCACCCTCCTTGCACACCTGCACCCGTTGCAGGAGGGTCCACGCACACCATGGGAGCCATGTGGGAACCGGAGGCGGCCTCGAGGCTGCTCAGCAGCAGTCAAAACACCCCAGTGGTTTCAGGCACCGGCTGTTTTGCTCCCGAACCCAAGGGTACTGCCGAGAAAAATAACCACCACTGTCACACGAGGGTCCTGCACAGTCCCCACCATCGCACAAGGGTCCCCGTGCACCTGCCCGCCATTGCACGAGGGTCCCCTGCACACCAACCAATTGCATAAGGGTCTTCCTGCACTGCCCCCCCCATTGCATGGGCGTCTCCACACACCGACCCCCCGCTGCGCAAAGGTCCCCGCACAATCCCCACCGTTGCAGGGGGGTCCCTGCGCAGGCACCCGCACTGCACAAGGCGCCGTGCGCATGCGCACTTCCGGGGCGGGGACTACAACTCCCGGCGTGCCCCCCGCGGGCGGCCCGGAGGAGCCGCGCGCTGATTGGCTGCGGAGGATATTTCAACGGGGCGCGCGGCGGGCTCTGCACCCAGGCGGCGGCGGCGGCGGCGGCGGCGGCGGCGGCGGCGGCGGCGGCGGCGGCGGCGGCGGCGGCGGCGGCGGCGGCGGCGGCGGCGGCGGCAGTCTGAGGTACGGCGGGCTGGCGGGAGGCTGGGGACCCCCCGGGGGACTGAGGAGGGGGGCTGTGCGTCTCGGGGGGCCGGGGGAGGGGGGCCGGGGGGGGCTGTGCGTCCCGGAGGGGGCCGGGGGGGGCTGTGCGTCCCGGAGGGGGCCGGGGAGGGGGGCCGGGGGGGGGCTGTGCGTCCCGGAGGGGGCCGGGGAGGGGGGCCGGGGGGGGGCTGTGCGTCCCGGAGGGGGCCGGGGAGGGGGGCGGGGGGGGCTGTGCGTCCCGGAGGGGGCCGGGGAGGGGGGCTGGGGGGGGGGCTGTGCGTCCCGGGGGGGCCGGGGGTGCGGGCTGGGGGGGGCTGTGCGTCCCGGAGGGGGCCGGGGAGGGGGGACTGTTCGTCCTAGGGGGGCTGGGGAGTGGGGCTGGGGGCGGGGGCTGCAGTCCCCCAAGGAGCTGGGGAGTGGGGCTGTGGGTCCTGGCGGGGCTTGAGAGTGGGGCTTGGGGCTCCCACGGGGCTGGAAAATGGTGTGGTCGGGTGCTGTGAGCACCGGGGTCCTGGGGCTGGGAGGCGCTTGCAAACACCGGGGAGGGGCTGCGAGCATGGGGGGGCACAAGGGTTGCACCAGGGTCGGTGCACGATCACCTCCATTGTACGGGTGTCGATGTACAGCCAGCCGGGCTGCACGAGGCGCCGTGCGCATGCGCGGTCCCGGGGCGGGGACTACAACTCCCGGCGTGCCCCGCGCGGGCGGTCCGGTGGAGCCGCGCGCTGATTGGCTGCGGGCGGTATTTCAACGGGGCGCGCGGCGGGCTCTGCACCGAGGCGGCGGCGCAGCGTGAGTGTGTGGGGCCGCGGGCCCGGGGAGCCGAGGAGTGGGGCTGTGGCGGGGGGGGGCGGTCCTGCAGGCTCCGGGGACGGGGGCTGGGGGGGCTCCAGGCGGGGGAGGGGCTGTGAGCATCTGGGGAGTGGGGCTGGGGGGCGGGGCTGTGTGCCCTAGGGGGGCCGCGCAGTGGGGCCGGGGCGGGGGGGCGGGGTGGGCGCTGTGTGCAAACAGACCCTCCCTGCGAGTCCCCACTGTCGCCCCGTGGGGCCGGGCACCCCCCAGCCCTCCCTGCAGGCAGACGGGCAGCCTGTAGGCAATGGAGGCCGCCCGCCCCAGCGAGGTGCTCGAGCCTGGGGGCTTCACGGGCCGAGTCGAGGGAGGAGCTGCTGGAGAGAGGGCTTAGAAACGGCCTTCTGCCCCCGAAACTGCTGGAGCATTTGAAGGGGAGGGACAGGTCCACCCCAGGGCCCCAAGGGGAAGCCCTCGGAGCAGGGACTTGGGGTTGTTGCAGGAGCAAAAGCTGGTCCCAGCCAGCTCGCCTCTGCTCCCCCGGCACCGGGATCGGACCTTTCAGCCCCGTTTCTGCCAGAAGCATCACACAAGCGCTTGCCCTCCCCGGGGGCATCTTTGGGCCTTGAGAACAGGCGCAGCAGCTGGGTTTTTGGGCTCAGAAATGGGTGCCAAGTGAGCTGGTTTGGGGGCCCAAAGCAGAAGCCGGTTTGGCCGTTTGTGCGGGGGGCTGGGAGGGCATTGGGGGCTGCGGGGGAAAGCAGGGGGTGGGCAGGGTGCGTGGAGCCTCCCCGGGGGGAGGGGCTCTGGTCCTGCTGGACCCTGAAGTGCGGGAGGCCGGCACGCACCAGGCCCAACTCAACGTCTGCGGTGGTCTCTGGGGGGAAGAGGTGGTCTCTGCTTTTCAGACCCCGCACGCCCTCTTCGAGTCCAGCTCTTGCTTGTCGACTGCTTCGAATAGTTATTAACTAATTAGTCGTACAAACTAATTAATGTTTATACAATGTCCAACTATGATATTTAATCCTAATAGTCGAGTTTTGACGGCGATTGGTTTACGACCTTGTCAAAAGCCCAGGCTGTTGCAAATAGCTGGAGCTTGCAAGGAGAAGGAGCTGAAATCAACGGTGCAGAGCTGGAGCTTCAATTAGCCAGAACCGTCGCAAGCAGGAGCTGGAACGAGACGGGGTGTCCGCTGTCTGGGGCATGCCTTAGCCAGAGGCAAAATTACCAGCAGCTGTAACGAGCGGGAGCTGCGATTCGCTGCAGTGTCTGTTTGCCGGAGCATCCGTCGGCCAGACTGCACTCCCAGCACGGCTGAAGAGCAGCCAGGCGCAGGCAGGGCTGTCCCCGGCAAGGCGCTCCGAGCGGCAGGGAGGCGAGTTGTCCTTCTGCTAGCGGGGAGCCCGGGCTCTTCCCTCGGGGATTAAATCCACGCCACGCGTGGATCCGCTTTCTTTGCGTGGAGGGTCTCTCCCGGTCCCGTTCCCGAGGGCTGAAGCGAGGTCCCCCGGGGGGCAGGCGGCAGCACGAGGCGGCGGTGTCTCCCCGGTACCCGGCAAAGGGGAGCGAAACCGGCCGGCTGGAGCTCCCGGGGTGCACAGCCCGGCCCCGCACGGCAGAATCCTTCCCTGGGTTTTCGCCGTTGGCTGGGTGTGACAAACAGGTTCATTTTGTGCCTCCTCTTTTCCCAGCGTCACCTTCTGCGTCACGTGAAGAAAATCCTGCGTGGTTGACGCCGCTTGCTGCTCAGGTAATGGCACGTGTGGGGCCGGGGGAGCCGGGAGAAACATTGGCGCGTTCAAGGTCGCTGCAGGTGCTCCACGTCAAACCCAGGGAAAAGGCAAATTTGCTGCCGGTGCAGAAAAGCTGATGAACAATTGCCGTGAACAGAGCGTGCCTACGTACCCTCGTTAGCGTAACTAACCCTGGGTAGTTACGAGTGTTTTCCTTTCAGGGAAAAGAATGAGCTTTCATCTACGAAAAATTAAGAGCTGCCTGTGTCCTTCTTTAAGTTCAAGTGTTTCTCTTCTGTTTGTTCATACTGATTTTATGGGCAGGTTGGAAATAGCCTTTTATTTTTATAGGCATAACTCAATTTGTAGTACTACGTGGTGTCAGGAGAGTGAATTTTGGAGCACCCAGGTATCACTAGAAACGGAATGAATGAGACACGATGGAAACTGATATTTAAACTTGATTTTTACTTGATTTTTTTTTTCCTGAGAGTGTTGATGGCACGTTGTCCTGTGGCTCAATCCACGTTCTGTTCAGTGGAGTCTTCAGTCTAGGACTTTTAAGGAAAAAAGTTGGTCCTTCCGAAAAAGGGCTAGTCGTTCATAGGCTCGAGGCATAGACTTGGAGAGCCGCTTAAGTACGTGATCAGAATTAAAGCCAAATGTCGCTTCGTGTTGCTGCTGTTGGCCTTCACTTTCGTTAATTTCCCTGCTGCTCCGTCATGGTTGGGAGCTCTGAATCATCATTTTTTTCACTCCCTAACGCATTTTTCTCCCCAAGGAGAGGCTACGTTTAAAAGTTACTTAGTTTCCTCGCAAATGCATCGGTCAATAAAACGGAGTTATGATTATTAAAACCACACAAATGACACCGGTCTTACAGATCTGGACTATTTCTGAACACGTGTTCATCGCGTGCAGATGTCATCGGGATACGGATCACCTGCATTTCATGCTCTGACGAGACAATCTGCTGAGACAGGGACGAGCTCCAAAAGAAAAAAAAGGTACAACGTCAAGGTTTTGTTTTGTTGTTGGTTTTTGTGGGCTTTTTGTTTGTGTTATTTTTTGGTTTGTGTTTTTTTTTTTTTTTTAAAAGAGTGCGATGTTGACTGGTGGCAGCCTGCAGAGCTCTCTTGCTGCCTGACCTCTCCTTTTCTTCTCTGTCACTCCTCTTTCGTGGCTGTAATTTTCACTCGGGTAGTTTTAGAAGAGCGATTTAGTTCCTCGCCTGTGTAGATGTGCTGGTAATACCTGGAAGGTAAATGCTTGAACCGGTAGCGAATAACTTGGCTACAAGTAGAATTTCTGAAGGAAGAACAACAACAGCAGGAAGCAAGTAGCGAGTTACCCCAAATTTGTGTGTGTCAAATGTGTTCCAAATGGCTCGTTTTGGTAAACATAAATTTTCAGGAAGTTCAGGGTTGTGTGTGGAAAAACGTGCCCCTCTGTCTAGGTGTCCTGCTACGTAAATAGCATCAGTCAGTAGCACATCCAGCGGCAGGGCTCCTGTTCCCTGCTCTCGATATGGCCGTAGTAGTGTTGTGATATTTCGACCTAAGAGGCGGGTTTAGGAATGGAAGGAGAATGCCTGCGTTCTGCAAGGGCTACGAATGCCGACCCTTTTCTCTGCCTGCTGCTTTCCTGTGCGTGAGATGAAACTGTATTTTTTTTCTCCCTTGTTCCCGGTAGAAATATTTCTGAAGCTGTCGCTGCTGTGGGTTTGCAATGTGCGTTACTGCGTTTTTGTAGAGTTCTAGTTACGGATCGTTTCTGCCGCGGCAAAGTGTCAAGATACGGTTTTCAGTTTAAAGCTTCAGAAGCTGCATTCGCTGAAATCGGCGTAGGTGAAGCTGGTTGTTGTGGTTTAACCCGGCAGGCAGCTAAACACCACGCAGCTGCCCGCTCGCTCCCCCTGCCCCCAAAGTGGGGTGGGGGAGAGAATCGGAAAAAAAAGTGAAGTTCGTGGGGTGAGGTAAAGACAGTTTAATGGGACAGAACAGGAAGGGGAAACAATCGTAACGATAAAAGAATATACAAAATAAGCGGCGCACAATGCGATTGCTCACCGCCCGCCGACTGATGCCCAGCCGGTCCCCGAGCGGCAGTCGCCGCCGCCCGGCCAACTCCCCCAGCTTATGTACTGAGCGTGACGTCATATGGTACGGACTGTCCCTTTGGCCGGTTTGGGTCATCTGTCCTGGCTAAGGTCCCTCCCAGCTTCTCGCTGGCAGGGCATGAGAAGCTGAAAAGTCCCCGACTAGCGTAAGCGCTACTTAGCCACAACTAAAACATCAGCGTGTTATCCACGTTTTTCTCGTCCTAAATCTAAAACACAGCGCTATACCAGTTACCAGGAAGAGAATTAACTCTATCCCAGCCGAAACCAGGACGCTGGTCTTGCGCATGATCCCGCTGTGCTCGCAGGGGTGCTCAGTGGCTCCTCATCAAAACAGCGAGGTGCGTGTGGACGTCCGTAGGGTTGCGCTAGGGGTCTGGGGGCGTTATGTATTTTTGCTGTTGGAAGACGGAATAGAGCGTGTGCCTGTTAAATCTAACGATGGTCGAAGGTTGGGAGGGACCCTGAGCAGGTTTGGTGGCACAACTGCAGTTTTCAAAGATCTCGACCGTTTGGAGAAACGGCCTGGAAAAAAGGATTCCTCTTTTGCAGCGAGTTCGCGAGGACAGACGGGTTGCCGTACTCTTTAACAAAAATACTCAACTTGGGACGTATCGGGTGAGGAAATCGCGGCTCTACTTAGGCTTGAGAAAACGTACGTAGGTGTCTGTGCCTGTCACCTGCGCGTCTCTAGGCAAGTGAGTTCTAAAGCTGCCGATGAGCCAAAAGAAAAGGCACGGTTGTCTAAAACATGCAGAAGCTCTAGTGGCCTGTCTCAACAACTGCACCAAAGATGATGCAAAATACTTTCTCCTCCACTCAGTTGTAGTCTTCACAGAAAAGGAAGCTTTGTGCTAAACGTTTTTTTTTTGGTTTTTTTTTTTTTTTTCCTTTCCTCTCAGCAGAATGTCAACTGCCGTGAAAGTACGAGACGGATGGAAAGGATCCATAGTGGTCTGCAAGTACAAGGTATGCCTGTGATGTGTGTCTGCATTTTTCCTAAGGTGCTTGTAGTGTGGACTTTACAGTTAACACGAAGAATGTGGCAGCTCTCCTTCTATCTGATTTTTTTAACATGAAATATTTTAACACAAATACTAAAAATAAAGGTCTGTTCTGGAGCGTGGTACGCCTATTCAAGGCTTGCTTTCCTTCGTCTATTTTCTCTTCCTGAAAGCAGAGTCTTCTGTTTCTGTGCGCTTGCTATTAAAGGGTGCTGTGAAAATAATGTTGGACTAGAAGAGGAAAGGAACTGTTTGTAAGAGTTCGGACGTTCGGGAGAAACAGGCTTTGTTTTCACGATAAAAGCTTAATGCTTTTTCAGTCAGTCAGTGTTTAAAATACCTTACAGGAGCACTCGAAAACCTTACTGAGATACTGGCATCTGTGCTAAAAGCAATCAAGGTTAAAGAAGAGGCGTGGACAACACGGGACAAATCGGCGTCGCTTCGGTGTGTTTTCCAGGCTTTCCCGAGAAGCGGTAGCAGCCTCGTAACTAGCGACAGAGAGTCCTGATGTGTTTTCGGTGAGTTACTGATTCTCTAATGTCCTTTTTCCTAACCTGCAGCGCGTAATTTTGACTTCGGGTGGAAAGAGATTTTCCAGAATGGAAATCTTTTTCATTCAAAGGAGTTGCCTTTTACAAACTTCCCATCAGAATGGATCTTCAGAGATGACGTGCTTGGCAGTAGAAGTCATCCGCAAGGAGACTTTTCACTCTCTCTGGAAAAAAAAAAAGGAGTTAAGTCGATTTCCTTGCAAGGACCCAAGCGCAGCACATCTTCCAATAGTCGACGTACGGCTGATCTTTGGTTCTCGGGTGTAACGGTCGAGAGATCGTAAAGACGCGTTCCTCCGCACGCTTGGGTACAGCCAACAGCGTTAGCAAACCTGCCAGTCCTTTTTGGTAGCCTTATGTATTGCAGCACCGGGGATTTGATATTCCCCACCGCCTGCCCCCCCCCCCCCCCAAAAAAGTAAAACCGTATGGGAGATCTCTTATCTCACTGATTTTTCTATCATAAATGAAATTTTAAAAAGAAAGTTAAAATTGTCTAATTTCCAAACTGACTTGCGTTGTTTAAACTGCAACTGCCAAATAGCTGTAGCGTATAATTTATTAGGTGTGCTTAAGCAGTTGGGTAGTTGCTCTAAGCGTTTAAAAAGAGAGGCAACTGAACGTTAGGGGCTTTTTTCCCGATCTTTTGGCAGAGTGCTCTGAAGCACTTTATTTCTGTCTCGCTTTCGACGGCGCGTTTCCCCGGCAGTTCGGTAGCATCGGTCTCGGCGCAGCTGGCCAGGCGTCCCTCCTAGTCATGTCACACACGCAAAACCCCTGGTCAAACGATAGCTGTGTAGCTTGGAGGTAGATAATTTAACGGTATGAATTCACAGCTACGCAATTTCAATGAACGCAAAAGGAAAATCAAATATTTTTATAGTACGAGTCTTCTCATTGTACGTATGTAAGCGTGCGCACGCCTTTTTAGCATAAAATGAATTGCTGAGATTTGTTCTTTCTTTTTCATTTTACTCTTCAAAGTTTTACGCTTCACTTTCAGCTTTATCGGCCAAGCGAGCGAGATGCGCAGCAGCAGCAGCAGCAGCGCAAGGGCTGGAGCTGCGGCGGTGGATCCGTGAGCGTAGATGCTGATTACGGCGCGCCCTTGTCCTGCAGCCTCACGGGGTTATCTCCCTGCAGCGGTGCTGTAAGGAAGGGACGAGGCGTTTTCCGACACCAGCGAGAGCGTTTACTTCTCTGCGAAGAACGTGTTCAGAATTGTGTCAATTAGTCTTCACGCTGATTTTAAGCGTTCGAATCGCTCGAGCTTTTAAAGGCGGCGTTGTATTTCGAGCTGACCCGTTTGCCTGGCACCCTCCTTTAGCTCGACTGCTACCCTCTCCCTTGCCCTGACCGAATTCCTCTGCTGCCTTCGGTGCTGTTTTTTTAACGTGCTGAAATATCCGTTGGGATTTTTGTTTTTCAGATGCCTCGCTGTGAGCGTCCCGTGGTGCTCAGGAGAGACCCCCGGCCCAGGTTTGCCTGCCGGTCGTTGGGCGTGCTGAGGGTGAGGGGCCGGCTGGCAGCCTGCGGGACGGGGGCTGGGGGGGGCTGCAAGCGTTTGGGGGGGCTGCCCCTCCTTTATCTTTCTAGCAGAGCCCCCCTTTTTGGCGGGGGTGCGTGCGTACATACGTAAACGGCATTATTAAAGTAACGAGCTGCCGGTTGGGGCCGTTTCCCTCGTTTTGTGTCTTTTTGGGGGGGTGAATAAAAAGGGGGGGTTGGGGGGCCTGGAGGGGTGATGATGTCATTTGGGGCACCCCAGCATCACCACGGGGGTGATGATGCCGTGGAGGAGCAGGTGAGTGGGGAATGGGGGGTCATGGGGGTCCGTGTCCCCCCCCCCCCCCCCAAGGGGGTCACAGCCCAAATTGCCTGAAAATTCATGGGGGGGGGGTTCAAAAATTTTTAAAAACTGTAAATATATCTGTGAGGCCTCGAAATAGAAAAAAATCTCTCCTTGTTACGTATATTGAAAAATAATATTAATTTATACGTACAAAAGGATTTCAAAATAAGGACCTATATCTGCCCTATTATATAAAGGATTTTAGAGTATAAAAAAATTCGAAAGATGTATATAGGGTTTTAAGATACAAAAATAACTCACGTCTGTATAAATTAAAAAATAAAGAACTTCCAAATGCAAAAAGGATGATACATTTTATACATGAAGGAATTTAAAATAGAAAAAGGTCTGAATAGATACCGCTATCTACACTTACTACGTGTTACATAGAGAGTCTACATAGACATTATATGTAATCTAAGAGATTATGTACAAGTGTAAATAGACATCTAAGTCTAAAACCTAAGTCTATAAAGATATAGGTGTAAATATATGTAAGTGTAAATAGAGAAGTCTATAAAGACATTTAAGTGTTCAAAATATGTAAGTCAACAGATCCATAGTCTGAGCAGGTATTATATATAAGAAGTGGGAAATAGGGGGGTATAAGTGAAACATAAATATATTCACTAAATATATATAGAGAGATATGTGTAAATACATTAAGTGTAAATGTCTCTGATAATAAGGTTTTTAAAATGCAAAGAAACCCTGTTTACAGAAAGGATTTTAAAATTCGACACACACACACACACACACACACACACACCCCCCCCACACACACCACCCCCCCCCCCCACCACCCCCCCCCCCCACACACACACACCACCCCCCCCACACACACCCCCCCCACACACACACCCCGCCCCAAATCCCCTCTCTATTGAAGATATAAAAGTGCTTTCAAAAGCTGCCTCTTCCCTGTTCTCCTTTTCCGCCTGTTCCCATCCTGATTGGGGGCCAGTTCCCCCAACAGGGACTTTCCCCTGCAGGGCTGCGCACGCAGAGCGGGACCTGCCGCCATGGCCTAAAAATACCACAAAACCCCTAATTCGGGGCCTGCAAGGGGTGGGGAAAAAAAAGCCCGCAATTTTGGGGGAAAAATACCCAACTTGGAGCTCCCGGGAAAGCCAAATCCGCCTGGATTTGGGCAGCCGGAAAGCAAAAAAAACCCCATTTTCACGCACAAAACAAAAAAGCAAAAACCACCAATTTTTGTTGTGAAAAAGCGTTGAAAAACCTCCAAATGGTGGAATGTTTTGGAAAAGGAAAAAACCCCAATTTTGATATTATGGAAAAGCAAAAAACCCCCCGATTTGGGGAAGATTTGGGGTGAAACACCAGCCACTTGAGGGGCATCGCTCGTGGTTATCCAGCGAGGGTCAGTCATCGGGAACGGATTATCTGTTGCGGGTCATCCCAGGTGAGTTTTCTGCTGTGGGTGGTCCCGGGTGGACCCCCTGGCGTAGGTCACCCCCACGCATGTCCCCCCCCGCCCCTCCCGGTGTCCGCCCCGCCTTTCCCGTGCGAGGTTTTCCCCGTGACGCGCCCCCCGTATCCCCTGCCCTCCTACCTCGTGCCCGCACTGCCCTCCTCTCTCCTCTCCCTCCTCCCACCCCCCGTGTTCCGCACTGCCTCCCCGTAACCCCTCTGCCCCGGACCCCTGGGGTGCTGCCTGCCCCGCCAACCTGCCCGTTGCCCCCCGCCCAAACTCTGGCACCCCCCTCCCGCTCCCCCGCACCCCACTCCCACCCCGCTCTCCCTCCTCCTGCGTTTTGGGTTTGTGCTGCAAACGGCGTCGGTGACGCGGGGCTGCGTGAGTTCCCGCTGCGCAGCGCTTGCACGGCGCCGGGGGCTGTGCTGCTCCTCGCCCCGCCCTGCCGGCGAGCGGGCTGGGGGTGCGCGAGGGCCTGGGAGGGGGCACCGCTGGGAGAGCTGACCCCGGCGGACCCAGGGGATGTTCCAGACCCTGTGACGTCAGGAAATAAAACTCGGGGGGCGGTTGGCGGGGGGGCCGCTGCTGGGCTGCGGCTGGCTGGGCATCGGGCGGTTGGCGGTGAGCCGTTGTTTTCATTTGTACCGCTTGTCTGTCTGGGGTTTTTCGCTCTGTTGTTTGGGGGTTTTTTCCCCCCTTTTCCTTACAAGTGGAGTTTTTTCACTTTTGCCCTTCCAATTCTCTCCCCCCTCCCACTGAGGGGGGAGCGAGTGAGCGGTTGCGTGGTGCTGAGTTGCCAGCTGGGATTAAACCACGGCACAAGGTGAGTTGCAAGCCCTGCTGGCTAAACGCTTTAGGCTCTCCGTGTTATTCCTGCCATCTTGCCATCCTTGTTCTTTCCTGCTGCTTTCAAGTGCCTTGTGCTCCAGCAGCAGGCTGGGAAGGAGGGTTGTGGCAGGAGCTGCAGCACCCTGTGACTCCTTCTCAGGCTGCTAGCTTCGCCCTTTGTATGGGCTGCCGAGGTCGTCGGCTCCGCAGGGGCCACAGGCAGCCCGCAGAGCTTGACGCCAAGCCGTTCCTTTCCCCTCTGCGCAGCAGCGGTTCTGCCGCTGCTACAGGCAGCCGCTTGCTCGAGGGCGAGGGGCTGGGATGACGACAGGCTGCTGCACGCTTCAGTCGAACTGAGACGCCGTTCTCTGAGGAGCCGGTGCAAGGAGAGCTCAGGTCCGTTCTGTACTGCCGATGGCTCTTCACAAGGGAAGCGTGCTCTGGTTTTAGCAGAAAAAGGTGTCGGTCACAGGCAGCCGCCTATCACTGCGCACAGCTCAGCTATTTGGCAGGGGTCTTGCTTGTTCAAGTAGAGGCGTATTCCTCGCCTTGCAGTCTCGATGGCAAAACAATCGGGGGTTCAAGCTACAAAAGCACAGAGCAAGGATGGAACCTGCCGGGCTCTACGGTCAACTGCTGAGGACGCCTAATACACCAGCAGGCCTCTTGGCTTTCCCTGCCTCATTTCTAATTCCTTTGCACGCTGGAGGGCAGGGTGGTAAGTGACGTCGTGCAGTGTCTCTCCTCCAAGTGGCAAGCCCTGCGCGTGTGCAGGATGAGGAGAGCAGAGTGCTGATAGCACAGAGGCGAGGAAAGCTGCAAACACCGCAACACAGCCCCAGGACCACCAGCGTATCGCTCGTTGTTTGCAGGTCAGCCACTGGCACCGGGTCTGCTCAGAAGCGCGGTTTCCTGATGGACATAGCTGCCCCTCCCCTGCTCTCAGGGTGTCACCCGTGTGGCATCGTACAGAGGCGATGAAGATTAGTGCCCGGGCCGCGAGTGGGAAAAGGGCAGGGAAATCTAAGCCCAGTACCGCCAGTAAGCAGTTACCGTCTTTCGATGGTACGAACCGGGCGGAGACAAGGGGAAAGGGCCGGTGTGGCGACGGTGGCACCCGGCGGGCGGAATTGGGTACTGCAGCTCTTGAGCCGCGCATGCGCAGTGGCGCGCTCCCCTTTGCTCGCTGCTGCCACCGAGCGACCAGAATTCGGTACTGCAGCTCTTGAGCCGCGCATGCGCGGTGGCGCGCTTTTCTTTGCTCGCTGCTGCCACCAAGCGACCAAAGCCGGGTACTGCAGCTCTTGAGCCGCGCATGCGCGGTGGCGCGCTCTCCTTTTCTCGCTGCTGCCACCGAGCGACCAAAGCCGGGTACTGCAGCTCTTGAGCCGCGCATGCGCGGTGGCGCGCCTTTCTTTGCTCGCTGCTGCCACCGAGCGACCAGAATTCGGTACTGCAGCTCTTGAGCCGCGCATGCGCGGTGGCGCGCTCTCCTTTGCTCGCTGCTGCCACCGAGCGACCAGAATTCGGTACTGCAGCTCTTGAGCCGCGCATGCGCGGTAGCGCGCCTTTCTTTGCTCGCTGCTGCCACCGAGCGACCAGAATTCGGTACTGCAGCTCTTGAGCCGCGCATGCGCAGTGGCGCGCCTTTCTTTGCTCGCCGCTGCCACCGAGCGACCAGAATTGGGTACTGCAGCTCTTGAGCCGCGCATGCGCAGTAGCGCGCTCTCCTTTGCTCGCTGCTGCCACCGAGCGACCAAAATTCGGTACTGCAGCTCTTGAGCCGCGCATGCGCGGTGGCGCCCCCTTTCTCCGCGCTGCCGTCCGCCGGTAACGGCAATGCCGTACTGTGGTGCCTGCGGGGTGATGCCGCCGCGTTCGTTGGTTCGTTCCGGTAAGGAAACGCCGCTGCCGCCCCACGTGCGCGGTGCCGGCGGGCGCTGGGCCTGCAAAGCGCGGACCTGCAGCGCCGGTGCCGCCCCCGTGCACGCGCCGCCCGGCGGCTGCTCGCTGCTGCCGCCCCGTGGCCGAATCGCGGTACTGCAGCGCCGGCACCGCTCAGGTGCGCAGCAGCGCCGCCGCCGCCGCCGCCTTCGCTGCTGCCGCCCCGAAGCCGAAGCGTGGTCCTGCAGCCCGGCGTTCGCGCGCCGGCTCTGGCCCCTCCATGCGCCGTCCCCATCCCGGTGCCTCCCTCATCCCGGTGCATTCGTCATCCCGGGCGGCAATGGTTAGGGTGCCCCCCCCCCCGCATGCCAGCACCCCCAAGAGTATCGGCGTGTCCCGGTGCTGTCCCCATCCCTGGGGCAGCTCCCCGTCCCCTGTCCCTGCGGCTGGTCGTTGGGCTCTGTGTTCCCCCAATAAACCACGGGGACGGAGGGGACCCCTGGGGACAGGGGGTGGGGACCCCCAGAGAGTAGGCTGTGCTGCCGTCGCTCCTCGGTGCTGGCCCTGCTTGTCCCCTGTCCCCCCAGCGGTGACGAACTCCGGGCCACTGGCGGGGACCCTCACTGTCACCTTCCCCCCATGCCGGTTGCCACCAGCGACAGGGACAGCGACGCACCCCCGGGGGTGTTTGGGGTCCCCAGGGTGGGAGCGGAGCTGCAGGATGCCGGGTCCCCCCTGCCCGAGCCCTGCAGACCCACCCAGGTGGAGCGCAGGCAACCCCGGCCCTGTCCCCAGCCCTGTCTCCGCGTGGCCGTGGGTCGGTGCTGCCATTGCGTGGCCAGCGGCTGGGAGGACACAGCTCCCGCCGGCTGGGGCCAGAGGAGCCCGGCAGCCTGGGGACCCCCGGGAAGGGCTGGCTGTCATGGGGACTCGGCGCCCAGGGCCCAGGGCACCCCAGAGACCCTACAACAGGGTGCAGCATGAACTATTTTATTACCTGTGCAGTATCCATGAGTGAGTCCCCATCGTTCCCATCCTGGTCCCCCAGTGGGTCGGGGTCCCAGCTGCCCCTGGGGGTGGCTGCAGGTGTCGGGGGTGGGATCCCTTCTCCCCGCGGTGCCCCCCACCTCCCCAGGGTCATCCCTCCCAATCTCAACTCCCCACATGGTGTCCTCAATCTCCCGAGAAACACCTCTGTCCCCCAATGTCCCCCTACCTACCCCACTCCCAGGGTCCCTCCCGGACCCCAGGATTCCCCCCCTGCCCCATCCTGAGGCCACCCCCCCCCCATCCCCATGGTCATGAGACACACACACGCACACCCCCTCCAGCACTGGGGAGACACTGGGAAGAGCCGGCACTGCCATCTCGGGGACCTGCTAGCCCTCATCCTCCCTAAAGTCTTGCACCATGCTCTGCTCCTTGGGGGGAGTGCCCACAGTCAGGGGGGTGGGGGCTCCCCTCCTCCCCAGGGAACCCCCCCAACCTGTCCAGGGCACCCTCTGCCACCTCCCCAGGGTCCAATCACCGTAACAGGGTCTGACCCTGGGATCCCGCTGGTTAACGTCAGGTGCAAGAGAAGGTTCCTCATTACTCCTTGATTAGTTCTTAGGTGCCAGCTCGAGCTGGGTGCCTCCAGAGAGGGACCCCTACCCCGGATCACCCTCCTTGCACACCTGCACCCGTTGCAGGAGGGTCCACGCACACCATGGGAGCCATGTGGGAACCAGAGGCGGCCTCGAGGCTGCTCAGCAGCAGTCAAAACACCCCAGTGGTTTCAGGCACCGGCTGTTTTGCTCCCGAACCCAAGGGTACTGCCGAGAAAAATAACCACCACTGTCACACGAGGGTCCTGCACATTCCCCACCATCGCACAAGGGTCCCCGTGGACCTGCCCGCCATTGCACGAGGGTCCCCTGCACACCAACCAATTGCATAAGGGTCTTCCTGCACTGCCCCCCCCATTGCATGGGTGTCTCCACACACCGACCCCCCGCTGCGCAAAGGTCCCTGCACAATCCCCACCGTTGCAGGGGGGTCCGTGCGCAGGTACCCGCCGTGCACAAGGCGCCGTGCGCATGCGCACTTCCGGGGCGGGGACTACAACTCCCGGCGTGCCCCCCGCGGGCGGCCCGGAGGAGCCGCGCGCTGATTGGCTGCGGAGGATATTTCAACGGGGCGCGCGGCGGGCTCTGCACCCAGGCGGCGGCGGCGGCGGCGGCGGCGGCGGCGGCGGCGGCGGCGGCGGCGGCGGCAGTGGCAGTAGTCTGAGGTGCCGCGGGCACGGCGGGCTGGCGGGAGGCTGGGGACCCCCCGGGGGACTGAGGAGGGGGGCTGTGCGTCTCGGGGGGACCGGGGAGGGGGGCCGGGGGGGGCTGTGCGTCCCGGAGGGGGCCGGGGAGGGGGCCCGGGGGGGCTGTGCGTCCCGGAGGGGGCCGGGGAGGGGGCCGGGGGGGGCTGTGCGTCCCGGAGGGGGCCGGGGGGGGCTGTGCGTCCCGGAGGGGGGCCGGGGCGGGGCTGTACGTCCCGGAGGGGGCCGGGGAGGGGGCCCGGGGGGGGGGCTGTGCGTCCCGGAGGGGGCCCGGGGGGGGGCTGTGCGTCCCGGAGGGGGCCGGGGAGGGGGGCCGGGGGGGGGCTGTGCGTCCCGGAGGGGGCCGGGGGGGGGGGGCTGTGCGTCCCGGGGGGGCCGGGGAGGGGGGCCGGGGGGGGCTGTGCGTCCCGGAGGGGGCCGGGGAGGGGGGACTGTTCGTCCTAGGGGGGCTGGGGAGTGGGGCTGGGGGCGGGGGCTGCAGTCCCCCAAGGAGCTGGGGAGTGGGGCTGTGGGTCCTGGCGGGGCTTGAGAGTGGGGCTTGGGGCTCCCACGGGGCTGGAAAATGGTGTGGTCGGGTGCTGTGAGCACCGGGGGTCCTGGGGCTGGGAGGCGCTTGCAAACACCGGGGAGGGGCTGCGAGCATGGGGGGGCACAAGGGTTGCACCAGGGTCGGTGCACGATCACCTCCATTGTACGGGTGTCGATGTACAGCCAGCCGGGCTGCACGAGGCGCCGTGCGCATGCGCGGTCCCGGGGCGGGGACTACAACTCCCGGCGTGCCCCGCGCGGGCGGTCCGGTGGAGCCGCGCGCTGATTGGCTGCGGAGGGTATTTCAACGGGGCGCGCGGCGGGCTCTGCACCCAGGCGGCGGCGCAGCGTGAGTGTGAGGGTCCGCGGGCCCGGGGAGCCGAGGAGTGGGGCTGTGGCGGGGGGGGGGGCGGTCCTGCAGGCTCCGGGGACGGGGGCTGGGGGGGCTCCAGGCGGGGGAGGGGCTGTGAGCATCTGGGGAGTGGGGCTGGGGGGCGGGGCTGTGTGCCCTAGGGGGGCCGCGCAGTGGGGCCGGGGCGGGGTGGGCGCTGTGTGCAAACAGACCCTCCCTGCGAGTCCCCACTGTCGCCCCGTGGGGCCGGGCACCCCCCAGCCCTCCCTGCAGGCAGACGGGCAGCCTGTAGGCAATGGAGGCCGCCCGCCCCAGCGAGGTGCTCGAGCCTGGGGGCTTCACGGGCCGAGTCGAGGGGGAGGAGCTGCTGGAGAGAGGGCTTAGAAACGGCCTTCTGCCCCCGAAACTGCTGGAGCATTTGAAGGGGAGGGACAGGTCCACCCCAGGGCCCCAAGGGGAAGCCCTCGGAGCAGGGACTTGGGGTCGTTCCAGGAGCAAAAGCTGGTCCCAGCCAGCTCGCCTCTGCTCCCCCGGCACCGGGATCGGACCTTTCAGCCCCGTTTCTGCCAGAAGCATCACACAAGCGCTTGCCCTCCCCGGGGGCATCTTTGGGCCTTGAGAACAGGCGCAGCAGCTGGGTTTTTGGGCTCAGAAATGGGTGCCAAGTGAGCTGGTTTGGGGGCCCAAAGCAGAAGCCGGTTTGGCCGTTTGTGCGGGGGGCTGGGAGGGCATTGGGGGCTGCGGGGGAAAGCAGGGGGTGGGCAGGGTGCGTGGACCCTCCCCGGGGGGAGGGGCTCTGGTCCTGCTGGACCCTGAAGTGCGGGAGGCCGGCACGCACCAGGCCCAACTCAACGTCTGCGGTGGTCTCTGGGGGGAAGAGGTGGTCTCTGCTTTTCAGACCCCGCACGCCCTCTTCGAGTCCAGCTCTTGCTTGTCGACTGCTTCGAATAGTTATTAACTGATTAGTCGTACAAACTAATTGATATTTATACAATGTCCAACTATGATATTTAATCCTAATAGTCGAGTTTTGACGGCGATTGGTTTACGACCTTGTCAAAAGCCCAGGCTGTTGCAAATAGCTGGAGCTTGTAAGGAGAAGGAGCTGAAATCAACGGTGCAGAGCTGGAGCTTCAATTAGCCAGAACCGTCGCAAGCAGGAGCTGGAACGAGACGGGGTGTCCGCTGTCTGGGGCATGCCTTAGCCAGAGGCAAAATTACCAGCAGCTGTAACGAGCGGGAGCTGCGATTCGCTGCAGTGTCTGTTTGCCGGAGCATCCGTCGGCCAGACTGCACTCCCAGCACGGCTGAAGAGCAGCCAGGCGCAGGCAGGGCTGTCCCCGGCAAGGCGCTCCGAGCGGCAGGGAGGCGAGTTGTCCTTCTGCTAGCGGGGAGCCCGGCCTCTTCCCTCGGGGATTAAATCCACGCCACGCGTGGATCCGCTCTCTTTGCGTGGAGGGTCTCTCCCGGTCCCGTTCCCGAGGGCTGAAGCGAGGTCCCCCGGGGGGCAGGCGGCAGCACGAGGCGGCGGTGTCTCCCCGGTACCCGGCAAAGGGGAGCGAAACCGGCCGGCTGGAGCTCCCGGGGTGCACAGCCCGGCCCCGCACGGCAGAATCCTTCCCTGGGTTTTCACCGTTGGCTGGGTGTAACAAACAGGTTCATTTTGTGCCTCCTCTTTTCCCAGCGTCACCTTCTGCGTCACGTGAAGAAAATCCTGCGTGGTTGACGCCGCTTGCTGCTCAGGTGATGGCACGTGTGGGGCCGGGGGAGCCGGGAGAAACATTGGCGCGTTCAAGGTCGCTGCAGGTGCTCCCCGTTAAACCCAGGGAAAAGGCAAATTTGCTGCCGGTGCAGAAAAGCTGATGAACAATTGCCGTGAACAGAGTGTGCGTGCCTCGTTCCCGCATCGGTCCCTGGGTAGTTACGAGTGTTTTCCTTTCAGGGAAAAGAATGAGCTTTCATCTACGAAAAATTAAGAGCTGCCTGTGTCCTTCTTTAAGTTCAAGTGTTTCTCTTCTGTTTGTTCTTACTGATTTTATGGGCAGGTTGGAAATAGCCTTTTATTTTTATAGGCATAACTCAATTTGTAGTACTACGTGGTGTCAGGAGAGTGAATTTTGGAGCACCCAGGTATCACTAGAAACGGAATGAATGAGACACGATGGAAACTGATATTTAAACTTGATTTTTACTTGATATTTTTTTTTTCCTGAGAGTGTTGACGGCACGTTGTCCTGTGGCTCAATCCACGTTCTGTTCAGTGGAGTCTTCAGTCTAGGACTTTTAAGGAAAAAAGTTGGTCCTTCCGAAAAAGGGCTAGTCGTTCATAGGCTCGAGGCATAGACTTGGAGAGCCGCTTAAGTACGTGATCAGAATTAAAGCCAAATGTCGCTTCGTGTTGCTGCTGTTGGCCTTCACTTTCGTTAATTTCCCCGCTGCTCCGTCATGGTTGGGAGCTCTGAATCATCATTTTTTTCACTCCCTAACGCATTTTTCTCCCCAAGGAGAGGCTACGTTTAAAAGTTACTTAGTTTCCTCGCAAATGCATCGGTCAATAAAACGGAGTTATGATTATTAAAACCACACAAATGACACCGGTCTTACAGATCTGGACTATTTCTGAACACGTGTTCATCGCGTGCAGATGTCATCGGGATACGGATCACCTGCATTTCATGCTCTGACGAGACAATCTGCTGAGACAGGGACGAGCTCCAAAAGAAAAAAAAGGTACAACGTCAAGGTTTTGTTTTGTTGTTGGTTTTTGTGGGCTTTTTGTGTTTGTGTTATTTTTTGGTTTGTGTTTTTTTTTTTTTTTAAAAAGAGTGCGATGTTGACTGGTGGCAGCCTGCAGAGCTCTCTTGCTGCCTGACCTCTCCTTTTCTTCTCTGTCACTCCTCTTTCGTGGCTGTAATTTTCACTCGGGTAGTTTTAGAAGAGCGATTTAGTTCCTCGCCTGTGTAGATGTGCTGGTAATACCTGGAAGGTAAATGCTTGAACCGGTAGCGAATAACTTGGCTACAAGTAGAATTTCTGAAGGAAGAACAACAACAGCAGGAAGCAAGTAGCGAGTTACCCCAAATTTGTGTGTGTCAAACACATCAAAGTTTTATTGCCAAACATTGTTTGGCAATGTGTTCCAAATGGCTCGTTTTGGTAAACATAAATTTTCAGGAAGTTCAGGGTTGTGTGTGGAAAAACGTGCCCCTCTGTCTAGGTGTCCTGCTACGTAAATAGCATCAGTCAGTAGCACATCCAGCGGCAGGGCTGCTGTTCCCTGCTCTCGATATTGCCGTAGTAGTGTTGTGATATTTCGACCTAAGAGGCGGGTTTAGGAATGGAAGGAGAATGCCTGCGTTCTGCAAGGGCTACGAATGCCGACCCTTTTCTCTGCCTGCTGCTTTCCTGTGCGTGAGATGAAACTGTATTGTTTTTCTCCCTTGTTCCCGGTAGAAATATTTCTGAAGCTGTCGCTGCTGTGGGTTTGCAATGTGCGTTACTGCGTTTTTGTAGAGTTCTAGTTACGGATCGTTTCTGCCGCGGCAAAGTGTCAAGATACGGTTTTCAGTTTAAAGCTTCAGAAGCTGCATTCGCTGAAATCGGCGTAGGTGAAGCTGGTTGTTGTGGTTTAACCCGGCAGGCAGCTAAACACCACGCAGCTGCTCGCTTGCTCCCCCTGCCCCCAAAGTGGGGTGGGGGAGAGAATCGGAAAAAAAAGTGAAGTTCGTGGGGTGAAGTAAAGACAGTTTAATGGGACAGAACAGGAAGGGGAAACAATCGTAACGATAAAAGAATATACAAAATAAGCGGCGCACAATGCGATTGCTCACCGCCCGCCGACTGATGCCCAGCCGGTCCCCGAGCGGCAGTCGCCGCCGCCCGGCCAACTCCCCCAGCTTATGTACTGAGCGCGACGTCATATGGTACGGACTGTCCCTTTGGCCGGTTTGGGTCATCTGTCCTGGCTAAGGTCCCTCCCAGCTTCTCGCTGGCAGGGCATGAGAAGCTGAAAAGTCCCCGACTAGCGTAAGCGCTACTTAGCCACAACTAAAACATCAGCGCGTTATCCACGTTTTTCTCGTCCTAAATCTAAAACACAGCGCTATACCAGTTACCAGGAAGAGAATTAACTCTATCCCAGCCGAAACCAGGACGCTGGTCTTGCGCATGATCCCGCTGTGCTCGCAGGGGTGCTCAGTGGCTCCTCATCAAAACAGCGAGGTGTGTGTGGACGTCCGTAGGGTTGCGCTAGGGGTCTGGGGGCGTTATGTATTTTTGCTGTTGGAAGACGGAATAGAGCGTGTGCCTGTTAAATCTAACGATGGTCGAAGCTTGGGAGGGACCCTGAGCAGGTTTGGTGGCACAACTGCAGTTTTCAAAGATCTCGACCGTTTGGAGAAACGGCCTGGAAAAAAGGATTCCTCTTTTGCAGCGAGTTCGCGAGGACAGACGGGTTGCCGTACTCTTTAACAAAAATACTCAACTTGGGACGTATCGGGTGAGGAAATCGCGGCTCTACTTAGGCTTGAGAAAACGTACGTAGGTGTCTGTGCCTGTCACCTGCGCGTCTCTAGGCAAGTGAGTTCTAGCGAAACTAAAGCTGCCGATGAGCCAAAAGAAAAGGCACGGTTGTCTAAAACATGCAGAAGCTCTAGTGGCCTGTCTCAACAACTGCACCAAAGATGATGCAAAATACTTTCTCCTCCACTCAGTTGTAGTCTTCACAGAAAAGGAAGCTTTGTGCTAAACGTGTTTGTTTTTTTTTTTTTTTTTTCCTTTCCTCTCAGCAGAATGTCAACTGCCGTGAAAGTACGAGACGGATGGAAAGGATCCATAGTGGTCTGCAAGTACAAGGTATGCCTGTGATGTGTGTCTGCATTTTTCCTAAGGTGCTTGTAGTGTGGACTTTACAGTTAACACGAAGAATGTGGCAGCTCTCCTTCTATCTGATTTTTTTAACATGAAATATTTTAACACAAATACTAAAAATAAAGGTCTGTTCTGGAGCGTGGTACGCCTATTCAAGGCTTGCTTTCCTTCGTCTATTTTCTCTTCCTGAAAGCAGAGTCTTCTGTTTCTGTGCGCTTGCTGTGAAAGGGTGCTGTGAAAATAATGTTGGACTAGAAGAGGAAAGGAACCGTTTGTAAGAGTTCGGACGTTCGGGAGAAACAGGCTTTGTTTTCACGATAAAAGCTTTATGCTTTTTCAGTCAGTCAGTGTTTAAAATACCTTACAGGAGCACTCGAAAACCTTACTGAGATACTGGCATCTGTGCTAAAAGCAATCAAGGTCAAAGAAGAGGCGTGGACAACACGGGACAAATCGGCGTCGCTTCGGTGTGTTTTCCAGGCTTTCCCGAGAAGCGGTAGCAGCCTCGTAACTAGCGACAGAGAGTCCTGATGTGTTTTCGGTGAGTTACTGATTCTCTAATGTCCTTTTTCCTAACCTGCAGCGCGTAATTTTGACTTCGGGTGGAAAGAGATTTTCCAGAATGGAAATCTTTTTCATTCAAAGGAGTTGCCTTTTACAAACTTCCCATCAGAATGGATCTTCAGAGATGACGTGCTTGGCAGTAGAAGTCATCCGCAAGGAGACTTTTCACTCTCTCTGGAAAAAAAAAAAGGAGTTAAGTCGATTTCCTTGCAAGGACCCAAGCGCAGCACATCTTCCAATAGTCGACGTATGGCTGATCTTTGGTTCTCGGGTGTAACGGTCGAGAGATCGTAAAGACGCGTTCCTCCGCACGCTTGGGTACAGCCAACAGCGTTAGCAAACCTGCCAGTCCTTTTTGGTAGCCTGATGTATTGCAGCACCGGGGATTTGATATTCCCCACCGCCTGCCCCGCCCCCCCCCCCAAAAAAAGTAAAACCGTATGGGAGATCTCTTATCTCACTGATTTTTCTATCATAAATGAAATTTTAAAAAGAAAGTTAAAATTGTCTAATTTCCAAACTGACTTGCGTTGTTTAAACTGCAACTGCCAAATAGCTGTAGTGTATAATTTATTAGGTGTGCTTAAGCAGTTGGGTAGTTGCTCTAAACGTTTAAAAAGAGAGGCAACTGAACGTTAGGGGCTTTTTTCCTGATCTTTTGGCAGAGTGCTCTGAAGCACTTTATTTCTGTCTCGCTTTCGACGGCGCGTTTCCCCGGCAGTTCGGTAGCATCGGTCTCGGCGCAGCTGGCCAGGCGTCCCTCCTAGTCATGTCACACACGCAAAACCCCTGGTCAAACGATAGCTGTGTAGCTTGGAGGTAGATAATTTAACGGTATGAATTCACAGCTACGCAATTTCAATGAATGCAAAAGGAAAATCAAATATTTTTATAGTACGAGTCTTCTCATTGTACGTATGTAAGCGTGCGCACGCCTTTTTAGCATAAAATGAATTGCTGAGATTTGTTCTTTCTTTTTCATTTTACTCTTCAAAGTTTTACGCTTCACTTTCAGCTTTATCGGCCAAGCGAGCGAGATGCGCAGCAGCAGCAGCGCAAGGGCTGGAGCTGCGGCGGTGGGTCTGTGAGCGTAGATGCTGATTACGGCGCGCCCTTGTCCTGCAGCCTCACGGGGTTATCTCCCGGCAGCGGTGCTGTAAGGAAGGGACGAGGCGTTTTCCGACACCAGCGAGAGCGTTTACTTCTCTGCGAAGAACGTGTTCAGAATCGTGTCAATTAGTCTTCACGCTGATTTTAAGCGTTCGAATCGCTCGAGCTTTTAAAGGCGGCGTTGTATTTCGAGCTGACCCGTTTGCCTGGCACCCTCCTTTAGCTCGACTGCTACCCTCTCCCTTGTCCTGACCGAATTCCTCTGCTGCCTTCGGTGCTGCTTTTTTAACGTGCTGAAATATCCGTTGGGATTTTTGTTTTTCAGATGCCTCGCTGTGAGCGTCCCGTGGTGCTCAGGAGAGACCCCCGGCCCAGGTTTGCCTGCCGGTCGTTGGGCGTGCTGAGGGTGAGGGGCCGGCTGGCAGCCTGCGGGACGGGGGCTGGGGGGGGCTGCAAGCGTTTGGGGGGGCCGCCCCTCCTTTATCTTTCTAGCAGAGCCCCCCTTTTTGGCGGGGGTGCGTGCGTACATACGTAAACGGCATTATTAAAGTAACGAGCTGCCGGTTGGGGCCGTTTCCCTCGTTTTGTGTCTTTTTGGGGGGGTGAATAAAAGGGGGGTTGGGGGGCCTGGAGGGGTGATGATGTCATTTGGGGCACCCCAGCATCACCACGGGGGTGATGATGCCGTGGAGGAGCAGGTGAGTGGGGAATGGGGGGTCATGGGGGTCCGTGTCCCCCCCTCCCCCTCCCCCAAAGGGGGTCACAGCCCAAATTGCCTGAAAATTCATGGGGGGGGTTTCAAAAATTTTTAAAAACTGTAAATATATCTGTGAGGCCTCGAAATAGAAAAAAATCTCTCCTTGTTACGTATATTGAAAAATAATATTAATTTATACGTACAAAAGGATTTCAAAATAAGGACCTATATCTGCCCTATTTTATATATATATATATAAAGGATTTTAGAGTATAAAAAAATTCGAAAGATGTATATAGGGTTTTAAAATACAAAAATAACTCACATCTGTATAAATTAAAAAATAAAGAACTTCCAAATGCAAAAAGGATGATACATTTTATACATGAAGGAATTTAAAATAGAAAAAGGTCTGAATAGATACCGCTATCTACACTTACTACGTGTTACATAGAGAGTCTACATAGACATTATATGTAATCTAAGAGATTATGTACAAGTGTAAATAGACATCTAAGTCTAAAACCTAAGTCTATAAAGATATAGGTGTAAATATATGTAAGTGTAAATAGAGAAGTCTATAAAGACATTTAAGTGTTCAAAATATGTAAGTCAACAGATCCATAGTCTGAGCAGGTATTATATATAAGAAGTGGGAAATAGGGGGGTATAAGTGAAACATAAATATATTCACTAAATATATAGAGAGAGATATGTGTAAATACATTAAGTGTAAATGTCTCTGATAATAAGGTTTTTAAAATGCAAAGAAACCCTGTTTACAGAAAGGATTTTAAAATTCGACACACACACACACACACACACCCCGCCCCGAAACACCTCTCTATTGAAGATATAAAAGCGCTTTCAAAAGCTGCCTCTTCCCTGTTCTCCTTTTCCGCCTGTTCCCATCCTGATTGGGGGCCAGTTCCCCCAACAGGGACTTTCCCCTGCAGGGCTGCGCACGCAGAGCGGGACCTGCCGCCATGGCCTAAAAATACCACAAAACCCCTAATTCGGGGCCTGCAAGGGGTGGGGAAAAAAAAGCCCGCAATTTTGGGGGAAAAATACCCAACTTGGAGCTCCCGGGAAAGCCAAATCCGCCTGGATTTGGGCAGCCGGAAAGCAAAAAAAAAAACCCATTTTCACGCACAAAACGAAAAAGCAAAAACCACCAATTTTTGTTGTGAAAAAGCGTTGAAAAACCTCCAAATGGTGGAATGTTTTGGAAAAGGAAAAAACCCCAATTTTGATATTATGGAAAAGCAAAACACCCCCCTGATTTGGGGAAGATTTGGGGTGAAACACCAGCCACTTGAGGGGCATTGCTCGTGGTTATCCAGCGAGGGTCAGTCATCGGGAACGGATTATCTGTTGCGGGTCATCCCAGGCGAGTTTTCTGCTGTGGGTGGTCCCGGGTGGACCCCCTGGCGTAGGTCACCCCCACGCATGTGCCCCCCCGCCCCTCCCGGTGTCCGCCCCGCCTTTCCCGTGCGAGGTTTTTCCCCCCGTGCGAGGTTTTCCCCGTGACGCGCCCCCCGTATCCCCTGCCCTCCTACCTCGTGCCCGCACTGCCCTCCTCTCTCCTCTCCCTCCTCCCACCCCCCGTGTTCCGCACTGCCTCCCCGTAACCCCTCTGCCCCGGACCCCTGGGGTGCTGCCTGCCCCGCCAACCTGCCCGTTGCCCCCCGCCCAAACTCTGGCACCCCCCTCCCGCTCCCCCGCACCCCACTCCCACCCCGCTCTCCCTCCTCCTGCGTTTTGGGTTTGTGCTGCAAACGGCGTCGGTGACGCGGGGCTGCGTGAGTTCCCGCTGCGCAGCGCTTGCACGGCGCCGGGGGCTGTGCTGCTCCTCGCCCCGCCCTGCCGGCGAGCGGGCTGGGGGTGCGCGAGGGCCTGGGAGGGGGCACCGCTGGGAGAGCTGACCCCGGCGGACCCAGGGGATGTTCCAGACCCTGTGACGTCAGGAAATAAAACTCGGGGGGCGGTTGGCGGGGGGGCCGCTGCTGGGCTGCGGCTGGCTGGGCATCGGGCGGTTGGCGGTGAGCCGTTGTTTTCATTTGTACCGCTTGTCTGTCTGGGGTTTTTCGCTCTGTTGTTTGGGGGTTTTTTCCCCCCTTTTCCTTACAAGTGGAGTTTTTTCACTTTTGCCCTTCCAATTCTCTCCCCCCTCCCACTGAGGGGGGAGCGAGTGAGCGGTTGTGTGGTGCTGAGTTGCCAGCTGGGATTAAACCACGGCACAAGGTGAGTTGCAAGCCCTGCTGGCTAAACGCTTTAGGCTCTCCGTGTTATTCCTGCCATCTTGCCCTCCTTGTTCTTTCCTGCTGCTTTCAAGTGCCTTGTGCTCCAGCAGCAGGCTGGGAAGGAGGGTTGTGGCAGGAGCTGCAGCACCCTGTGACTCCTTCTCAGGCTGCTAGCTTCGCCCTTTGTATGGGCTGCCGAGGTCGTCGGCTCCGCAGGGGCCACAGGCAGCCCGCAGAGCTTGACGCCAAGCCGTTCCTTTCCCCTCTGCGCAGCAGCGGTTCTGCCGCTGCTACAGGCAGCCGCTTGCTCGAGGGCGAGGGGCTGGGATGACGACAGGCTGCTGCACGCTTCAGTCGAACTGAGACGCCGTTCTCTGAGGAGCCGGTGCAAGGAGAGCTCAGGTCCGTTCTGTACTGCCGATGGCTCTTCACAAGGGAAGCGTGCTCTGGTTTTAGCAGAAAAAGGTGTCGGTCACAGGCAGCCGCCTATCACTGCGCACAGCTCAGCTATTTGGCAGGGGTCTTGCTTGTTCAAGTAGAGGCGTATTCCTCGCCTTGCAGTCTCGATGGCAAAACAATCGGGGGTTCAAGCTACAAAAGCACAGAGCAAGGATGGAACCTGCCGGGCTCTACGGTCAACTGCTGAGGACGCCTAATACACCAGCAGGCCTCTTGGCTTTCCCTGCCTCATTTCTAATTCCTTTGCACGCTGGAGGGCAGGGTGGTAAGTGACGTCGTGCAGTGTCTCTCCTCCAAGTGGCAAGCCCTGCGCGTGTGCAGGATGAGGAGAGCAGAGTGCTGATAGCACAGAGGCGAGGAAAGCTGCAAACACCGCAACACAGCCCCAGGACCACCAGCGTATCGCTCGTTTGCAGGTCAGCCACTGGCACCGGGTCTGCTCAGAAGCGCGGTTTCCTGATGGACATAGCTGCCACTCCCCTGCTCTCAGGGTGTCACCCGTGTGGCATCGTACAGAGGCGATGAAGATTAGTGCCCGGGCCGCGAGTGGGAAAAGGGCAGGGAAATCTAAGCCCAGTACCGCCAGTAAGCAGTTACCGTCTTTCGATGGTACGAACTGGGCGGAGAGAAGGGGAAAGGGCCGGTGAGGCGACGGTGGCACCCGGCGGGCAGAATTGGGTACTGCAGCTCTTGAGCCGCGCATGCGCGGTGGGGCGCTCTCCTCTGCTCGCTGCTGCCACCGAGCGACCAAAGCTGGGTACTGCAGCTCTTGAGCCGCGCATGCGCAGTGGCGCGCCTTTCTTTGCTCGCTGCTGCCACCGAGCGACCAAAGCCGGGTACTGCAGCTCTTGAGCCGCGCATGCGCGGTGGCGCGCTCTCCTTTGCTCGCTGCTGCCACCAAGCGACCAGAATTCGGTACTGCAGCTCTTGAGCCGCGCATGCGCAGTGGCGCGCTTTTCTTTGCTCGCTGCTGCCACCGAGCGACCAAAGCCGGGTACTGCAGCTCTTGAGCCGCGCATGCGCAATGGCGCGCTCTCCTTTGCTCGCTGCTGCCACCGAGCGACCAGAATTCGGTACTGCAGCTCTTGAGCCGCGCATGCGCAGTGGCGCGCCTTTCTTTGCTCGCTGCTGCCACTGAGCGACCAGAATTGGGTACTGCAGCTCTTGAGCCGCGCATGCGTAGTGGCGCGCCTTTCTTTGCTCGCTGCTGCCACCGAGCGACCAAAGCTGGGTACTGCAGCTCTTGAGCCGCGCATGCGCGGTGGCGCGCCTTTCTTTGCTCGCTGCTGCCACCGAGCGACCAGAATTCGGTACTGCAGCTCTTGAGCCGCGCATGCGAAGTGGCGCGCTCTCCTTTGCTCGCTGCTGCCACCGAGCGACCAAAATTCGGTACTGCAGTTCTTGAGCCGCGCATGCGCGGTGGCGCCCCCTTTCTCCGCGCTGCCGTCCGCCGGTAACGGCAATGCCGTACTGTGGTGCCTGCGGGGTGATGCCGCCGCGTTCGTTGGTTCGTTCCGGTAAGGAAACGCCGCTGCCGCCCCACGTGCGCGGTGCCGGCGGGCGCTGGGCCTGCAAAGCGCGGACCTGCAGCGCCGGTGCCGCCCCCGTGCACGCGCCGCCCGGCGGCTGCTCGCTGCTGCCGCCTCGTGGCCGAATCGCGGTACTGCAGCGCCGGCACCGCTCAGGTGCGCAGCAGCGCCGCCGCCGCCGCCACCTTCGCTGCTGCCGCCCCGAAGCCGAAGCGTGGTCCTGCAGCCCGGCGTTCGCGCGCCGGCTCTGGCCCCTCCATGCGCCGTCCCCATCCCGGTGCCTCCCTCATCCCGGTGCATTCGTCATCCCGGGCGGCAATGGTTAGGGTGCCCCCCCCCCCGCATGCCAGCACCCCCAAGAGTATCGGCGTGTCCCGGTGCTGTCCCCATCCCTGGGGCAGCTCCCCGTCCCCTGTCCCTGCGGCTGGTCGTTGGGCTCTGTGTTCCCCCAATAAAACACGGGGACAGAGGGGACCCCTGGGGACAGGGGGTGGGGACCCCCAGAGAGTAGGCTGTGCTGCCGTCGCTCCTCGGTGCTGGCCCTGCTTGTCCCCTGTCCCCCCAGTGGTGACGAACTCCGGGCCACTGGCGGGGACCCTCACTGTCACCTTCCCCCCATGCCGGTTGCCACCAGCGACAGGGACAGCAACGCACCCCCGGGGGTGTTTGGGGTCCCCAGGGTGGGAGCGGAGCTGCAGGATGCCGGGTCCCCCCTGCCCGAGCCCTGCAGACCCACCCAGGTGGAGCGCAGGCAACCCCGGCCCTGTCCCCAGCCCTGTCTCCGCGTGGCCGTGGGTCGGTGCTGCCATTGCGTGGCCAGCGGCTGGGAGGACACAGCTCCCGCCGGCTGGGGCCAGAGGAGCCCGGCAGCCTGGGGACCCCCGGGAAGGGCTGGCTGTCATGGGGACTCGGCGCCCAGGGCCCAGGGCACCCCAGAGACCCTACAACAGGGTGCAGCATGAACTATTTTATTACCTGTGCAGTATCCATGAGTGAGTCCCCATCGTTCCCATCCTGGTCCCCCAGTGGGTCGGGGTCCCAGCTGCCCCTGGGGGTGGCTGCAGGTGTCGGGGGTGGGATCCCTTCTCCCCGCGGTGCCCCCCACCTCCCCAGGGTCATCCCTCCCAATCTCAACTCCCCACATGGTGTCCTCAATCTCCCGAGAAACACCTCTGTCCCCCAATGTCCCCCTACCTACCCCACTCCCAGGGTCCCTCCCGGACCCCAGGATTCCCCCCCTGCCCCATCCTGAGGCCGCCCCCCCCCCCCCCATCCCCATGGTCATGAGACACACACACACACACCCCCTCCGGCACTGGGGAGACACTGGGAAGAGCCGGCACTGCCATCTCGGGGTCCTGCTAGC
The DNA here is from genome assembly GCF_964195595.1 of Calonectris borealis. Classification (NCBI taxonomy): domain Eukaryota; kingdom Metazoa; phylum Chordata; class Aves; order Procellariiformes; family Procellariidae; genus Calonectris; species Calonectris borealis. Next base: position 182,595 of record NW_027441490.1, on the reverse strand, counting down.
CCTCATCCTCCCTAAAGTCTTGCACCATGCTCTGCTCCTTGGGGGGAGTGCCCACAGTCAGGGGGGTGGGGGCTCCCCTCCTCCCCAGGGAACCCCCCCAACCTGTCCAGGGCACCCTCTGCCACCTCCCCAGGGTCCAATCACCGTAACAGGGTCTGACCCTGGCGTCCCGCTGGTTAACGTCAGGTCCAAGAGAAGGTTCCTCACTACTCCTTGATTAGTTCTTAGGTGCCAGCTCGAGCTGGGTGCCTCCAGAGAGGGACCCCTACCCCGGATCACCCTCCTTGCACACCTGCACCCGTTGCAGGAGGGTCCACGCACACCATGGGAGCCATGTGGGAACCGGAGGCGGCCTCGAGGCTGCTCAGCAGCAGTCAAAACACCCCAGTGGTTTCAGGCACCGGCTGTTTTGCTCCCGAACCCAAGGGTACTGCCGAGAAAAATAACCACCACTGTCACACGAGGGTCCTGCACAGTCCCCACCATCGCACAAGGGTCCCCGTGCACCTGCCCGCCATTGCACGAGGGTCCCCTGCACACCAACCAATTGCATAAGGGTCTTCCTGCACTGCCCCCCCCATTGCATGGGCGTCTCCACACACCGACCCCCCGCTGCGCAAAGGTCCCCGCACAATCCCCACCGTTGCAGGGGGGTCCCTGCGCAGGCACCCGCACTGCACAAGGCGCCGTGCGCATGCGCACTTCCGGGGCGGGGACTACAACTCCCGGCGTGCCCCCCGCGGGCGGCCCGGAGGAGCCGCGCGCTGATTGGCTGCGGAGGATATTTCAACGGGGCGCGCGGCGGGCTCTGCACCCAGGCGGCGGCGGCGGCGGCGGCGGCGGCGGCGGCGGCGGCGGCGGCGGCGGCGGCGGCGGCGGCGGCGGCGGCGGCAGTCTGAGGTGCCGCGGGCACGGCGGGCTGGCGGGAGGCTGGGGACCCCCCGGGGGACTGAGGAGGGGGGCTGTGCGTCTCGGGGGGCCGGGGAGGGGGGCCGGGGGGGGCTGTGCGTCCCGGAGGGGGACGGGGGGGGCTGTGCGTCCCGGAGGGGGACGGGGGGGGCTGTGCGTCCCGGAGGGGGCCGGGGAGGGGGGCCGGGGGGGGGCTGTGCGTCCCGGAGGGGGCCGGGGGGGGGCTGTGCGTCCCGGAGGGGGCCGGGGAGGGGGGCCGGGGGGGGGCTGTGCGTCCCGGAGGGGGCCGGGGAGGGGGGCGGGGGGGGGCTGTGCGTCCCGGAGGGGGCCGGGGAGGGGGGCTGGGGGGGGGGCTGTGCGTCCCGGGGGGGCCGGGGGTGCGGGCTGGGGGGGGCTGTGCGTCCCGGAGGGGGCCGGGGAGGGGGGACTGTTCGTCCTAGGGGGGCTGGGGAGTGGGGCTGGGGGCGGGGGCTGCAGTCCCCCAAGGAGCTGGGGAGTGGGGCTGTGGGTCCTGGCGGGGCTTGAGAGTGGGGCTTGGGGCTCCCACGGGGCTGGAAAATGGTGTGGTCGGGTGCTGTGAGCACCGGGGGTCCTGGGGCTGGGAGGCGCTTGCAAACACCGGGGAGGGGCTGCGAGCATGGGGGGGCACAAGGGTTGCACCAGGGTCGGTGCACGATCACCTCCATTGTACGGGTGTCGATGTACAGCCAGCCGGGCTGCACGAGGCGCCGTGCGCATGCGCGGTCCCGGGGCGGGGACTACAACTCCCGGCGTGCCCCGCGCGGGCGGTCCGGTGGAGCCGCGCGCTGATTGGCTGCGGGCGGTATTTCAACGGGGCGCGCGGCGGGCTCTGCACCGAGGCGGCGGCGCAGCGTGAGTGTGAGGGGCCGCGGGCCCGGGGAGCCGAGGAGTGGGGCTGTGGCGGGGGGGGGGGGCGGTCCTGCAGGCTCCGGGGACGGGGGCTGGGGGGGCTCCAGGCGGGGGAGGGGCTGTGAGCATCTGGGGAGTGGGGCTGGGGGGCGGGGCTGTGTGCCCTAGGGGGGCCGCGCAGTGGGGCCGGGGCGGGGGGGCGGGGTGGGCGCTGTGTGCAAACAGACCCTCCCTGCGAGTCCCCACTGTCGCCCCGTGGGGCCGGGCACCCCCCAGCCCTCCCTGCAGGCAGACGGGCAGCCTGTAGGCAATGGAGGCCGCCCGCCCCAGCGAGGTGCTCGAGCCTGGGGGCTTCACGGGCCGAGTCGAGGGAGGAGCTGCTGGAGAGAGGGCTTAGAAACGGCCTTCTGCTCCCGAAACTGCTGGAGCATTTGAAGGGGAGGGACAGGTCCACCCCAGGGCCCCAAGGGGAAGCCCTCGGAGCAGGGACTTGGGGTCGTTCCAGGAGCAAAAGCTGGTCCCAGCCAGCTCGCCTCTGCTCCCCCGGCACCGGGATCGGACCTTTCAGCCCCGTTTCTGCCAGAAGCATCACACAAGCGCTTGCCCTCCCCGGGGGCATCTTTGGGCCTTGAGAACAGGCGCAGCAGCTGGGTTTTTGGGCTCAGAAATGGGTGCCAAGTGAGCTGGTTTGGGGGCCCAAAGCAGAAGCCGGTTTGGCCGTTTGTGCGGGGGGCTGGGAGGGCATTGGGGGCTGCGGGGGAAAGCAGGGGGTGGGCAGGGTGCGTGGAGCCTCCCCGGGGGGAGGGGCTCTGGTCCTGCTGGACCCTGAAGTGCGGGAGGCCGGCACGCACCAGGCCCAACTCAACGTCTGCGGTGGTCTCTGGGGGGAAGAGGTGGTCTCTGCTTTTCAGACCCCGCACGCCCTCTTCGAGTCCAGCTCTTGCTTGTCGACTGCTTCGAATAGTTATTAACTAATTAGTCGTACAAACTAATTAATGTTTATACAATGTCCAACTATGATATTTAATCCTAATAGTCGAGTTTTGACGGCGATTGGTTTACGACCTTGTCAAAAGCCCAGGCTGTTGCAAATAGCTGGAGCTTGCAAGGAGAAGGAGCTGAAATCAACGGTGCAGAGCTGGAGCTTCAATTAGCCAGAACCGTCGCAAGCAGGAGCTGGAACGAGACGGGGTGTCCGCTGTCTGGGGCATGCCTTAGCCAGAGGCAAAATTACCAGCAGCTGTAACGAGCGGGAGCTGCGATTCGCTGCAGTGTCTGTTTGCCGGAGCATCCGTCGGCCAGACTGCACTCCCAGCACGGCTGAAGAGCAGCCAGGCGCAGGCAGGGCTGTCCCCGGCAAGGCGCTCCGAGCGGCAGGGAGGCGAGTTGTCCTTCTGCTAGCGGGGAGCCCGGGCTCTTCCCTCGGGGATTAAATCCACGCCACGCGTGGATCCGCTCTCTTTGCGTGGAGGGTCTCTCCCGGTCCCGTTCCCGAGGGCTGAAGCGAGGTCCCCCGGGGGGCAGGCAGCAGCACGAGGCGGCGGTGTCTCCCCGGTACCCGGCAAAGGGGAGCGAAACCGGCCGGCTGGAGCTCCCGGGGTGCACAGCCCGGCCCCGCACGGCAGAATCCTTCCCTGGGTTTTCACCGTTGGCTGGGTGTGACAAACAGGTTCATTTTGTGCCTCCTCTTTTCCCAGCGTCACCTTCTGCGTCACGTGAAGAAAATCCTGCGTGGTTGACGCCGCTTGCTGCTCAGGTGATGGCACGTGTGGGGCCGGGGGAGCCGGGAGAAACATTGGCGCGTTCAAGGTCGCTGCAGGTGCTCCACGTCAAACCCAGGGAAAAGGCAAATTTGCTGCCGGTGCAGAAAAGCTGATGAACAATTGCCGTGAACAGAGCGTGCCTACGTACCCTCGTTAGCGTAACTAACCCTGGGTAGTTACGAGTGTTTTCCTTTCAGGGAAAAGAATGAGCTTTCATCTACGAAAAATTAAGAGCTGCCTGTGTCCTTCTTTAAGTTCAAGTGTTTCTCTTCTGTTTGTTCATACTGATTTTATGGGCAGGTTGGAAATAGCCTTTTATTTTTATAGGCATAACTCAATTTGTAGTACTACGTGGTGTCAGGAGAGTGAATTTTGGAGCACCCAGGTATCACTAGAAACGGAATGAATGAGACACGATGGAAACTGATATTTAAACTTGATTTTTACTTGATTTTTTTTTTCCTGAGAGTGTTGATGGCACGTTGTCCTGTGGCTCAATCCACGTTCTGTTCAGTGGAGTCTTCAGTCTAGGACTTTTAAGGAAAAAAGTTGGTCCTTCCGAAAAAGGGCTAGTCGTTCATAGGCTCGAGGCATAGACTTGGAGAGCCGCTTAAGTACGTGATCAGAATTAAAGCCAAATGTCGCTTCGTGTTGCTGCTGTTGGCCTTCACTTTCGTTAATTTCCCTGCTGCTCCGTCATGGTTGGGAGCTCTGAATCATCATTTTTTTCACTCCCTAACGCATTTTTCTCCCCAAGGAGAGGCTACGTTTAAAAGTTACTTAGTTTCCTCGCAAATGCATCGGTCAATAAAACGGAGTTATGATTATTAAAACCACACAAATGACACCGGTCTTACAGATCTGGACTATTTCTGAACACGTGTTCATCGCGTGCAGATGTCATCGGGATACGGATCACCTGCATTTCATGCTCTGACGAGACAATCTGCTGAGACAGGGACGAGCTCCAAAAGAAAAAAAAGGTACAACGTCAAGGTTTTGTTTTGTTGTTGGTTTTTGTGGGCTTTTTGTTTGTGTTATTTTTTGGTTTGTGTTTTTTTTTTTTTTTAAAAGAGTGCGATGTTGACTGGTGGCAGCCTGCAGAGCTCTCTTGCTGCCTGACCTCTCCTTTTCTTCTCTGTCACTCCTCTTTCGTGGCTGTAATTTTCACTCGGGTAGTTTTAGAAGAGCGATTTAGTTCCTCGCCTGTGTAGATGTGCTGGTAATACCTGGAAGGTAAATGCTTGAACCGGTAGCGAATAACTTGGCTACAAGTAGAATTTCTGAAGGAAGAACAACAACAGCAGGAAGCAAGTAGCGAGTTACCCCAAATTTGTGTGTGTCAAATGTGTTCCAAATGGCTCGTTTTGGTAAACATAAATTTTCAGGAAGTTCAGGGTTGTGTGTGGAAAAACGTGCCCCTCTGTCTAGGTGTCCTGCTACGTAAATAGCATCAGTCAGTAGCACATCCAGCGGCAGGGCTCCTGTTCCCTGCTCTCGATATGGCCGTAGTAGTGTTGTGATATTTCGACCTAAGAGGCGGGTTTAGGAATGGAAGGAGAATGCCTGCGTTCTGCAAGGGCTACGAATGCCGACCCTTTTCTCTGCCTGCTGCTTTCCTGTGCGTGAGTTGAAACTGTATTTTTTTTCTCCCTTGTTCCCGGTAGAAATATTTCTGAAGCTGTCGCTGCTGTGGGTTTGCAATGTGCGTTACTGCGTTTTTGTAGAGTTCTAGTTACGGATCGTTTCTGCCGCGGCAAAGTGTCAAGATACGGTTTTCAGTTTAAAGCTTCAGAAGCTGCATTCGCTGAAATCGGCGTAGGTGAAGCTGGTTGTTGTGGTTTAACCCGGCAGGCAGCTAAACACCACGCAGCTGCCCGCTCGCTCCCCCTGCCCCCAAAGTGGGGTGGGGGAGAGAATCGGAAAAAAAAGTGAAGTTCGTGGGGTGAGGTAAAGACAGTTTAATGGGACAGAACAGGAAGGGGAAACAATCGTAACGATAAAAGAATATATAAAATAAGCGGCGCACAATGCGATTGCTCACCGCCCGCCGACTGATGCCCAGCCGGTCCCCGAGCGGCAGTCGCCGCCGCCCGGCCAACTCCCCCAGCTTATGTACTGAGCGTGACGTCATATGGTACGGACTGTCCCTTTGGCCGGTTTGGGTCATCTGTCCTGGCTAAGGTCCCTCCCAGCTTCTCGCTGGCAGGGCATGAGAAGCTGAAAAGTCCCCGACTAGCGTAAGCGCTACTTAGCCACAACTAAAACATCAGCGTGTTATCCACGTTTTTCTCGTCCTAAATCTAAAACACAGCGCTATACCAGTTACCAGGAAGAGAATTAACTCTATCCCAGCCGAAACCAGGACGCTGGTCTTGCGCATGATCCCGCTGTGCTCGCAGGGGTGCTCAGTGGCTCCTCATCAAAACAGCGAGGTGCGTGTGGACGTCCGTAGGGTTGCGCTAGGGGTCTGGGGGCGTTATGTATTTTTGCTGTTGGAAGACGGAATAGAGCGTGTGCCTGTTAAATCTAACGATGGTCGAAGGTTGGGAGGGACCCTGAGCAGGTTTGGTGGCACAACTGCAGTTTTCAAAGATCTCGACCGTTTGGAGAAACGGCCTGGAAAAAAGGATTCCTCTTTTGCAGCGAGTTCGCGAGGACAGACGGGTTGCCGTACTCTTTAACAAAAATACTCAACTTGGGACGTATCGGGTGAGGAAATCGCGGCTCTACTTAGGCTTGAGAAAACGTACGTAGGTGTCTGTGCCTGTCACCTGCGCGTCTCTAGGCAAGTGAGTTCTAGCGAAACTAAAGCTGCCGATGAGCCAAAAGAAAAGGCACGGTTGTCTAAAACATGCAGAAGCTCTAGTGGCCTGTCTCAACAACTGCACCAAAGATGATGCAAAATACTTTCTCCTCCACTCAGTTGTAGTCTTCACAGAAAAGGAAGCTTTGTGCTAAACGTTTTTTTTTGGTTTTTTTTTTTGCCTTTCCTCTCAGCAGAATGTCAACTGCCGTGAAAGTACGAGACGGATGGAAAGGATCCATAGTGGTCTGCAAGTACAAGGTATGCCTGTGATGTGTGTCTGCATTTTTCCTAAGGTGCTTGTAGCGTGGACTTTACAGTCAACACGAAGAATGTGGCAGCTCTCCTTCTATCTGATTTTTTAACATGAAATATTTTAACACAAATACTAAAAATAAAGGTCTGTTCTGGAGCGTGGTACGCCTATTCAAGGCTTGCTTTCCTTCGTCTATTTTCTCTTCCTGAAAGCAGAGTCTTCTGTTTCTGTGTGCTTGCTATTAAAGGGTGCTGTGAAAATAATGTTGGACTAGAAGAGGAAAGGAACCGTTTGTAAGAGTTCGGACGTTCGGGAGAAACAGGCTTTGTTTTCACGATAAAAGCTTAATGCTTTTTCAGTCAGTCAGTGTTTAAAATACCTTACAGGAGCACTCGAAAACCTTACTGAGATACTGGCATCTGTGCTAAAAGCAATCAAGGTCAAAGAAGAGGCGTGGACAACACGGGACAAATCGGCGTCGCTTCGGTGTGTTTTCCAGGCTTTCCCGAGAAGCGGTAGCAGCCTTGTAACTAGCGACAGAGAGTCCTGATGTGTTTTCGGTGAGTTACTGATTCTCTAATGTCCTTTTTCCTAACCTGCAGCGCGTAATTTTGACTTCGGGTGGAAAGAGATTTTCCAGAATGGAAATCTTTTTCATTCAAAGGAGTTGCCTTTTACAAACTTCCCATCAGAATGGATCTTCAGAGATGACGTGCTTGGCAGTAGAAGTCATCCGCAAGGAGACTTTTCACTCTCTCTGGAAAAAAAAAAGGAGTTAAGTCGATTTCCTTGCAAGGACCCAAGCGCAGCACATCTTCCAATAGTCGACGTACGGCTGATCTTTGGTTCTCGGGTGTAACGGTCGAGAGATCGTAAAGACGCGTTCCTCCGCACGCTTGGGTACAGCCAACAGCGTTAGCAAACCTGCCAGTCCTTTTTGGTAGCCTGATGTATTGCAGCACCGGGGATTTGATATTCCCCACCGCCTGCCCCGCCCCCCCCCCAAAAAAGTAAAACCGTATGGGAGATCTCTTATCTCACTGATTTTTCTATCATAAATGAAATTTTAAAAAGAAAGTTAAAATTGTCTAATTTCCAAACTGACTTGCGTTGTTTAAACTGCAACTGCCAAATAGCTGTAGTGTATAATTTATTAGGTGTGCTTAAGCAGTTGGGTAGTTGCTCTAAACGTTTAAAAAGAGAGGCAACTGAACGTTAGGGGCTTTTTTCCTGATCTTTTGGCAGAGTGCTCTGAAGCACTTTATTTCTGTCTCGCTTTCGACGGCGCGTTTCCCCGGCAGTTCGGTAGCATCGGTCTCGGCGCAGCTGGCCAGGCGTCCCTCCTAGTCATGTCACACACGCAAAACCCCTGGTCAAACGATAGCTGTGTAGCTTGGAGGTAGATAATTTAACGGTATGAATTCACAGCTACGCAATTTCAATGAACGCAAAAGGAAAATCAAATATTTTTATAGTACGAGTCTTCTCATTGTACGTATGTAAGCGCGCGCACGCCTTTTTAGCATAAAATGAATTGCTGAGATTTGTTCTTTCTTTTTCATTTTACTCTTCAAAGTTTTACGCTTCACTTTCAGCTTTATCGGCCAAGCGAGCGAGATGCGCAGCAGCAGCAGCGCAAGGGCTGGAGCTGCGGCGGTGGATCCGTGAGCGTAGATGCTGATTACGGCGCGCCCTTGTCCTGCAGCCTCACGGGGTTATCTCCCGGCAGCGGTGCTGTAAGGAAGGGACGAGGCGTTTTCCGACACCAGCGAGAGCGTTTACTTCTCTGCGAAGGACGCGTTCAGAATCGTGTCAATTAGTCCTCACGCGGATTTTAAGCGTTCGAATCGCTCGAGCTTTTAAAGGCGGCGTTGTATTTCGAGCTGACCCGTTTGCCTGGCACCCTCCTTTAGCCCGACTGCTACCCTCTCCCTTGTCCTGACCGAATTCCTCTGCTGCCTTCGGTGCTGCTTTTTTAACGTGCTGAAATATCCGTTGGGATTTTTGTTTTTCAGATGCCTCGCTGTGAGCGTCCCGTGGTGCTCAGGAGAGACCCCCGGCCCAGGTTTGCCTGCCGGTCGTTGGGCGTGCTGAGGGTGAGGGGCCGGCTGGCAGCCTGCGGGACGGGGGCTGGGGGGGGCTGCAAGCGTTTGGGGGGGCCGCCCCTCCTTTATCTTTCTAGCAGAGCCCCCCTTTTTGGCGGGGGTGCGTGCGTACATACGTAAACGGCATTATTAAAGTAACGAGCTGCCGGTTGGGGCCGTTTCCCTCGTTTTGTGTCTTTTTGGGGGGGTGAATAAAAAGGGGGGGTTGGGGGGCCTGGAGGGGTGATGATGTCATTTGGGGCACCCCAGCATCACCACGGGGGTGATGATGCCGTGGAGGAGCAGGTGAGTGGGGAATGGGGGGTCATGGGGGTCCGTGTCCCCCCCTCGGCCCCCCCCCCCCAAGGGGGGTCACAGCCCAAATTGCCTGAAAATTCATGGGGGGGGTTTCAAAAATTTTTAAAAACTGTAAATATATCTGTGAGGCCTCGAAATAGAAAAAAATCTCTCCTTGTTACGTATATTGAAAAATAATATTAATTTATACGTACAAAAGGATTTCAAAATAAGGACCTATATCTGCCCTATTATATATATATATATATATAAAGGATTTTAGAGTATAAAAAAATTCGAAAGATGTATATAGGGTTTTAAAATACAAAAATAACTCACGTCTGTATAAATTAAAAAATAAAGAACTTCCAAATGCAAAAAGGATGATACATTTTATACATGAAGGAATTTAAAATAGAAAAAGGTCTGAATAGATACCGCTATCTACACTTACTACGTGTTACATAGAGAGTCTACATAGACATTATATGTAATCTAAGAGATTATGTACAAGTGTAAATAGACATCTAAGTCTAAAACCTAAGTCTATAAAGATATAGGTGTAAATATATGTAAGTGTAAATAGAGAAGTCTATAAAGACATTTAAGTGTTCAAAATATGTAAGTCAACAGATCCATAGTCTGAGCAGGTATTATATATAAGAAGTGGGAAATAGGGGGGTATAAGTGAAACATAAATATATTCACTAAATATATAGAGAGAGATATGTGTAAATACATTAAGTGTAAATGTCTCTGATAATAAGGTTTTTAAAATGCAAAGAAACCCTGTTTACAGAAAGGATTTTAAAATTCGACACACACACACACACACACACACACACACCCCGCCCCGAAACACCTCTCTATTGAAGATATAAAAGCGCTTTCAAAAGCTGCCTCTTCCCTGTTCTCCTTTTCCGCCTGTTCCCATCCTGATTGGGGGCCAGTTCCCCCAACAGGGACTTTCCCCTGCAGGGCTGCGCACGCAGAGCGGGACCTGCCGCCATGGCCTAAAAATACCACAAAACCCCTAATTCGGGGCCTGCAAGGGGTGGGGAAAAAAAAGCCCGCAATTTTGGGGGAAAAATACCCAACTTGGAGCTCCCGGGAAAGCCAAATCCGCCTGGATTTGGGCAGCCGGAAAGCAAAAAAAAACCCATTTTCACGCACAAAACGAAAAAGCAAAAACCACCAATTTTTGTTGTGAAAAAGCGTTGAAAAACCTCCAAATGGTGGAATGTTTTGGAAAAGGAAAAAACCCCAATTTTGCTATTATGGAAAAGCAAAACACCCCCCGATTTGGGGAAGATTTGGGGTGAAACACCAGCCACTTGAGGGGCATTGCTCGTGGTTATCCAGCGAGGGTCAGTCATCGGGAACGGATTATCTGTTGCGGGTCATCCCAGGCGAGTTTTCTGCTGTGGGTGGTCCCGGGTGGACCCCCTGGCGTAGGTCACCCCCACGCATGTCCCCCCCCGCCCCTCCCGGTGTCCGCCCCGCCTTTCCCGTGCGAGGTTTTCCCCGTGACGCGCCCCCCGTATCCCCTGCCCTCCTACCTCGTGCCCGCACTGCCCTCCTCTCTCCTCTCCCTCCTCCCACCCCCCGTGTTCCGCACTGCCTCCCCGTAACCCCTCTGCCCCGGACCCCTGGGGTGCTGCCTGCCCCGCCAACCTGCCCGTTGCCCCCCGCCCAAACTCTGGCACCCCCCTCCCGCTCCCCCGCACCCCACTCCCACCCCGCTCTCCCTCCTCCTGCGTTTTGGGTTTGTGCTGCAAACGGCGTCGGTGACGCGGGGCTGCGTGAGTTCCCGCTGCGCAGCGCTTGCACGGCGCCGGGGGCTGTGCTGCTCCTCGCCCCGCCCTGCCGGCGAGCGGGCTGGGGGTGCGCGAGGGCCTGGGAGGGGGCACCGCTGGGAGAGCTGACCCCGGCGGACCCAGGGGATGTTCCAGACCCTGTGACGTCAGGAAATAAAACTCGGGGGGCGGTTGGCGGGGGGGCCGCTGCTGGGCTGCGGCTGGCTGGGCATCGGGCGGTTGGCGGTGAGCCGTTGTTTTCATTTGTACCGCTTGTCTGTCTGGGGTTTTTCGCTCTGTTGTTTGGGGGTTTTTTCCCCCCTTTTCCTTACAAGTGGAGTTTTTTCACTTTTGCCCTTCCAATTCTCTCCCCCCTCCCACTGAGGGGGGAGCGAGTGAGCGGTTGTGTGGTGCTGAGTTGCCAGCTGGGATTAAACCACGGCACAAGGTGAGTTGCAAGCCCTGCTGGCTAAACGCTTTAGGCTCTCCGTGTTATTCCTGCCATCTTGCCCTCCTTGTTCTTTCCTGCTGCTTTCAAGTGCCTTGTGCTCCAGCAGCAGGCTGGGAAGGAGGGTTGTGGCAGGAGCTGCAGCACCCTGTGACTCCTTCTCAGGCTGCTAGCTTCGCCCTTTGTATGGGCTGCCGAGGTCGTCGGCTCCGCAGGGGCCACAGGCAGCCCGCAGAGCTTGACGCCAAGCCGTTCCTTTCCCCTCTGCGCAGCAGCGGTTCTGCCGCTGCTACAGGCAGCCGCTTGCTCGAGGGCGAGGGGCTGGGATGACGACAGGCTGCTGCACGCTTCAGTCGAACTGAGACGCCGTTCTCTGAGGAGCCGGTGCAAGGAGAGCTCAGGTCCGTTCTGTACTGCCGATGGCTCTTCACAAGGGAAGCGTGCTCTGGTTTTAGCAGAAAAAGGTGTCGGTCACAGGCAGCCGCCTATCACTGCGCACAGCTCAGCTATTTGGCAGGGGTCTTGCTTGTTCAAGTAGAGGCGTATTCCTCGCCTTGCAGTCTCGATGGCAAAACAATCGGGGGTTCAAGCTACAAAAGCACAGAGCAAGGATGGAACCTGCCGGGCTCTACGGTCAACTGCTGAGGACGCCTAATACACCAGCAGGCCTCTTGGCTTTCCCTGCCTCATTTCTAATTCCTTTGCACGCTGGAGGGCAGGGTGGTAAGTGACGTCGTGCAGTGTCTCTCCTCCAAGTGGCAAGCCCTGCGCGTGTGCAGGATGAGGAGAGCAGAGTGCTGATAGCACAGAGGCGAGGAAAGCTGCAAACACCGCAACACAGCCCCAGGACCACCAGCGTATCGCTCGTTGTTTGCAGGTCAGCCACTGGCACCGGGTCTGCTCAGAAGCGCGGTTTCCTGATGGACATAGCTGCCACTCCCCTGCTCTCAGGGTGTCACCCGTGTGGCATCGTACAGAGGCGATGAAGATTAGTGCCCGGGCCGCGAGTGGGAAAAGGGCAGGGAAATCTAAGCCCAGTACCGCCAGTAAGCAGTTACCGTCTTTCGATGGTACGAACTGGGCGGAGAGAAGGGGAAAGGGCCGGTGAGGCGACGGTGGCACCCGGCGGGCAGAATTGGGTACTGCAGCTCTTGAGCCGCGCATGCGCGGTGGGGCGCTCTCCTCTGCTCGCTGCTGCCACCGAGCGACCAAAGCTGGGTACTGCAGCTCTTGAGCCGCGCATGCGCAGTGGCGCGCCTTTCTTTGCTCGCTGCTGCCACCGAGCGACCAAAACCGGGTACTGCAGCTCTTGAGCCGCGCATGCGCGGTGGCGCGCTCTCCTTTGCTCGCTGCTGCCACCAAGCGACCAGAATTCGGTACTGCAGCTCTTGAGCCGCGCATGCGCAGTGGCGCGCTTTTCTTTGCTCGCTGCTGCCACCGAGCGACCAAAGCCGGGTACTGCAGCTCTTGAGCCGCGCATGCGCAGTGGCGCGCTCTCCTTTGCTCGCTGCTGCCACCGAGCGACCAGAATTCGGTACTGCAGCTCTTGAGCCGCGCATGCGTAGTGGCGCGCCTTTCTTTGCTCGCTGCTGCCACCGAGCGACCAAAGCTGGGTACTGCAGCTCTTGAGCCGCGCATGCGCGGTGGCGCGCCTTTCTTTGCTCGCTGCTGCCACCGAGCGACCAGAATTCGGTACTGCAGCTCTTGAGCCGCGCATGCGCAGTGGCGCGCTCTCCTTTGCTCGCTGCTGCCACCGAGCGACCAAAATTCGGTACTGCAGCTCTTGAGCCGCGCATGCGCGGTGGCGCCCCCTTTCTCCGCGCTGCCGTCCGCCGGTAACGGCAATGCCGTACTGTGGTGCCTGCGGGGTGATGCCGCCGCGTTCGTTGGTTCGTTCCGGTAAGGAAACGCCGCTGCCGCCCCACGTGCGCGGTGCCGGCGGGCGCTGGGCCTGCAAAGCGCGGACCTGCAGCGCCGGTGCCGCCCCCGTGCACGCGCCGCCCGGCGGCTGCTCGCTGCTGCCGCCCCGTGGCCGAATCGCGGTACTGCAGCGCCGGCACCGCTCAGGTGCGCAGCAGCGCCGCCGCCGCCGCCGCCTTCGCTGCTGCCGCCCCGAAGCCGAAGCGTGGTCCTGCAGCCCGGCGTTCGCGCGCCGGCTCTGGCCCCTCCATGCGCCGTCCCCATCCCGGTGCCTCCCTCATCCCGGTGCATTCGTCATCCCGGGCGGCAATGGTTAGGGTGCCCCCCCCCCCGCATGCCAGCACCCCCAAGAGTATCGGCGTGTCCCGGTGCTGTCCCCATCCCTGGGGCAGCTCCCCGTCCCCTGTCCCTGCGGCTGGTCGTTGGGCTCTGTGTTCCCCCAATAAAACACGGGGACAGAGGGGACCCCTGGGGACAGGGGGTGGGGACCCCCAGAGAGTAGGCTGTGCTGCCGTCGCTCCTCGGTGCTGGCCCTGCTTGTCCCCTGTCCCCCCAGTGGTGACGAACTCCGGGCCACTGGCGGGGACCCTCACTGTCACCTTCCCCCCATGCCGGTTGCCACCAGCGACAGGGACAGCGACGCACCCCCGGGGGTGTTTGGGGTCCCCAGGGTGGGAGCGGAGCTGCAGGATGCCGGGTCCCCCCTGCCCGAGCCCTGCAGACCCACCCAGGTGGAGCGCAGGCAACCCCGGCCCTGTCCCCAGCCCTGTCTCCGCGTGGCCGTGGGTCGGTGCTGCCATTGCGTGGCCAGCGGCTGGGAGGACACAGCTCCCGCCGGCTGGGGCCAGAGGAGCCCGGCAGCCTGGGGACCCCCGGGAAGGGCTGGCTGTCATGGGGACTCGGCGCCCAGGGCCCAGGGCACCCCAGAGACCCTACAACAGGGTGCAGCATGAACTATTTTATTACCTGTGCAGTATCCATGAGTGAGTCCCCATCGTTCCCATCCTGGTCCCCCAGTGGGTCGGGGTCCCAGCTGCCCCTGGGGGTGGCTGCAGGTGTCGGGGGTGGGATCCCTTCTCCCCGCGGTGCCCCCCACCTCCCCAGGGTCATCCCTCCCAATCTCAACTCCCCACATGGTGTCCTCAATCTCCCGAGAAACACCTCTGTCCCCCAATGTCCCCCTACCTACCCCACTCCCAGGGTCCCTCCCGGACCCCAGGATTCCCCCCCTGCCCCATCCTGAGGCCGCCCCCCCCCCCCATCCCCATGGTCATGAGACACACACACACACACCCCCTCCGGCACTGGGGAGACACTGGGAAGAGCCGGCACTGCCATCTCGGGGTCCTGCTAGCCCTCATCCTCCCTAAAGTCTTGCACCATGCTCTGCTCCTTGGGGGGAGTGCCCACAGTCAGGGGGGTGGGGGCTCCCCTCCTCCCCAGGGAACCCCCCCAACCTGTCCAGGGCACCCTCTGCCACCTCCCCAGGGTCCAATCACCGTAACAGGGTCTGACCCTGGCGTCCCGCTGGTTAACGTCAGGTCCAAGAGAAGGTTCCTCACTACTCCTTGATTAGTTCTTAGGTGCCAGCTCGAGCTGGGTGCCTCCAGAGAGGGACCCCTACCCCGGATCACCCTCCTTGCACACCTGCACCCGTTGCAGGAGGGTCCACGCACACCATGGGAGCCATGTGGGAACCGGAGGCGGCCTCGAGGCTGCTCAGCAGCAGTCAAAACACCCCAGTGGTTTCAGGCACCGGCTGTTTTGCTCCCGAACCCAAGGGTACTGCCGAGAAAAATAACCACCACTGTCACACGAGGGTCCTGCACAGTCCCCACCATCGCACAAGGGTCCCCGTGCACCTGCCCGCCATTGCACGAGGGTCCCCTGCACACCAACCAATTGCATAAGGGTCTTCCTGCACTGCCCCCCCCATTGCATGGGCGTCTCCACACACCGACCCCCCGCTGCGCAAAGGTCCCCGCACAATCCCCACCGTTGCAGGGGGGTCCCTGCGCAGGCACCCGCACTGCACAAGGCGCCGTGCGCATGCGCACTTCCGGGGCGGGGACTACAACTCCCGGCGTGCCCCCCGCGGGCGGCCCGGAGGAGCCGCGCGCTGATTGGCTGCGGAGGATATTTCAACGGGGCGCGCGGCGGGCTCTGCACCCAGGCGGCGGCGGCGGCGGCGGCGGCGGCGGCGGCGGCGGCGGCGGCGGCGGCGGCGGCGGCGGCGGCGGCGGCGGCGGCGGCGGCGGCGGCGGCGGCGGCAGTCTGAGGTGCCGCGGGCACGGCGGGCTGGCGGGAGGCTGGGGACCCCCCGGGGGACTGAGGAGGGGGGCTGTGCGTCTCGGGGGGACGGGGGAGGGGGGCCGGGGGGGGCTGTGCGTCCCGGAGGGGGACGGGGGGGGCTGTGCGTCCCGGAGGGGGCCGGGGGGGGGCTGTGCGTCCCGGAGGGGGCCGGGGGGGGGGCTGTGCGTCCCGGAGGGGGCCGGGGAGGGGGGCCGGGGGGGGGCTGTGCGTCCCGGAGGGGGCCGGGGAGGGGGGCGGGGGGGGGCTGTGCGTCCCGGAGGGGGCCGGGGAGGGGGGCTGGGGGGGGGGCTGTGCGTCCCGGGGGGGCCGGGGATGGGGGCTGGGGGGGGCTGTGCGTCCCGGAGGGGGCCGGGGAGGGGGGACTGTTCGTCCTAGGGGGGCTGGGGAGTGGGGCTGGGGGCGGGGGCTGCAGTCCCCCAAGGAGCTGGGGAGTGGGGCTGTGGGTCCTGGCGGGGCTTGAGAGTGGGGCTTGGGGCTCCCACGGGGCTGGAAAATGGTGTGGTCGGGTGCTGTGAGCACCGGGGGTCCTGGGGCTGGGAGGCGCTTGCAAACACCGGGGAGGGGCTGCGAGCATGGGGGGGCACAAGGGTTGCACCAGGGTCGGTGCACGATCACCTCCATTGTACGGGTGTCGATGTACAGCCAGCCGGGCTGCACGAGGCGCCGTGCGCATGCGCGGTCCCGGGGCGGGGACTACAACTCCCGGCGTGCCCCGCGCGGGCGGTCCGGTGGAGCCGCGCGCTGATTGGCTGCGGGCGGTATTTCAACGGGGCGCGCGGCGGGCTCTGCACCGAGGCGGCGGCGCAGCGTGAGTGTGAGGGGCCGCGGGCCCGGGGAGCCGAGGAGTGGGGCTGTGGCGGGGGGGGGGGGGCGGTCCTGCAGGCTCCGGGGACGGGGGCTGGGGGGGCTCCAGGCGGGGGAGGGGCTGTGAGCATCTGGGGAGTGGGGCTGGGGGGCGGGGCTGTGTGCCCTAGGGGGGCCGCGCAGTGGGGCCGGGGCGGGGGGGCGGGGTGGGCGCTGTGTGCAAACAGACCCTCCCTGCGAGTCCCCACTGTCGCCCCGTGGGGCCGGGCACCCCCCAGCCCTCCCTGCAGGCAGACGGGCAGCCTGTAGGCAATGGAGGCCGCCCGCCCCAGCGAGGTGCTCGAGCCTGGGGGCTTCACGGGCCGAGTCGAGGGAGGAGCTGCTGGAGAGAGGGCTTAGAAACGGCCTTCTGCTCCCGAAACTGCTGGAGCATTTGAAGGGGAGGGACAGGTCCACCCCAGGGCCCCAAGGGGAAGCCCTCGGAGCAGGGACTTGGGGTCGTTCCAGGAGCAAAAGCTGGTCCCAGCCAGCTCGCCTCTGCTCCCCCGGCACCGGGATCGGACCTTTCAGCCCCGTTTCTGCCAGAAGCATCACACAAGCGCTTGCCCTCCCCGGGGGCATCTTTGGGCCTTGAGAACAGGCGCAGCAGCTGGGTTTTTGGGCTCAGAAATGGGTGCCAAGTGAGCTGGTTTGGGGGCCCAAAGCAGAAGCCGGTTTGGCCGTTTGTGCGGGGGGCTGGGAGGGCATTGGGGGCTGCGGGGGAAAGCAGGGGGTGGGCAGGGTGCGTGGAGCCTCCCCGGGGGGAGGGGCTCTGGTCCTGCTGGACCCTGAAGTGCGGGAGGCCGGCACGCACCAGGCCCAACTCAACGTCTGCGGTGGTCTCTGGGGGGAAGAGGTGGTCTCTGCTTTTCAGACCCCGCACGCCCTCTTCGAGTCCAGCTCTTGCTTGTCGACTGCTTCGAATAGTTATTAACTAATTAGTCATACAAACTAATTAATGTTTATACAATGTCCAACTATGATATTTAATCCTAATAGTCGAGTTTTGACGGCGATTGGTTTACGACCTTGTCAAAAGCCCAGGCTGTTGCAAATAGCTGGAGCTTGCAAGGAGAAGGAGCTGAAATCAACGGTGCAGAGCTGGAGCTTCAATTAGCCAGAACCGTCGCAAGCAGGAGCTGGAACGAGACGGGGTGTCCGCTGTCTGGGGCATGCCTTAGCCAGAGGCAAAATTACCAGCAGCTGTAACGAGCGGGAGCTGCGATTCGCTGCAGTGTCTGTTTGCCGGAGCATCCGTCGGCCAGACTGCACTCCCAGCACGGCTGAAGAGCAGCCAGGCGCAGGCAGGGCTGTCCCCGGCAAGGCGCTCCGAGCGGCAGGGAGGCGAGTTGTCCTTCTGCTAGCGGGGAGCCCGGCCTCTTCCCTCGGGGATTAAATCCACGCCACGCGTGGATCCGCTCTCTTTGCGTGGAGGGTCTCTCCCGGTCCCGTTCCCGAGGGCTGAAGCGAGGTCCCCCAGGGGGCAGGCGGCAGCACGAGGCGGCGGTGTCTCCCCGGTACCCGGCAAAGGGGAGCGAAACCGGCCGGCTGGAGGTCCCGGGGTGCACAGCCCGGCCCCGCACGGCAGAATCCTTCCCTGGGTTTTCACCGTTGGCTGGGTGTGACAAACAGGTTCATTTTGTGCCTCCTCTTTTCCCAGAGTCACCTTCTGCGTCACGTGAAGAAAATCCTGCGTGGTTGACGCCGCTTGCTGCTCAGGTGATGGCACGTGTGGGGCCGGGGGAGCCGGGAGAAACATTGGCGCGTTCAAGGTCGCTGCAGGTGCTCCACGTCAAACCCAGGGAAAAGGCAAATTTGCTGCCGGTGCAGAAAAGCTGATGAACAATTGCCGTGAACAGAGCGTGCCTACGTACCCTCGTTAGCGTAACTAACCCTGGGTAGTTACGAGTGTTTTCCTTTCAGGGAAAAGAATGAGCTTTCATCTACGAAAAATTAAGAGCTGCCTGTGTCCTTCTTTAAGTTCAAGTGTTTCTCTGCTGTTTGTTCATACTGATTTTATGGGCAGGTTGGAAATAGCCTTTTATTTTTATAGGCATAACTCAATTTGTAGTACTACGTGGTGTCAGGAGAGTGAATTTTGGAGCACCCAGGTATCACTAGAAACGGAATGAATGAGACACGATGGAAACTGATATTTAAACTTGATTTTTACTTCATTTTTTTTTTCCTGAGAGTGTTGATGGCACGTTGTCCTGTGGCTCAATCCACGTTCTGTTCAGTGGAGTCTTCAGTCTAGGACTTTTAAGGAAAAAAGTTGGTCCTTCCGAAAAAGGGCTAGTCGTTCATAGGCTCGAGGCATAGACTTGGAGAGCCGCTTAAGTACGTGATCAGAATTAAAGCCAAATGTCGCTTCGTGTTGCTGCTGTTGGCCTTCACTTTCGTTAATTTCCCTGCTGCTCCGTCATGGTTGGGAGCTCTGAATCATCATTTTTTTCACTCCCTAACGCATTTTTCTCCCCAAGGAGAGGCTACGTTTAAAAGTTACTTAGTTTCCTCGCAAATGCATCGGTCAATAAAACGGAGTTATGATTATTAAAACCACACAAATGACACCGGTCTTACAGATCTGGACTATTTCTGAACACGTGTTCATCGCGTGCAGATGTCATCGGGATACGGATCACCTGCATTTCATGCTCTGACGAGACAATCTGCTGAGACAGGGACGAGCTCCAAAAGAAAAAAAAGGTACAACGTCAAGGTTTTGTTTTGTTGTTGGTTTTTGTGGGCTTTTTGTTTGTGTTATTTTTTGGTTTGTGTTTTTTTTTTTTTTTTAAAAGAGTGCGATGTTGACTGGTGGCAGCCTGCAGAGCTCTCTTGCTGCCTGACCTCTCCTTTTCTTCTCTGTCACTCCTCTTTCGTGGCTGTAATTTTCACTCGGGTAGTTTTAGAAGAGCGATTTAGTTCCTCGCCTGTGTAGATGTGCTGGTAATACCTGGAAGGTAAATGCTTGAACCGGTAGCGAATAACTTGGCTACAAGTAGAATTTCTGAAGGAAGAACAACAACAGCAGGAAGCAAGTAGCGAGTTACCCCAAATTTGTGTGTGTCAAATGTGTTCCAAATGGCTCGTTTTGGTAAACATAAATTTTCAGGAAGTTCAGGGTTGTGTGTGGAAAAACGTGCCCCTCTGTCTAGGTGTCCTGCTACGTAAATAGCATCAGTCAGTAGCACATCCAGCGGCAGGGCTCCTGTTCCCTGCTCTCGATATGGCCGTAGTAGTGTTGTGATATTTCGACCTAAGAGGCGGGTTTAGGAATGGAAGGAGAATGCCTGCGTTCTGCAAGGGCTACGAATGCCGACCCTTTTCTCTGCCTGCTGCTTTCCTGTGCGTGAGATGAAACTGTATTTTTTTTCTCCCTTGTTCCCGGTAGAAATATTTCTGAAGCTGTCGCTGCTGTGGGTTTGCAATGTGCGTTACTGCGTTTTTGTAGAGTTCTAGTTACGGATCGTTTCTGCCGCGGCAAAGTGTCAAGATACGGTTTTCAGTTTAAAGCTTCAGAAGCTGCATTCGCTGAAATCGGCGTAGGTGAAGCTGGTTGTTGTGGTTTAACCCGGCAGGCAGCTAAACACCACGCAGCTGCCCGCTCGCTCCCCCTGCCCCCAAAGTGGGGTGGGGGAGAGAATCGGAAAAAAAAGTGAAGTTCGTGGGGTGAGGTAAAGACAGTTTAATGGGACAGAACAGGAAGGGGAAACAATCGTAACGATAAAAGAATATACAAAATAAGCGGCGCACAATGCGATTGCTCACCGCCCGCCGACTGATGCCCAGCCGGTCCCCGAGCGGCAGTCGCCGCCGCCCGGCCAACTCCCCCAGCTTATGTACTGAGCGCGACGTCATATGGTACGGACTGTCCCTTTGGCTGGTTTGGGTCATCTGTCCTGGCTAAGGTCCCTCCCAGCTTCTCGCTGGCAGGGCATGAGAAGCTGAAAAGTCCCCGACTAGCGTAAGCGCTACTTAGCCACAACTAAAACATCAGCGTGTTATCCACGTTTTTCTCGTCCTAAATCTAAAACACAGCGCTATACCAGTTACCAGGAAGAGAATTAACTCTATCCCAGCCGAAACCAGGACGCTGGTCTTGCGCATGATCCCGCTGTGCTCGCAGGGGTGCTCAGTGGCTCCTCATCAAAACAGCGAGGTGCGTGTGGACGTCCGTAGGGTTGCGCTAGGGGTCTGGGGGCGTTATGTATTTTTGCTGTTGGAAGACGGAATAGAGCGTGTGCCTGTTAAATCTAACGATGGTCGAAGGTTGGGAGGGACCCTGAGCAGGTTTGGTGGCACAACTGCAGTTTTCAAAGATCTCGACCGTTTGGAGAAACGGCCTGGAAAAAAGGATTCCTCTTTTGCAGCGAGTTCGCGAGGACAGACGGGTTGCCGTACTCTTTAACAAAAATACTCAACTTGGGACGTATCGGGTGAGGAAATCGCGGCTCTACTTAGGCTTGAGAAAACGTACGTAGGTGTCTGTGCCTGTCACCTGCGCGTCTCTAGGCAAGTGAGTTCTAGCGAAACTAAAGCTGCCGATGAGCCAAAAGAAAAGGCACGGTTGTCTAAAACATGCAGAAGCTCTAGTGGCCTGTCTCAACAACTGCACCAAAGATGATGCAAAATACTTTCTCCTCCACTCAGTTGTAGTCTTCACAGAAAAGGAAGCTTTGTGCTAAACGTTTTTTTTTGGTTTTTTTTTTTGCCTTTCCTCTCAGCAGAATGTCAACTGCCGTGAAAGTACGAGACGGATGGAAAGGATCCATAGTGGTCTGCAAGTACAAGGTATGCCTGTGATGTGTGTCTGCATTTTTCCTAAGGTGCTTGTAGCGTGGACTTTACAGTCAACACGAAGAATGTGGCAGCTCTCCTTCTATCTGATTTTTTAACATGAAATATTTTAACACAAATACTAAAAATAAAGGTCTGTTCTGGAGCGTGGTACGCCTATTCAAGGCTTGCTTTCCTTCGTCTATTTTCTCTTCCTGAAAGCAGAGTCTTCTGTTTCTGTGTGCTTGCTATTAAAGGGTGCTGTGAAAATAATGTTGGACTAGAAGAGGAAAGGAACCGTTTGTAAGAGTTCGGACGTTCGGGAGAAACAGGCTTTGTTTTCACGATAAAAGCTTAATGCTTTTTCAGTCAGTCAGTGTTTAAAATACCTTACAGGAGCACTCGAAAACCTTACTGAGATACTGGCATCTGTGCTAAAAGCAATCAAGGTCAAAGAAGAGGCGTGGACAACACGGGACAAATCGGCGTCGCTTCGGTGTGTTTTCCAGGCTTTCCCGAGAAGCGGTAGCAGCCTTGTAACTAGCGACAGAGAGTCCTGATGTGTTTTCGGTGAGTTACTGATTCTCTAATGTCCTTTTTCCTAACCTGCAGCGCGTAATTTTGACTTCGGGTGGAAAGAGATTTTCCAGAATGGAAATCTTTTTCATTCAAAGGAGTTGCCTTTTACAAACTTCCCATCAGAATGGATCTTCAGAGATGACGTGCTTGGCAGTAGAAGTCATCCGCAAGGAGACTTTTCACTCTCTCTGGAAAAAAAAAAGGAGTTAAGTCGATTTCCTTGCAAGGACCCAAGCGCAGCACATCTTCCAATAGTCGACGTACGGCTGATCTTTGGTTCTCGGGTGTAACGGTCGAGAGATCGTAAAGACGCGTTCCTCCGCACGCTTGGGTACAGCCAACAGCGTTAGCAAACCTGCCAGTCCTTTTTGGTAGCCTGATGTATTGCAGCACCGGGGATTTGATATTCCCCACCGCCTGCCCCGCCCCCCCCCCCCCCAAAAAAGTAAAACCGTATGGGAGATCTCTTATCTCACTGATTTTTCTATCATAAATGAAATTTTAAAAAGAAAGTTAAAATTGTCTAATTTCCAAACTGAGTTGCGTTGTTTAAACTGCAACTGCCAAATAGCTGTAGTGTATAATTTATTAGGTGTGCTTAAGCAGTTGGGTAGTTGCTCTAAACGTTTAAAAAGAGAGGCAACTGAACGTTAGGGGCTTTTTTCCTGATCTTTTGGCAGAGTGCTCTGAAGCACTTTATTTCTGTCTCGCTTTCGACGGCGCGTTTCCCCGGCAGTTCGGTAGCATCGGTCTCGGCGCAGCTGGCCAGGCGTCCCTCCTAGTCATGTCACACACGCAAAACCCCTGGTCAAACGATAGCTGTGTAGCTTGGAGGTAGATAATTTAACGGTATGAATTCACAGCTACGCAATTTCAATGAACGCAAAAGGAAAATCAAATATTTTTATAGTACGAGTCTTCTCATTGTACGTATGTAAGCGCGCGCACGCCTTTTTAGCATAAAATGAATTGCTGAGATTTGTTCTTTCTTTTTCATTTTACTCTTCAAAGTTTTACGCTTCACTTTCAGCTTTATCGGCCAAGCGAGCGAGATGCGCAGCAGCAGCAGCGCAAGGGCTGGAGCTGCGGCGGTGGATCCGTGAGCGTAGATGCTGATTACGGCGCGCCCTTGTCCTGCAGCCTCACGGGGTTATCTCCCGGCAGCGGTGCTGTAAGGAAGGGACGAGGCGTTTTCCGACACCAGCGAGAGCGTTTACTTCTCTGCGAAGGACGCGTTCAGAATCGTGTCAATTAGTCCTCACGCGGATTTTAAGCGTTCGAATCGCTCGAGCTTTTAAAGGCGGCGTTGTATTTCGAGCTGACCCGTTTGCCTGGCACCCTCCTTTAGCCCGACTGCTACCCTCTCCCTTGTCCTGACCGAATTCCTCTGCTGCCTTCGGTGCTGCTTTTTTAACGTGCTGAAATATCCGTTGGGATTTTTGTTTTTCAGATGCCTCGCTGTGAGCGTCCCGTGGTGCTCAGGAGAGACCCCCGGCCCAGGTTTGCCTGCCGGTCGTTGGGCGTGCTGAGGGTGAGGGGCCGGCTGGCAGCCTGCGGGACGGGGGCTGGGGGGGGCTGCAAGCGTTTGGGGGGGCCGCCCCTCCTTTATCTTTCTAGCAGAGCCCCCCTTTTTGGCGGGGGTGCGTGCGTACATACGTAAACGGCATTATTAAAGTAACGAGCTGCTGGTTGGGGCCGTTTCCCTCGTTTTGTGTCTTTTTGGGGGGGTGAATAAAAAGGGGGGGTTGGGGGGCCTGGAGGGGTGATGATGTCATTTGGGGCACCCCAGCATCACCACGGGGGTGATGATGCCGTGGAGGAGCAGGTGAGTGGGGAATGGGGGGTCATGGGGGTCCGTGTCCCCCCCTCGGCCCCCCCCCCCCAAGGGGGGTCACAGCCCAAATTGCCTGAAAATTCATGGGGGGGGTTTCAAAAATTTTTAAAAACTGTAAATATATCTGTGAGGCCTCGAAATAGAAAAAAATCTCTCCTTGTTACGTATATTGAAAAATAATATTAATTTATACGTACAAAAGGATTTCAAAATAAGGACCTATATCTGCCCTATTTTATATATATATATATAAAGGATTTTAGAGTATAAAAAAATTCGAAAGATGTATATAGGGTTTTAAAATACAAAAATAACTCACATCTGTATAAATTAAAAAATAAAGAACTTCCAAATGCAAAAAGGATGATACATTTTATACATGAAGGAATTTAAAATAGAAAAAGGTCTGAATAGATACCGCTATCTACACTTACTACGTGTTACATAGAGAGTCTACATAGACATTATATGTAATCTAAGAGATTATGTACAAGTGTAAATAGACATCTAAGTCTAAAACCTAAGTCTATAAAGATATAGGTGTAAATATATGTAAGTGTAAATAGAGAAGTCTATAAAGACATTTAAGTGTTCAAAATATGTAAGTCAACAGATCCATAGTCTGAGCAGGTATTATATATAAGAAGTGGGAAATAGGGGGGTATAAGTGAAACATAAATATATTCACTAAATATATAGAGAGAGATATGTGTAAATACATTAAGTGTAAATGTCTCTGATAATAAGGTTTTTAAAATGCAAAGAAACCCTGTTTACAGAAAGGATTTTAAAATTCGACACACACACACACACACACACACACACCCCGCCCCGAAACACCTCTCTATTGAAGATATAAAAGCGCTTTCAAAAGCTGCCTCTTCCCTGTTCTCCTTTTCCGCCTGTTCCCATCCTGATTGGGGGCCAGTTCCCCCAACAGGGACTTTCCCCTGCAGGGCTGCGCACGCAGAGCGGGACCTGCCGCCATGGCCTAAAAATACCACAAAACCCCTAATTCGGGGCCTGCAAGGGGTGGGGAAAAAAAAGCCCGCAATTTTGGGGGAAAAATACCCAACTTGGAGCTCCCGGGAAAGCCAAATCCGCCTGGATTTGGGCAGCCGGAAAGCAAAAAAAAAACCCATTTTCACGCACAAAACGAAAAAGCAAAAACCACCAATTTTTGTTGTGAAAAAGCGTTGAAAAACCTCCAAATGGTGGAATGTTTTGGAAAAGGAAAAAACCCCAATTTTGATATTATGGAAAAGCAAAACACCCCCCTGATTTGGGGAAGATTTGGGGTGAAACACCAGCCACTTGAGGGGCATTGCTCGTGGTTATCCAGCGAGGGTCAGTCATCGGGAACGGATTATCTGTTGCGGGTCATCCCAGGCGAGTTTTCTGCTGTGGGTGGTCCCGGGTGGACCCCCTGGCGTAGGTCACCCCCACGCATGTCCCCCCCCGCCCCTCCCGGTGTCCGCCCCGCCTTTCCCGTGCGAGGTTTTTCCCCCCGTGCGAGGTTTTCCCCGTGACGCGCCCCCCGTATCCCCTGCCCTCCTACCTCGTGCCCGCACTGCCCTCCTCTCTCCTCTCCCTCCTCCCACCCCCCGTGTTCCGCACTGCCTCCCCGTAACCCCTCTGCCCCGGACCCCTGGGGTGCTGCCTGCCCCGCCAACCTGCCCGTTGCCCCCCGCCCAAACTCTGGCACCCCCCTCCCGCTCCCCCGCACCCCACTCCCACCCCGCTCTCCCTCCTCCTGCGTTTTGGGTTTGTGCTGCAAACGGCGTCGGTGACGCGGGGCTGCGTGAGTTCCCGCTGCGCAGCGCTTGCACGGCGCCGGGGGCTGTGCTGCTCCTCGCCCCGCCCTGCCGGCGAGCGGGCTGGGGGTGCGCGAGGGCCTGGGAGGGGGCACCGCTGGGAGAGCTGACCCCGGCGGACCCAGGGGATGTTCCAGACCCTGTGACGTCAGGAAATAAAACTCGGGGGGCGGTTGGCGGGGGGGCCGCTGCTGGGCTGCGGCTGGCTGGGCATCGGGCGGTTGGCGGTGAGCCGTTGTTTTCATTTGTACCGCTTGTCTGTCTGGGGTTTTTCGCTCTGTTGTTTGGGGGTTTTTTCCCCCCTTTTCCTTACAAGTGGAGTTTTTTCACTTTTGCCCTTCCAATTCTCTCCCCCCTCCCACTGAGGGGGGAGCGAGTGAGCGGTTGCGTGGTGCTGAGTTGCCAGCTGGGATTAAACCACGGCACAAGGTGAGTTGCAAGCCCTGCTGGCTAAACGCTTTAGGCTCTCCGTGTTATTCCTGCCATCTTGCCATCCTTGTTCTTTCCTGCTGCTTTCAAGTGCCTTGTGCTCCAGCAGCAGGCTGGGAAGGAGGGTTGTGGCAGGAGCTGCAGCACCCTGTGACTCCTTCTCAGGCTGCTAGCTTCGCCCTTTGTATGGGCTGCCGAGGTCGTCGGCTCCGCAGGGGCCACAGGCAGCCCGCAGAGCTTGACGCCAAGCCGTTCCTTTCCCCTCTGCGCAGCAGCGGTTCTGCCGCTGCTACAGGCAGCCGCTTGCTCGAGGGCGAGGGGCTGGGATGACGACAGGCTGCTGCACGCTTCAGTCGAACTGAGACGCCGTTCTCTGAGGAGCCGGTGCAAGGAGAGCTCAGGTCCGTTCTGTACTGCCGATGGCTCTTCACAAGGGAAGCGTGCTCTGGTTTTAGCAGAAAAAGGTGTCGGTCACAGGCAGCCGCCTATCACTGCGCACAGCTCAGCTATTTGGCAGGGGTCTTGCTTGTTCAAGTAGAGGCGTATTCCTCGCCTTGCAGTCTCGATGGCAAAACAATCGGGGGTTCAAGCTACAAAAGCACAGAGCAAGGATGGAACCTGCCGGGCTCTACGGTCAACTGCTGAGGACGCCTAATACACCAGCAGGCCTCTTGGCTTTCCCTGCCTCATTTCTAATTCCTTTGCACGCTGGAGGGCAGGGTGGTAAGTGACGTCGTGCAGTGTCTCTCCTCCAAGTGGCAAGCCCTGCGCGTGTGCAGGATGAGGAGAGCAGAGTGCTGATAGCACAGAGGCGAGGAAAGCTGCAAACACCGCAACACAGCCCCAGGACCACCAGCGTATCGCTCGTTTGCAGGTCAGCCACTGGCACCGGGTCTGCTCAGAAGCGCGGTTTCCTGATGGACATAGCTGCCCCTCCCCTGCTCTCAGGGTGTCACCCGTGTGGCATCGTACAGAGGCGATGAAGATTAGTGCCCGGGCCGCGAGTGGGAAAAGGGCAGGGAAATCTAAGCCCAGTACTGCCAGTAAGCAGTTACCGTCTTTCGATGGTACGAACTGGGCGGAGAGAAGGGGAAAGGGCCGGTGAGGCGACGGTGGCACCCGGCGGGCAGAATTGGGTACTGCAGCTCTTGAGCCGCGCATGCGCGGTGGGGCGCTCTCCTCTGCTCGCTGCTGCCACCGAGCGACCAAAGCTGGGTACTGCAGCTCTTGAGCCGCGCATGCGCAGTGGCGCGCCTTTCTTTGCTCGCTGCTGCCACCGAGCGACCAAAGCCGGGTACTGCAGCTCTTGAGCCGCGCATGCGCGGTGGCGCGCTCTCCTTTGCTCGCTGCTGCCACCAAGCGACCAGAATTCGGTACTGCAGCTCTTGAGCCGCGCATGCGCAGTGGCGCGCTTTTCTTTGCTCGCTGCTGCCACCGAGCGACCAAAGCCGGGTACTGCAGCTCTTGAGCCGCGCATGCGCAGTGGCGCGCTCTCCTTTGCTCGCTGCTGCCACCGAGCGACCAGAATTCGGTACTGCAGCTCTTGAGCCGCGCATGCGTAGTGGCGCGCCTTTCTTTGCTCGCTGCTGCCACTGAGCGACCAGAATTGGGTACTGCAGCTCTTGAGCCGCGCATGCGTAGTGGCGCGCCTTTCTTTGCTCGCTGCTGCCACCGAGCGACCAAAGCTGGGTACTGCAGCTCTTGAGCCGCGCATGCGCGGTGGCGCGCCTTTCTTTGCTCGCTGCTGCCACCGAGCGACCAGAATTCGGTACTGCAGCTCTTGAGCCGCGCATGCGCAGTGGCGCGCTCTCCTTTGCTCGCTGCTGCCACCGAGCGACCAAAATTCGGTACTGCAGCTCTTGAGCCGCGCATGCGCGGTGGCGCCCCCTTTCTCCGCGCTGCCGTCCGCCGGTAACGGCAATGCCGTACTGTGGTGCCTGCGGGGTGATGCCGCCGCGTTCGTTGGTTCGTTCCGGTAAGGAAACGCCGCTGCCGCCCCACGTGCGCGGTGCCGGCGGGCGCTGGGCCTGCAAAGCGCGGACCTGCAGCGCCGGTGCCGCCCCCGTGCACGCGCCGCCCGGCGGCTGCTCGCTGCTGCCGCCTCGTGGCCGAATCGCGGTACTGCAGCGCCGGCACCGCTCAGGTGCGCAGCAGCGCCGCCGCCGCCGCCGCCTTCGCTGCTGCCGCCCCGAAGCCGAAGCGTGGTCCTGCAGCCCGGCGTTCGCGCGCCGGCTCTGGCCCCTCCATGCGCCGTCCCCATCCCGGTGCCTCCCTCATCCCGGTGCATTCGTCATCCCGGGCGGCAATGGTTAGGGTGCCCCCCCCCCCGCATGCCAGCACCCCCAAGAGTATCGGCGTGTCCCGGTGCTGTCCCCATCCCTGGGGCAGCTCCCCGTCCCCTGTCCCTGCGGCTGGTCGTTGGGCTCTGTGTTCCCCCAATAAAACACGGGGACAGAGGGGACCCCTGGGGACAGGGGGTGGGGACCCCCAGAGAGTAGGCTGTGCTGCCGTCGCTCCTCGGTGCTGGCCCTGCTTGTCCCCTGTCCCCCCAGTGGTGACGAACTCCGGGCCACTGGCGGGGACCCTCACTGTCACCTTCCCCCCATGCCGGTTGCCACCAGCGACAGGGACAGCGACGCACCCCCGGGGGTGTTTGGGGTCCCCAGGGTGGGAGCGGAGCTGCAGGATGCCGGGTCCCCCCTGCCCGAGCCCTGCAGACCCACCCAGGTGGAGCGCAGGCAACCCCGGCCCTGTCCCCAGCCCTGTCTCCGCGTGGCCGTGGGTCGGTGCTGCCATTGCGTGGCCAGCGGCTGGGAGGACACAGCTCCCGCCGGCTGGGGCCAGAGGAGCCCGGCAGCCTGGGGACCCCCGGGAAGGGCTGGCTGTCATGGGGACTCGGCGCCCAGGGCCCAGGGCACCCCAGAGACCCTACAACAGGGTGCAGCATGAACTATTTTATTACCTGTGCAGTATCCATGAGTGAGTCCCCATCGTTCCCATCCTGGTCCCCCAGTGGGTCGGGGTCCCAGCTGCCCCTGGGGGTGGCTGCAGGTGTCGGGGGTGGGATCCCTTCTCCCCGCGGTGCCCCCCACCTCCCCAGGGTCATCCCTCCCAATCTCAACTCCCCACATGGTGTCCTCAATCTCCCGAGAAACACCTCTGTCCCCCAATGTCCCCCTACCTACCCCACTCCCAGGGTCCCTCCCGGACCCCAGGATTCCCCCCCTGCCCCATCCTGAGGCCGCCCCCCCCCCCCCCATCCCCATGGTCATGAGACACACACACACACACCCCCTCCGGCACTGGGGAGACACTGGGAAGAGCCGGCACTGCCATCTCGGGGTCCTGCTAGCCCTCATCCTCCCTAAAGTCTTGCACCATGCTCTGCTCCTTGGGGGGAGTGCCCACAGTCAGGGGGGTGGGGGCTCCCCTCCTCCCCAGGGAACCCCCCCAACCTGTCCAGGGCACCCTCTGCCACCTCCCCAGGGTCCAATCACCGTAACAGGGTCTGACCCTGGCGTCCCGCTGGTTAACGTCAGGTCCAAGAGAAGGTTCCTCACTACTCCTTGATTAGTTCTTAGGTGCCAGCTCGAGCTGGGTGCCTCCAGAGAGGGACCCCTATCCCGGATCACCCTCCTTGCACACCTGCACCCGTTGCAGGAGGGTCCACGCACACCATGGGAGCCATGTGGGAACCGGAGGCGGCCTCGAGGCTGCTCAGCAGCAGTCAAAACACCCCAGTGGTTTCAGGCACCGGCTGTTTTGCTCCCGAACCCAAGGGTACTGCCGAGAAAAATAACCACCACTGTCACACGAGGGTCCTGCACAGTCCCCACCATCGCACAAGGGTCCCCGTGCACCTGCCCGCCATTGCACGAGGGTCCCCTGCACACCAACCAATTGCATAAGGGTCTTCCTGCACTGCCCCCCCCATTGCATGGGCGTCTCCACACACCGACCCCCCGCTGCGCAAAGGTCCCCGCACAATCCCCACCGTTGCAGGGGGGTCCCTGCGCAGGCACCCGCACTGCACAAGGCGCCGTGCGCATGCGCACTTCCGGGGCGGGGACTACAACTCCCGGCGTGCCCCCCGCGGGCGGCCCGGAGGAGCCGCGCGCTGATTGGCTGCGGAGGATATTTCAACGGGGCGCGCGGCGGGCTCTGCACCCAGGCGGCGGCGGCGGCGGCGGCGGCGGCGGCGGCGGCGGCGGCGGCGGCGGCGGCGGCGGCGGCGGCGGCGGCGGCGGCGGCGGCAGTCTGAGGTACGGCGGGCTGGCGGGAGGCTGGGGACCCCCCGGGGGACTGAGGAGGGGGGCTGTGCGTCTCGGGGGGCCGGGGGAGGGGGGCCGGGGGGGGCTGTGCGTCCCGGAGGGGGCCGGGGGGGGCTGTGCGTCCCGGAGGGGGCCGGGGAGGGGGGCCGGGGGGGGGCTGTGCGTCCCGGAGGGGGCCGGGGAGGGGGGCCGGGGGGGGGCTGTGCGTCCCGGAGGGGGCCGGGGAGGGGGGCGGGGGGGGCTGTGCGTCCCGGAGGGGGCCGGGGAGGGGGGCTGGGGGGGGGGCTGTGCGTCCCGGGGGGGCCGGGGGTGCGGGCTGGGGGGGGCTGTGCGTCCCGGAGGGGGCCGGGGAGGGGGGACTGTTCGTCCTAGGGGGGCTGGGGAGTGGGGCTGGGGGCGGGGGCTGCAGTCCCCCAAGGAGCTGGGGAGTGGGGCTGTGGGTCCTGGCGGGGCTTGAGAGTGGGGCTTGGGGCTCCCACGGGGCTGGAAAATGGTGTGGTCGGGTGCTGTGAGCACCGGGGTCCTGGGGCTGGGAGGCGCTTGCAAACACCGGGGAGGGGCTGCGAGCATGGGGGGGCACAAGGGTTGCACCAGGGTCGGTGCACGATCACCTCCATTGTACGGGTGTCGATGTACAGCCAGCCGGGCTGCACGAGGCGCCGTGCGCATGCGCGGTCCCGGGGCGGGGACTACAACTCCCGGCGTGCCCCGCGCGGGCGGTCCGGTGGAGCCGCGCGCTGATTGGCTGCGGGCGGTATTTCAACGGGGCGCGCGGCGGGCTCTGCACCGAGGCGGCGGCGCAGCGTGAGTGTGTGGGGCCGCGGGCCCGGGGAGCCGAGGAGTGGGGCTGTGGCGGGGGGGGGCGGTCCTGCAGGCTCCGGGGACGGGGGCTGGGGGGGCTCCAGGCGGGGGAGGGGCTGTGAGCATCTGGGGAGTGGGGCTGGGGGGCGGGGCTGTGTGCCCTAGGGGGGCCGCGCAGTGGGGCCGGGGCGGGGGGGCGGGGTGGGCGCTGTGTGCAAACAGACCCTCCCTGCGAGTCCCCACTGTCGCCCCGTGGGGCCGGGCACCCCCCAGCCCTCCCTGCAGGCAGACGGGCAGCCTGTAGGCAATGGAGGCCGCCCGCCCCAGCGAGGTGCTCGAGCCTGGGGGCTTCACGGGCCGAGTCGAGGGAGGAGCTGCTGGAGAGAGGGCTTAGAAACGGCCTTCTGCCCCCGAAACTGCTGGAGCATTTGAAGGGGAGGGACAGGTCCACCCCAGGGCCCCAAGGGGAAGCCCTCGGAGCAGGGACTTGGGGTTGTTCCAGGAGCAAAAGCTGGTCCCAGCCAGCTCGCCTCTGCTCCCCCGGCACCGGGATCGGACCTTTCAGCCCCGTTTCTGCCAGAAGCATCACACAAGCGCTTGCCCTCCCCGGGGGCATCTTTGGGCCTTGAGAACAGGCGCAGCAGCTGGGTTTTTGGGCTCAGAAATGGGTGCCAAGTGAGCTGGTTTGGGGGCCCAAAGCAGAAGCCGGTTTGGCCGTTTGTGCGGGGGGCTGGGAGGGCATTGGGGGCTGCGGGGGAAAGCAGGGGGTGGGCAGGGTGCGTGGAGCCTCCCCGGGGGGAGGGGCTCTGGTCCTGCTGGACCCTGAAGTGCGGGAGGCCGGCATGCACCAGGCCCAACTCAACGTCTGCGGTGGTCTCTGGGGGGAAGAGGTGGTCTCTGCTTTTCAGACCCCGCACGCCCTCTTCGAGTCCAGCTCTTGCTTGTCGACTGCTTCGAATAGTTATTAACTAATTAGTCGTACAAACTAATTAATGTTTATACAATGTCCAACTATGATATTTAATCCTAATAGTCGAGTTTTGACGGCGATTGGTTTACGACCTTGTCAAAAGCCCAGGCTGTTGCAAATAGCTGGAGCTTGCAAGGAGAAGGAGCTGAAATCAACGGTGCAGAGCTGGAGCTTCAATTAGCCAGAACCGTCGCAAGCAGGAGCTGGAACGAGACGGGGTGTCCGCTGTCTGGGGCATGCCTTAGCCAGAGGCAAAATTACCAGCAGCTGTAACGAGCGGGAGCTGCGATTCGCTGCAGTGTCTGTTTGCCGGAGCATCCGTCGGCCAGACTGCACTCCCAGCACGGCTGAAGAGCAGCCAGGCGCAGGCAGGGCTGTCCCCGGCAAGGCGCTCCGAGCGGCAGGGAGGCGAGTTGTCCTTCTGCTAGCGGGGAGCCCGGCCTCTTCCCTCGGGGATTAAATCCACGCCACGCGTGGATCCGCTTTCTTTGCGTGGAGGGTCTCTCCCGGTCCCGTTCCCGAGGGCTGAAGCGAGGTCCCCCGGGGGGCAGGCGGCAGCACGAGGCGGCGGTGTCTCCCCGGTACCCGGCAAAGGGGAGCGAAACCGGCCGGCTGGAGCTCCCGGGGTGCACAGCCCGGCCCCGCACGGCAGAATCCTTCCCTGGGTTTTCGCCGTTGGCTGGGTGTGACAAACAGGTTCATTTTGTGCCTCCTCTTTTCCCAGCGTCACCTTCTGCGTCACGTGAAGAAAATCCTGCGTGGTTGACGCCGCTTGCTGCTCAGGTAATGGCACGTGTGGGGCCGGGGGAGCCGGGAGAAACATTGGCGCGTTCAAGGTCGCTGCAGGTGCTCCACGTCAAACCCAGGGAAAAGGCAAATTTGCTGCCGGTGCAGAAAAGCTGATGAACAATTGCCGTGAACAGAGCGTGCCTACGTACCCTCGTTAGCGTAACTAACCCTGGGTAGTTACGAGTGTTTTCCTTTCAGGGAAAAGAATGAGCTTTCATCTACGAAAAATTAAGAGCTGCCTGTGTCCTTCTTTAAGTTCAAGTGTTTCTCTTCTGTTTGTTCATACTGATTTTATGGGCAGGTTGGAAATAGCCTTTTATTTTTATAGGCATAACTCAATTTGTAGTACTACGTGGTGTCAGGAGAGTGAATTTTGGAGCACCCAGGTATCACTAGAAACGGAATGAATGAGACACGATGGAAACTGATATTTAAACTTGATTTTTACTTGATTTTTTTTTTCCTGAGAGTGTTGATGGCACGTTGTCCTGTGGCTCAATCCACGTTCTGTTCAGTGGAGTCTTCAGTCTAGGACTTTTAAGGAAAAAAGTTGGTCCTTCCGAAAAAGGGCTAGTCGTTCATAGGCTCGAGGCATAGACTTGGAGAGCCGCTTAAGTACGTGATCAGAATTAAAGCCAAATGTCGCTTCGTGTTGCTGCTGTTGGCCTTCACTTTCGTTAATTTCCCTGCTGCTCCGTCATGGTTGGGAGCTCTGAATCATCATTTTTTTCACTCCCTAACGCATTTTTCTCCCCAAGGAGAGGCTACGTTTAAAAGTTACTTAGTTTCCTCGCAAATGCATCGGTCAATAAAACGGAGTTATGATTATTAAAACCACACAAATGACACCGGTCTTACAGATCTGGACTATTTCTGAACACGTGTTCATCGCGTGCAGATGTCATCGGGATACGGATCACCTGCATTTCATGCTCTGACGAGACAATCTGCTGAGACAGGGACGAGCTCCAAAAGAAAAAAAAGGTACAACGTCAAGGTTTTGTTTTGTTGTTGGTTTTTGTGGGCTTTTTGTTTGTGTTATTTTTTGGTTTGTGTTTTTTTTTTTTTTTTAAAAGAGTGCGATGTTGACTGGTGGCAGCCTGCAGAGCTCTCTTGCTGCCTGACCTCTCCTTTTCTTCTCTGTCACTCCTCTTTCGTGGCTGTAATTTTCACTCGGGTAGTTTTAGAAGAGCGATTTAGTTCCTCGCCTGTGTAGATGTGCTGGTAATACCTGGAAGGTAAATGCTTGAACCGGTAGCGAATAACTTGGCTACAAGTAGAATTTCTGAAGGAAGAACAACAACAGCAGGAAGCAAGTAGCGAGTTACCCCAAATTTGTGTGTGTCAAATGTGTTCCAAATGGCTCGTTTTGGTAAACATAAATTTTCAGGAAGTTCAGGGTTGTGTGTGGAAAAACGTGCCCCTCTGTCTAGGTGTCCTGCTACGTAAATAGCATCAGTCAGTAGCACATCCAGCGGCAGGGCTCCTGTTCCCTGCTCTCGATATGGCCGTAGTAGTGTTGTGATATTTCGACCTAAGAGGCGGGTTTAGGAATGGAAGGAGAATGCCTGCGTTCTGCAAGGGCTACGAATGCCGACCCTTTTCTCTGCCTGCTGCTTTCCTGTGCGTGAGATGAAACTGTATTTTTTTTCTCCCTTGTTCCCGGTAGAAATATTTCTGAAGCTGTCGCTGCTGTGGGTTTGCAATGTGCGTTACTGCGTTTTTGTAGAGTTCTAGTTACGGATCGTTTCTGCCGCGGCAAAGTGTCAAGATACGGTTTTCAGTTTAAAGCTTCAGAAGCTGCATTCGCTGAAATCGGCGTAGGTGAAGCTGGTTGTTGTGGTTTAACCCGGCAGGCAGCTAAACACCACGCAGCTGCCCGCTCGCTCCCCCTGCCCCCAAAGTGGGGTGGGGGAGAGAATCGGAAAAAAAAGTGAAGTTCGTGGGGTGAGGTAAAGACAGTTTAATGGGACAGAACAGGAAGGGGAAACAATCGTAACGATAAAAGAATATACAAAATAAGCGGCGCACAATGCGATTGCTCACCGCCCGCCGACTGATGCCCAGCCGGTCCCCGAGCGGCAGTCGCCGCCGCCCGGCCAACTCCCCCAGCTTATGTACTGAGCGTGACGTCATATGGTACGGACTGTCCCTTTGGCCGGTTTGGGTCATCTGTCCTGGCTAAGGTCCCTCCCAGCTTCTCGCTGGCAGGGCATGAGAAGCTGAAAAGTCCCCGACTAGCGTAAGCGCTACTTAGCCACAACTAAAACATCAGCGTGTTATCCACGTTTTTCTCGTCCTAAATCTAAAACACAGCGCTATACCAGTTACCAGGAAGAGAATTAACTCTATCCCAGCCGAAACCAGGACGCTGGTCTTGCGCATGATCCCGCTGTGCTCGCAGGGGTGCTCAGTGGCTCCTCATCAAAACAGCGAGGTGCGTGTGGACGTCCGTAGGGTTGCGCTAGGGGTCTGGGGGCGTTATGTATTTTTGCTGTTGGAAGACGGAATAGAGCGTGTGCCTGTTAAATCTAACGATGGTCGAAGGTTGGGAGGGACCCTGAGCAGGTTTGGTGGCACAACTGCAGTTTTCAAAGATCTCGACCGTTTGGAGAAACGGCCTGGAAAAAAGGATTCCTCTTTTGCAGCGAGTTCGCGAGGACAGACGGGTTGCCGTACTCTTTAACAAAAATACTCAACTTGGGACGTATCGGGTGAGGAAATCGCGGCTCTACTTAGGCTTGAGAAAACGTACGTAGGTGTCTGTGCCTGTCACCTGCGCGTCTCTAGGCAAGTGAGTTCTAAAGCTGCCGATGAGCCAAAAGAAAAGGCACGGTTGTCTAAAACATGCAGAAGCTCTAGTGGCCTGTCTCAACAACTGCACCAAAGATGATGCAAAATACTTTCTCCTCCACTCAGTTGTAGTCTTCACAGAAAAGGAAGCTTTGTGCTAAACGTTTTTTTTTTGGTTTTTTTTTTTTTTTTCCTTTCCTCTCAGCAGAATGTCAACTGCCGTGAAAGTACGAGACGGATGGAAAGGATCCATAGTGGTCTGCAAGTACAAGGTATGCCTGTGATGTGTGTCTGCATTTTTCCTAAGGTGCTTGTAGTGTGGACTTTACAGTTAACACGAAGAATGTGGCAGCTCTCCTTCTATCTGATTTTTTTAACATGAAATATTTTAACACAAATACTAAAAATAAAGGTCTGTTCTGGAGCGTGGTACGCCTATTCAAGGCTTGCTTTCCTTCGTCTATTTTCTCTTCCTGAAAGCAGAGTCTTCTGTTTCTGTGCGCTTGCTATTAAAGGGTGCTGTGAAAATAATGTTGGACTAGAAGAGGAAAGGAACTGTTTGTAAGAGTTCGGACGTTCGGGAGAAACAGGCTTTGTTTTCACGATAAAAGCTTAATGCTTTTTCAGTCAGTCAGTGTTTAAAATACCTTACAGGAGCACTCGAAAACCTTACTGAGATACTGGCATCTGTGCTAAAAGCAATCAAGGTCAAAGAAGAGGCGTGGACAACACGGGACAAATCGGCGTCGCTTCGGTGTGTTTTCCAGGCTTTCCCGAGAAGCGGTAGCAGCCTCGTAACTAGCGACAGAGAGTCCTGATGTGTTTTCGGTGAGTTACTGATTCTCTAATGTCCTTTTTCCTAACCTGCAGCGCGTAATTTTGACTTCGGGTGGAAAGAGATTTTCCAGAATGGAAATCTTTTTCATTCAAAGGAGTTGCCTTTTACAAACTTCCCATCAGAATGGATCTTCAGAGATGACGTGCTTGGCAGTAGAAGTCATCCGCAAGGAGACTTTTCACTCTCTCTGGAAAAAAAAAAAGGAGTTAAGTCGATTTCCTTGCAAGGACCCAAGCGCAGCACATCTTCCAATAGTCGACGTACGGCTGATCTTTGGTTCTCGGGTGTAACGGTCGAGAGATCGTAAAGACGCGTTCCTCCGCACGCTTGGGTACAGCCAACAGCGTTAGCAAACCTGCCAGTCCTTTTTGGTAGCCTTATGTATTGCAGCACCGGGGATTTGATATTCCCCACCGCCTGCCCCCCCCCCCCCCCAAAAAAGTAAAACCGTATGGGAGATCTCTTATCTCACTGATTTTTCTATCATAAATGAAATTTTAAAAAGAAAGTTAAAATTGTCTAATTTCCAAACTGACTTGCGTTGTTTAAACTGCAACTGCCAAATAGCTGTAGCGTATAATTTATTAGGTGTGCTTAAGCAGTTGGGTAGTTGCTCTAAGCGTTTAAAAAGAGAGGCAACTGAACGTTAGGGGCTTTTTTCCCGATCTTTTGGCAGAGTGCTCTGAAGCACTTTATTTCTGTCTCGCTTTCGACGGCGCGTTTCCCCGGCAGTTCGGTAGCATCGGTCTCGGCGCAGCTGGCCAGGCGTCCCTCCTAGTCATGTCACACACGCAAAACCCCTGGTCAAACGATAGCTGTGTAGCTTGGAGGTAGATAATTTAACGGTATGAATTCACAGCTACGCAATTTCAATGAACGCAAAAGGAAAATCAAATATTTTTATAGTACGAGTCTTCTCATTGTACGTATGTAAGCGTGCGCACGCCTTTTTAGCATAAAATGAATTGCTGAGATTTGTTCTTTCTTTTTCATTTTACTCTTCAAAGTTTTACGCTTCACTTTCAGCTTTATCGGCCAAGCGAGCGAGATGCGCAGCAGCAGCAGCAGCAGCGCAAGGGCTGGAGCTGCGGCGGTGGATCCGTGAGCGTAGATGCTGATTACGGCGCGCCCTTGTCCTGCAGCCTCACGGGGTTATCTCCCTGCAGCGGTGCTGTAAGGAAGGGACGAGGCGTTTTCCGACACCAGCGAGAGCGTTTACTTCTCTGCGAAGAACGTGTTCAGAATTGTGTCAATTAGTCTTCACGCTGATTTTAAGCGTTCGAATCGCTCGAGCTTTTAAAGGCGGCGTTGTATTTCGAGCTGACCCGTTTGCCTGGCACCCTCCTTTAGCTCGACTGCTACCCTCTCCCTTGCCCTGACCGAATTCCTCTGCTGCCTTCGGTGCTGTTTTTTTAACGTGCTGAAATATCCGTTGGGATTTTTGTTTTTCAGATGCCTCGCTGTGAGCGTCCCGTGGTGCTCAGGAGAGACCCCCGGCCCAGGTTTGCCTGCCGGTCGTTGGGCGTGCTGAGGGTGAGGGGCCGGCTGGCAGCCTGCGGGACGGGGGCTGGGGGGGGCTGCAAGCGTTTGGGGGGGCTGCCCCTCCTTTATCTTTCTAGCAGAGCCCCCCTTTTTGGCGGGGGTGCGTGCGTACATACGTAAACGGCATTATTAAAGTAACGAGCTGCCGGTTGGGGCCGTTTCCCTCGTTTTGTGTCTTTTTGGGGGGGTGAATAAAAAGGGGGGGTTGGGGGGCCTGGAGGGGTGATGATGTCATTTGGGGCACCCCAGCATCACCACGGGGGTGATGATGCCGTGGAGGAGCAGGTGAGTGGGGAATGGGGGGTCATGGGGGTCCGTGTCCCCCCCCCCCCCCCCAAGGGGGTCACAGCCCAAATTGCCTGAAAATTCATGGGGGGGGGGTTCAAAAATTTTTAAAAACTGTAAATATATCTGTGAGGCCTCGAAATAGAAAAAAATCTCTCCTTGTTACGTATATTGAAAAATAATATTAATTTATACGTACAAAAGGATTTCAAAATAAGGACCTATATCTGCCCTATTATATAAAGGATTTTAGAGTATAAAAAAATTCGAAAGATGTATATAGGGTTTTAAGATACAAAAATAACTCACGTCTGTATAAATTAAAAAATAAAGAACTTCCAAATGCAAAAAGGATGATACATTTTATACATGAAGGAATTTAAAATAGAAAAAGGTCTGAATAGATACCGCTATCTACACTTACTACGTGTTACATAGAGAGTCTACATAGACATTATATGTAATCTAAGAGATTATGTACAAGTGTAAATAGACATCTAAGTCTAAAACCTAAGTCTATAAAGATATAGGTGTAAATATATGTAAGTGTAAATAGAGAAGTCTATAAAGACATTTAAGTGTTCAAAATATGTAAGTCAACAGATCCATAGTCTGAGCAGGTATTATATATAAGAAGTGGGAAATAGGGGGGTATAAGTGAAACATAAATATATTCACTAAATATATATAGAGAGATATGTGTAAATACATTAAGTGTAAATGTCTCTGATAATAAGGTTTTTAAAATGCAAAGAAACCCTGTTTACAGAAAGGATTTTAAAATTCGACACACACACACACACACACACACACACACCCCCCCCACACACACCACCCCCCCCCCCCACCACCCCCCCCCCCCACACACACACACCACCCCCCCCACACACACCCCCCCCACACACACACCCCGCCCCAAATCCCCTCTCTATTGAAGATATAAAAGTGCTTTCAAAAGCTGCCTCTTCCCTGTTCTCCTTTTCCGCCTGTTCCCATCCTGATTGGGGGCCAGTTCCCCCAACAGGGACTTTCCCCTGCAGGGCTGCGCACGCAGAGCGGGACCTGCCGCCATGGCCTAAAAATACCACAAAACCCCTAATTCGGGGCCTGCAAGGGGTGGGGAAAAAAAAGCCCGCAATTTTGGGGGAAAAATACCCAACTTGGAGCTCCCGGGAAAGCCAAATCCGCCTGGATTTGGGCAGCCGGAAAGCAAAAAAAACCCCATTTTCACGCACAAAACAAAAAAGCAAAAACCACCAATTTTTGTTGTGAAAAAGCGTTGAAAAACCTCCAAATGGTGGAATGTTTTGGAAAAGGAAAAAACCCCAATTTTGATATTATGGAAAAGCAAAAAACCCCCCGATTTGGGGAAGATTTGGGGTGAAACACCAGCCACTT
Source organism: Calonectris borealis (assembly GCF_964195595.1). Lineage (NCBI taxonomy): Eukaryota > Metazoa > Chordata > Aves > Procellariiformes > Procellariidae > Calonectris > Calonectris borealis. The sequence continues at coordinate 143,168 of NW_027441490.1, read as the reverse complement.
GAGGGGCATCGCTCGTGGTTATCCAGCGAGGGTCAGTCATCGGGAACGGATTATCTGTTGCGGGTCATCCCAGGTGAGTTTTCTGCTGTGGGTGGTCCCGGGTGGACCCCCTGGCGTAGGTCACCCCCACGCATGTCCCCCCCCGCCCCTCCCGGTGTCCGCCCCGCCTTTCCCGTGCGAGGTTTTCCCCGTGACGCGCCCCCCGTATCCCCTGCCCTCCTACCTCGTGCCCGCACTGCCCTCCTCTCTCCTCTCCCTCCTCCCACCCCCCGTGTTCCGCACTGCCTCCCCGTAACCCCTCTGCCCCGGACCCCTGGGGTGCTGCCTGCCCCGCCAACCTGCCCGTTGCCCCCCGCCCAAACTCTGGCACCCCCCTCCCGCTCCCCCGCACCCCACTCCCACCCCGCTCTCCCTCCTCCTGCGTTTTGGGTTTGTGCTGCAAACGGCGTCGGTGACGCGGGGCTGCGTGAGTTCCCGCTGCGCAGCGCTTGCACGGCGCCGGGGGCTGTGCTGCTCCTCGCCCCGCCCTGCCGGCGAGCGGGCTGGGGGTGCGCGAGGGCCTGGGAGGGGGCACCGCTGGGAGAGCTGACCCCGGCGGACCCAGGGGATGTTCCAGACCCTGTGACGTCAGGAAATAAAACTCGGGGGGCGGTTGGCGGGGGGGCCGCTGCTGGGCTGCGGCTGGCTGGGCATCGGGCGGTTGGCGGTGAGCCGTTGTTTTCATTTGTACCGCTTGTCTGTCTGGGGTTTTTCGCTCTGTTGTTTGGGGGTTTTTTCCCCCCTTTTCCTTACAAGTGGAGTTTTTTCACTTTTGCCCTTCCAATTCTCTCCCCCCTCCCACTGAGGGGGGAGCGAGTGAGCGGTTGCGTGGTGCTGAGTTGCCAGCTGGGATTAAACCACGGCACAAGGTGAGTTGCAAGCCCTGCTGGCTAAACGCTTTAGGCTCTCCGTGTTATTCCTGCCATCTTGCCATCCTTGTTCTTTCCTGCTGCTTTCAAGTGCCTTGTGCTCCAGCAGCAGGCTGGGAAGGAGGGTTGTGGCAGGAGCTGCAGCACCCTGTGACTCCTTCTCAGGCTGCTAGCTTCGCCCTTTGTATGGGCTGCCGAGGTCGTCGGCTCCGCAGGGGCCACAGGCAGCCCGCAGAGCTTGACGCCAAGCCGTTCCTTTCCCCTCTGCGCAGCAGCGGTTCTGCCGCTGCTACAGGCAGCCGCTTGCTCGAGGGCGAGGGGCTGGGATGACGACAGGCTGCTGCACGCTTCAGTCGAACTGAGACGCCGTTCTCTGAGGAGCCGGTGCAAGGAGAGCTCAGGTCCGTTCTGTACTGCCGATGGCTCTTCACAAGGGAAGCGTGCTCTGGTTTTAGCAGAAAAAGGTGTCGGTCACAGGCAGCCGCCTATCACTGCGCACAGCTCAGCTATTTGGCAGGGGTCTTGCTTGTTCAAGTAGAGGCGTATTCCTCGCCTTGCAGTCTCGATGGCAAAACAATCGGGGGTTCAAGCTACAAAAGCACAGAGCAAGGATGGAACCTGCCGGGCTCTACGGTCAACTGCTGAGGACGCCTAATACACCAGCAGGCCTCTTGGCTTTCCCTGCCTCATTTCTAATTCCTTTGCACGCTGGAGGGCAGGGTGGTAAGTGACGTCGTGCAGTGTCTCTCCTCCAAGTGGCAAGCCCTGCGCGTGTGCAGGATGAGGAGAGCAGAGTGCTGATAGCACAGAGGCGAGGAAAGCTGCAAACACCGCAACACAGCCCCAGGACCACCAGCGTATCGCTCGTTGTTTGCAGGTCAGCCACTGGCACCGGGTCTGCTCAGAAGCGCGGTTTCCTGATGGACATAGCTGCCCCTCCCCTGCTCTCAGGGTGTCACCCGTGTGGCATCGTACAGAGGCGATGAAGATTAGTGCCCGGGCCGCGAGTGGGAAAAGGGCAGGGAAATCTAAGCCCAGTACCGCCAGTAAGCAGTTACCGTCTTTCGATGGTACGAACCGGGCGGAGACAAGGGGAAAGGGCCGGTGTGGCGACGGTGGCACCCGGCGGGCGGAATTGGGTACTGCAGCTCTTGAGCCGCGCATGCGCAGTGGCGCGCTCCCCTTTGCTCGCTGCTGCCACCGAGCGACCAGAATTCGGTACTGCAGCTCTTGAGCCGCGCATGCGCGGTGGCGCGCTTTTCTTTGCTCGCTGCTGCCACCAAGCGACCAAAGCCGGGTACTGCAGCTCTTGAGCCGCGCATGCGCGGTGGCGCGCTCTCCTTTTCTCGCTGCTGCCACCGAGCGACCAAAGCCGGGTACTGCAGCTCTTGAGCCGCGCATGCGCGGTGGCGCGCCTTTCTTTGCTCGCTGCTGCCACCGAGCGACCAGAATTCGGTACTGCAGCTCTTGAGCCGCGCATGCGCGGTGGCGCGCTCTCCTTTGCTCGCTGCTGCCACCGAGCGACCAGAATTCGGTACTGCAGCTCTTGAGCCGCGCATGCGCGGTAGCGCGCCTTTCTTTGCTCGCTGCTGCCACCGAGCGACCAGAATTCGGTACTGCAGCTCTTGAGCCGCGCATGCGCAGTGGCGCGCCTTTCTTTGCTCGCCGCTGCCACCGAGCGACCAGAATTGGGTACTGCAGCTCTTGAGCCGCGCATGCGCAGTAGCGCGCTCTCCTTTGCTCGCTGCTGCCACCGAGCGACCAAAATTCGGTACTGCAGCTCTTGAGCCGCGCATGCGCGGTGGCGCCCCCTTTCTCCGCGCTGCCGTCCGCCGGTAACGGCAATGCCGTACTGTGGTGCCTGCGGGGTGATGCCGCCGCGTTCGTTGGTTCGTTCCGGTAAGGAAACGCCGCTGCCGCCCCACGTGCGCGGTGCCGGCGGGCGCTGGGCCTGCAAAGCGCGGACCTGCAGCGCCGGTGCCGCCCCCGTGCACGCGCCGCCCGGCGGCTGCTCGCTGCTGCCGCCCCGTGGCCGAATCGCGGTACTGCAGCGCCGGCACCGCTCAGGTGCGCAGCAGCGCCGCCGCCGCCGCCGCCTTCGCTGCTGCCGCCCCGAAGCCGAAGCGTGGTCCTGCAGCCCGGCGTTCGCGCGCCGGCTCTGGCCCCTCCATGCGCCGTCCCCATCCCGGTGCCTCCCTCATCCCGGTGCATTCGTCATCCCGGGCGGCAATGGTTAGGGTGCCCCCCCCCCCGCATGCCAGCACCCCCAAGAGTATCGGCGTGTCCCGGTGCTGTCCCCATCCCTGGGGCAGCTCCCCGTCCCCTGTCCCTGCGGCTGGTCGTTGGGCTCTGTGTTCCCCCAATAAACCACGGGGACGGAGGGGACCCCTGGGGACAGGGGGTGGGGACCCCCAGAGAGTAGGCTGTGCTGCCGTCGCTCCTCGGTGCTGGCCCTGCTTGTCCCCTGTCCCCCCAGCGGTGACGAACTCCGGGCCACTGGCGGGGACCCTCACTGTCACCTTCCCCCCATGCCGGTTGCCACCAGCGACAGGGACAGCGACGCACCCCCGGGGGTGTTTGGGGTCCCCAGGGTGGGAGCGGAGCTGCAGGATGCCGGGTCCCCCCTGCCCGAGCCCTGCAGACCCACCCAGGTGGAGCGCAGGCAACCCCGGCCCTGTCCCCAGCCCTGTCTCCGCGTGGCCGTGGGTCGGTGCTGCCATTGCGTGGCCAGCGGCTGGGAGGACACAGCTCCCGCCGGCTGGGGCCAGAGGAGCCCGGCAGCCTGGGGACCCCCGGGAAGGGCTGGCTGTCATGGGGACTCGGCGCCCAGGGCCCAGGGCACCCCAGAGACCCTACAACAGGGTGCAGCATGAACTATTTTATTACCTGTGCAGTATCCATGAGTGAGTCCCCATCGTTCCCATCCTGGTCCCCCAGTGGGTCGGGGTCCCAGCTGCCCCTGGGGGTGGCTGCAGGTGTCGGGGGTGGGATCCCTTCTCCCCGCGGTGCCCCCCACCTCCCCAGGGTCATCCCTCCCAATCTCAACTCCCCACATGGTGTCCTCAATCTCCCGAGAAACACCTCTGTCCCCCAATGTCCCCCTACCTACCCCACTCCCAGGGTCCCTCCCGGACCCCAGGATTCCCCCCCTGCCCCATCCTGAGGCCACCCCCCCCCCATCCCCATGGTCATGAGACACACACACGCACACCCCCTCCAGCACTGGGGAGACACTGGGAAGAGCCGGCACTGCCATCTCGGGGACCTGCTAGCCCTCATCCTCCCTAAAGTCTTGCACCATGCTCTGCTCCTTGGGGGGAGTGCCCACAGTCAGGGGGGTGGGGGCTCCCCTCCTCCCCAGGGAACCCCCCCAACCTGTCCAGGGCACCCTCTGCCACCTCCCCAGGGTCCAATCACCGTAACAGGGTCTGACCCTGGGATCCCGCTGGTTAACGTCAGGTGCAAGAGAAGGTTCCTCATTACTCCTTGATTAGTTCTTAGGTGCCAGCTCGAGCTGGGTGCCTCCAGAGAGGGACCCCTACCCCGGATCACCCTCCTTGCACACCTGCACCCGTTGCAGGAGGGTCCACGCACACCATGGGAGCCATGTGGGAACCAGAGGCGGCCTCGAGGCTGCTCAGCAGCAGTCAAAACACCCCAGTGGTTTCAGGCACCGGCTGTTTTGCTCCCGAACCCAAGGGTACTGCCGAGAAAAATAACCACCACTGTCACACGAGGGTCCTGCACATTCCCCACCATCGCACAAGGGTCCCCGTGGACCTGCCCGCCATTGCACGAGGGTCCCCTGCACACCAACCAATTGCATAAGGGTCTTCCTGCACTGCCCCCCCCATTGCATGGGTGTCTCCACACACCGACCCCCCGCTGCGCAAAGGTCCCTGCACAATCCCCACCGTTGCAGGGGGGTCCGTGCGCAGGTACCCGCCGTGCACAAGGCGCCGTGCGCATGCGCACTTCCGGGGCGGGGACTACAACTCCCGGCGTGCCCCCCGCGGGCGGCCCGGAGGAGCCGCGCGCTGATTGGCTGCGGAGGATATTTCAACGGGGCGCGCGGCGGGCTCTGCACCCAGGCGGCGGCGGCGGCGGCGGCGGCGGCGGCGGCGGCGGCGGCGGCGGCGGCGGCAGTGGCAGTAGTCTGAGGTGCCGCGGGCACGGCGGGCTGGCGGGAGGCTGGGGACCCCCCGGGGGACTGAGGAGGGGGGCTGTGCGTCTCGGGGGGACCGGGGAGGGGGGCCGGGGGGGGCTGTGCGTCCCGGAGGGGGCCGGGGAGGGGGCCCGGGGGGGCTGTGCGTCCCGGAGGGGGCCGGGGAGGGGGCCGGGGGGGGCTGTGCGTCCCGGAGGGGGCCGGGGGGGGCTGTGCGTCCCGGAGGGGGGCCGGGGCGGGGCTGTACGTCCCGGAGGGGGCCGGGGAGGGGGCCCGGGGGGGGGGCTGTGCGTCCCGGAGGGGGCCCGGGGGGGGGCTGTGCGTCCCGGAGGGGGCCGGGGAGGGGGGCCGGGGGGGGGCTGTGCGTCCCGGAGGGGGCCGGGGGGGGGGGGCTGTGCGTCCCGGGGGGGCCGGGGAGGGGGGCCGGGGGGGGCTGTGCGTCCCGGAGGGGGCCGGGGAGGGGGGACTGTTCGTCCTAGGGGGGCTGGGGAGTGGGGCTGGGGGCGGGGGCTGCAGTCCCCCAAGGAGCTGGGGAGTGGGGCTGTGGGTCCTGGCGGGGCTTGAGAGTGGGGCTTGGGGCTCCCACGGGGCTGGAAAATGGTGTGGTCGGGTGCTGTGAGCACCGGGGGTCCTGGGGCTGGGAGGCGCTTGCAAACACCGGGGAGGGGCTGCGAGCATGGGGGGGCACAAGGGTTGCACCAGGGTCGGTGCACGATCACCTCCATTGTACGGGTGTCGATGTACAGCCAGCCGGGCTGCACGAGGCGCCGTGCGCATGCGCGGTCCCGGGGCGGGGACTACAACTCCCGGCGTGCCCCGCGCGGGCGGTCCGGTGGAGCCGCGCGCTGATTGGCTGCGGAGGGTATTTCAACGGGGCGCGCGGCGGGCTCTGCACCCAGGCGGCGGCGCAGCGTGAGTGTGAGGGTCCGCGGGCCCGGGGAGCCGAGGAGTGGGGCTGTGGCGGGGGGGGGGGCGGTCCTGCAGGCTCCGGGGACGGGGGCTGGGGGGGCTCCAGGCGGGGGAGGGGCTGTGAGCATCTGGGGAGTGGGGCTGGGGGGCGGGGCTGTGTGCCCTAGGGGGGCCGCGCAGTGGGGCCGGGGCGGGGTGGGCGCTGTGTGCAAACAGACCCTCCCTGCGAGTCCCCACTGTCGCCCCGTGGGGCCGGGCACCCCCCAGCCCTCCCTGCAGGCAGACGGGCAGCCTGTAGGCAATGGAGGCCGCCCGCCCCAGCGAGGTGCTCGAGCCTGGGGGCTTCACGGGCCGAGTCGAGGGGGAGGAGCTGCTGGAGAGAGGGCTTAGAAACGGCCTTCTGCCCCCGAAACTGCTGGAGCATTTGAAGGGGAGGGACAGGTCCACCCCAGGGCCCCAAGGGGAAGCCCTCGGAGCAGGGACTTGGGGTCGTTCCAGGAGCAAAAGCTGGTCCCAGCCAGCTCGCCTCTGCTCCCCCGGCACCGGGATCGGACCTTTCAGCCCCGTTTCTGCCAGAAGCATCACACAAGCGCTTGCCCTCCCCGGGGGCATCTTTGGGCCTTGAGAACAGGCGCAGCAGCTGGGTTTTTGGGCTCAGAAATGGGTGCCAAGTGAGCTGGTTTGGGGGCCCAAAGCAGAAGCCGGTTTGGCCGTTTGTGCGGGGGGCTGGGAGGGCATTGGGGGCTGCGGGGGAAAGCAGGGGGTGGGCAGGGTGCGTGGACCCTCCCCGGGGGGAGGGGCTCTGGTCCTGCTGGACCCTGAAGTGCGGGAGGCCGGCACGCACCAGGCCCAACTCAACGTCTGCGGTGGTCTCTGGGGGGAAGAGGTGGTCTCTGCTTTTCAGACCCCGCACGCCCTCTTCGAGTCCAGCTCTTGCTTGTCGACTGCTTCGAATAGTTATTAACTGATTAGTCGTACAAACTAATTGATATTTATACAATGTCCAACTATGATATTTAATCCTAATAGTCGAGTTTTGACGGCGATTGGTTTACGACCTTGTCAAAAGCCCAGGCTGTTGCAAATAGCTGGAGCTTGTAAGGAGAAGGAGCTGAAATCAACGGTGCAGAGCTGGAGCTTCAATTAGCCAGAACCGTCGCAAGCAGGAGCTGGAACGAGACGGGGTGTCCGCTGTCTGGGGCATGCCTTAGCCAGAGGCAAAATTACCAGCAGCTGTAACGAGCGGGAGCTGCGATTCGCTGCAGTGTCTGTTTGCCGGAGCATCCGTCGGCCAGACTGCACTCCCAGCACGGCTGAAGAGCAGCCAGGCGCAGGCAGGGCTGTCCCCGGCAAGGCGCTCCGAGCGGCAGGGAGGCGAGTTGTCCTTCTGCTAGCGGGGAGCCCGGCCTCTTCCCTCGGGGATTAAATCCACGCCACGCGTGGATCCGCTCTCTTTGCGTGGAGGGTCTCTCCCGGTCCCGTTCCCGAGGGCTGAAGCGAGGTCCCCCGGGGGGCAGGCGGCAGCACGAGGCGGCGGTGTCTCCCCGGTACCCGGCAAAGGGGAGCGAAACCGGCCGGCTGGAGCTCCCGGGGTGCACAGCCCGGCCCCGCACGGCAGAATCCTTCCCTGGGTTTTCACCGTTGGCTGGGTGTAACAAACAGGTTCATTTTGTGCCTCCTCTTTTCCCAGCGTCACCTTCTGCGTCACGTGAAGAAAATCCTGCGTGGTTGACGCCGCTTGCTGCTCAGGTGATGGCACGTGTGGGGCCGGGGGAGCCGGGAGAAACATTGGCGCGTTCAAGGTCGCTGCAGGTGCTCCCCGTTAAACCCAGGGAAAAGGCAAATTTGCTGCCGGTGCAGAAAAGCTGATGAACAATTGCCGTGAACAGAGTGTGCGTGCCTCGTTCCCGCATCGGTCCCTGGGTAGTTACGAGTGTTTTCCTTTCAGGGAAAAGAATGAGCTTTCATCTACGAAAAATTAAGAGCTGCCTGTGTCCTTCTTTAAGTTCAAGTGTTTCTCTTCTGTTTGTTCTTACTGATTTTATGGGCAGGTTGGAAATAGCCTTTTATTTTTATAGGCATAACTCAATTTGTAGTACTACGTGGTGTCAGGAGAGTGAATTTTGGAGCACCCAGGTATCACTAGAAACGGAATGAATGAGACACGATGGAAACTGATATTTAAACTTGATTTTTACTTGATATTTTTTTTTTCCTGAGAGTGTTGACGGCACGTTGTCCTGTGGCTCAATCCACGTTCTGTTCAGTGGAGTCTTCAGTCTAGGACTTTTAAGGAAAAAAGTTGGTCCTTCCGAAAAAGGGCTAGTCGTTCATAGGCTCGAGGCATAGACTTGGAGAGCCGCTTAAGTACGTGATCAGAATTAAAGCCAAATGTCGCTTCGTGTTGCTGCTGTTGGCCTTCACTTTCGTTAATTTCCCCGCTGCTCCGTCATGGTTGGGAGCTCTGAATCATCATTTTTTTCACTCCCTAACGCATTTTTCTCCCCAAGGAGAGGCTACGTTTAAAAGTTACTTAGTTTCCTCGCAAATGCATCGGTCAATAAAACGGAGTTATGATTATTAAAACCACACAAATGACACCGGTCTTACAGATCTGGACTATTTCTGAACACGTGTTCATCGCGTGCAGATGTCATCGGGATACGGATCACCTGCATTTCATGCTCTGACGAGACAATCTGCTGAGACAGGGACGAGCTCCAAAAGAAAAAAAAGGTACAACGTCAAGGTTTTGTTTTGTTGTTGGTTTTTGTGGGCTTTTTGTGTTTGTGTTATTTTTTGGTTTGTGTTTTTTTTTTTTTTTAAAAAGAGTGCGATGTTGACTGGTGGCAGCCTGCAGAGCTCTCTTGCTGCCTGACCTCTCCTTTTCTTCTCTGTCACTCCTCTTTCGTGGCTGTAATTTTCACTCGGGTAGTTTTAGAAGAGCGATTTAGTTCCTCGCCTGTGTAGATGTGCTGGTAATACCTGGAAGGTAAATGCTTGAACCGGTAGCGAATAACTTGGCTACAAGTAGAATTTCTGAAGGAAGAACAACAACAGCAGGAAGCAAGTAGCGAGTTACCCCAAATTTGTGTGTGTCAAATGTGTTCCAAATGGCTCGTTTTGGTAAACATAAATTTTCAGGAAGTTCAGGGTTGTGTGTGGAAAAACGTGCCCCTCTGTCTAGGTGTCCTGCTACGTAAATAGCATCAGTCAGTAGCACATCCAGCGGCAGGGCTCCTGTTCCCTGCTCTCGATATGGCCGTAGTAGTGTTGTGATATTTCGACCTAAGAGGCGGGTTTAGGAATGGAAGGAGAATGCCTGCGTTCTGCAAGGGCTACGAATGCCGACCCTTTTCTCTGCCTGCTGCTTTCCTGTGCGTGAGATGAAACTGTATTTTTTTTCTCCCTTGTTCCCGGTAGAAATATTTCTGAAGCTGTCGCTGCTGTGGGTTTGCAATGTGCGTTACTGCGTTTTTGTAGAGTTCTAGTTACGGATCGTTTCTGCCGCGGCAAAGTGTCAAGATACGGTTTTCAGTTTAAAGCTTCAGAAGCTGCATTCGCTGAAATCGGCGTAGGTGAAGCTGGTTGTTGTGGTTTAACCCGGCAGGCAGCTAAACACCACGCAGCTGCCCGCTCGCTCCCCCTGCCCCCAAAGTGGGGTGGGGGAGAGAATCGGAAAAAAAAGTGAAGTTCGTGGGGTGAGGTAAAGACAGTTTAATGGGACAGAACAGGAAGGGGAAACAATCGTAACGATAAAAGAATATACAAAATAAGCGGCGCACAATGCGATTGCTCACCGCCCGCCGACTGATGCCCAGCCGGTCCCCGAGCGGCAGTCGCCGCCGCCCGGCCAACTCCCCCAGCTTATGTACTGAGCGTGACGTCATATGGTACGGACTGTCCCTTTGGCCGGTTTGGGTCATCTGTCCTGGCTAAGGTCCCTCCCAGCTTCTCGCTGGCAGGGCATGAGAAGCTGAAAAGTCCCCGACTAGCGTAAGCGCTACTTAGCCACAACTAAAACATCAGCGTGTTATCCACGTTTTTCTCGTCCTAAATCTAAAACACAGCGCTATACCAGTTACCAGGAAGAGAATTAACTCTATCCCAGCCGAAACCAGGACGCTGGTCTTGCGCATGATCCCGCTGTGCTCGCAGGGGTGCTCAGTGGCTCCTCATCAAAACAGCGAGGTGCGTGTGGACGTCCGTAGGGTTGCGCTAGGGGTCTGGGGGCGTTATGTATTTTTGCTGTTGGAAGACGGAATAGAGCGTGTGCCTGTTAAATCTAACGATGGTCGAAGGTTGGGAGGGACCCTGAGCAGGTTTGGTGGCACAACTGCAGTTTTCAAAGATCTCGACCGTTTGGAGAAACGGCCTGGAAAAAAGGATTCCTCTTTTGCAGCGAGTTCGCGAGGACAGACGGGTTGCCGTACTCTTTAACAAAAATACTCAACTTGGGACGTATCGGGTGAGGAAATCGCGGCTCTACTTAGGCTTGAGAAAACGTACGTAGGTGTCTGTGCCTGTCACCTGCGCGTCTCTAGGCAAGTGAGTTCTAAAGCTGCCGATGAGCCAAAAGAAAAGGCACGGTTGTCTAAAACATGCAGAAGCTCTAGTGGCCTGTCTCAACAACTGCACCAAAGATGATGCAAAATACTTTCTCCTCCACTCAGTTGTAGTCTTCACAGAAAAGGAAGCTTTGTGCTAAACGTTTTTTTTTTGGTTTTTTTTTTTTTTTTCCTTTCCTCTCAGCAGAATGTCAACTGCCGTGAAAGTACGAGACGGATGGAAAGGATCCATAGTGGTCTGCAAGTACAAGGTATGCCTGTGATGTGTGTCTGCATTTTTCCTAAGGTGCTTGTAGTGTGGACTTTACAGTTAACACGAAGAATGTGGCAGCTCTCCTTCTATCTGATTTTTTTAACATGAAATATTTTAACACAAATACTAAAAATAAAGGTCTGTTCTGGAGCGTGGTACGCCTATTCAAGGCTTGCTTTCCTTCGTCTATTTTCTCTTCCTGAAAGCAGAGTCTTCTGTTTCTGTGCGCTTGCTATTAAAGGGTGCTGTGAAAATAATGTTGGACTAGAAGAGGAAAGGAACTGTTTGTAAGAGTTCGGACGTTCGGGAGAAACAGGCTTTGTTTTCACGATAAAAGCTTAATGCTTTTTCAGTCAGTCAGTGTTTAAAATACCTTACAGGAGCACTCGAAAACCTTACTGAGATACTGGCATCTGTGCTAAAAGCAATCAAGGTTAAAGAAGAGGCGTGGACAACACGGGACAAATCGGCGTCGCTTCGGTGTGTTTTCCAGGCTTTCCCGAGAAGCGGTAGCAGCCTCGTAACTAGCGACAGAGAGTCCTGATGTGTTTTCGGTGAGTTACTGATTCTCTAATGTCCTTTTTCCTAACCTGCAGCGCGTAATTTTGACTTCGGGTGGAAAGAGATTTTCCAGAATGGAAATCTTTTTCATTCAAAGGAGTTGCCTTTTACAAACTTCCCATCAGAATGGATCTTCAGAGATGACGTGCTTGGCAGTAGAAGTCATCCGCAAGGAGACTTTTCACTCTCTCTGGAAAAAAAAAAAGGAGTTAAGTCGATTTCCTTGCAAGGACCCAAGCGCAGCACATCTTCCAATAGTCGACGTACGGCTGATCTTTGGTTCTCGGGTGTAACGGTCGAGAGATCGTAAAGACGCGTTCCTCCGCACGCTTGGGTACAGCCAACAGCGTTAGCAAACCTGCCAGTCCTTTTTGGTAGCCTTATGTATTGCAGCACCGGGGATTTGATATTCCCCACCGCCTGCCCCCCCCCCCCCCCCAAAAAAGTAAAACCGTATGGGAGATCTCTTATCTCACTGATTTTTCTATCATAAATGAAATTTTAAAAAGAAAGTTAAAATTGTCTAATTTCCAAACTGACTTGCGTTGTTTAAACTGCAACTGCCAAATAGCTGTAGCGTATAATTTATTAGGTGTGCTTAAGCAGTTGGGTAGTTGCTCTAAGCGTTTAAAAAGAGAGGCAACTGAACGTTAGGGGCTTTTTTCCCGATCTTTTGGCAGAGTGCTCTGAAGCACTTTATTTCTGTCTCGCTTTCGACGGCGCGTTTCCCCGGCAGTTCGGTAGCATCGGTCTCGGCGCAGCTGGCCAGGCGTCCCTCCTAGTCATGTCACACACGCAAAACCCCTGGTCAAACGATAGCTGTGTAGCTTGGAGGTAGATAATTTAACGGTATGAATTCACAGCTACGCAATTTCAATGAACGCAAAAGGAAAATCAAATATTTTTATAGTACGAGTCTTCTCATTGTACGTATGTAAGCGTGCGCACGCCTTTTTAGCATAAAATGAATTGCTGAGATTTGTTCTTTCTTTTTCATTTTACTCTTCAAAGTTTTACGCTTCACTTTCAGCTTTATCGGCCAAGCGAGCGAGATGCGCAGCAGCAGCAGCAGCAGCGCAAGGGCTGGAGCTGCGGCGGTGGATCCGTGAGCGTAGATGCTGATTACGGCGCGCCCTTGTCCTGCAGCCTCACGGGGTTATCTCCCTGCAGCGGTGCTGTAAGGAAGGGACGAGGCGTTTTCCGACACCAGCGAGAGCGTTTACTTCTCTGCGAAGAACGTGTTCAGAATTGTGTCAATTAGTCTTCACGCTGATTTTAAGCGTTCGAATCGCTCGAGCTTTTAAAGGCGGCGTTGTATTTCGAGCTGACCCGTTTGCCTGGCACCCTCCTTTAGCTCGACTGCTACCCTCTCCCTTGCCCTGACCGAATTCCTCTGCTGCCTTCGGTGCTGTTTTTTTAACGTGCTGAAATATCCGTTGGGATTTTTGTTTTTCAGATGCCTCGCTGTGAGCGTCCCGTGGTGCTCAGGAGAGACCCCCGGCCCAGGTTTGCCTGCCGGTCGTTGGGCGTGCTGAGGGTGAGGGGCCGGCTGGCAGCCTGCGGGACGGGGGCTGGGGGGGGCTGCAAGCGTTTGGGGGGGCTGCCCCTCCTTTATCTTTCTAGCAGAGCCCCCCTTTTTGGCGGGGGTGCGTGCGTACATACGTAAACGGCATTATTAAAGTAACGAGCTGCCGGTTGGGGCCGTTTCCCTCGTTTTGTGTCTTTTTGGGGGGGTGAATAAAAAGGGGGGGTTGGGGGGCCTGGAGGGGTGATGATGTCATTTGGGGCACCCCAGCATCACCACGGGGGTGATGATGCCGTGGAGGAGCAGGTGAGTGGGGAATGGGGGGTCATGGGGGTCCGTGTCCCCCCCCCCCCCCCCAAGGGGGTCACAGCCCAAATTGCCTGAAAATTCATGGGGGGGGGGTTCAAAAATTTTTAAAAACTGTAAATATATCTGTGAGGCCTCGAAATAGAAAAAAATCTCTCCTTGTTACGTATATTGAAAAATAATATTAATTTATACGTACAAAAGGATTTCAAAATAAGGACCTATATCTGCCCTATTATATAAAGGATTTTAGAGTATAAAAAAATTCGAAAGATGTATATAGGGTTTTAAGATACAAAAATAACTCACGTCTGTATAAATTAAAAAATAAAGAACTTCCAAATGCAAAAAGGATGATACATTTTATACATGAAGGAATTTAAAATAGAAAAAGGTCTGAATAGATACCGCTATCTACACTTACTACGTGTTACATAGAGAGTCTACATAGACATTATATGTAATCTAAGAGATTATGTACAAGTGTAAATAGACATCTAAGTCTAAAACCTAAGTCTATAAAGATATAGGTGTAAATATATGTAAGTGTAAATAGAGAAGTCTATAAAGACATTTAAGTGTTCAAAATATGTAAGTCAACAGATCCATAGTCTGAGCAGGTATTATATATAAGAAGTGGGAAATAGGGGGGTATAAGTGAAACATAAATATATTCACTAAATATATATAGAGAGATATGTGTAAATACATTAAGTGTAAATGTCTCTGATAATAAGGTTTTTAAAATGCAAAGAAACCCTGTTTACAGAAAGGATTTTAAAATTCGACACACACACACACACACACACACACACACACCCCCCACACACACCACCCCCCCCCCCCCACCACCCCCCCCACACACACACACACACCACCCCCCCCACACACACCCCCCCCACACACACACCCCGCCCCAAATCCCCTCTCTATTGAAGATATAAAAGTGCTTTCAAAAGCTGCCTCTTCCCTGTTCTCCTTTTCCGCCTGTTCCCATCCTGATTGGGGGCCAGTTCCCCCAACAGGGACTTTCCCCTGCAGGGCTGCGCACGCAGAGCGGGACCTGCCGCCATGGCCTAAAAATACCACAAAACCCCTAATTCGGGGCCTGCAAGGGGTGGGGAAAAAAAAGCCCGCAATTTTGGGGGAAAAATACCCAACTTGGAGCTCCCGGGAAAGCCAAATCCGCCTGGATTTGGGCAGCCGGAAAGCAAAAAAAACCCCATTTTCACGCACAAAACAAAAAAGCAAAAACCACCAATTTTTGTTGTGAAAAAGCGTTGAAAAACCTCCAAATGGTGGAATGTTTTGGAAAAGGAAAAAACCCCAATTTTGATATTATGGAAAAGCAAAAAACCCCCCGATTTGGGGAAGATTTGGGGTGAAACACCAGCCACTTGAGGGGCATCGCTCGTGGTTATCCAGCGAGGGTCAGTCATCGGGAACGGATTATCTGTTGCGGGTCATCCCAGGTGAGTTTTCTGCTGTGGGTGGTCCCGGGTGGACCCCCTGGCGTAGGTCACCCCCACGCATGTCCCCCCCCGCCCCTCCCGGTGTCCGCCCCGCCTTTCCCGTGCGAGGTTTTCCCCGTGACGCGCCCCCCGTATCCCCTGCCCTCCTACCTCGTGCCCGCACTGCCCTCCTCTCTCCTCTCCCTCCTCCCACCCCCCGTGTTCCGCACTGCCTCCCCGTAACCCCTCTGCCCCGGACCCCTGGGGTGCTGCCTGCCCCGCCAACCTGCCCGTTGCCCCCCGCCCAAACTCTGGCACCCCCCTCCCGCTCCCCCGCACCCCACTCCCACCCCGCTCTCCCTCCTCCTGCGTTTTGGGTTTGTGCTGCAAACGGCGTCGGTGACGCGGGGCTGCGTGAGTTCCCGCTGCGCAGCGCTTGCACGGCGCCGGGGGCTGTGCTGCTCCTCGCCCCGCCCTGCCGGCGAGCGGGCTGGGGGTGCGCGAGGGCCTGGGAGGGGGCACCGCTGGGAGAGCTGACCCCGGCGGACCCAGGGGATGTTCCAGACCCTGTGACGTCAGGAAATAAAACTCGGGGGGCGGTTGGCGGGGGGGCCGCTGCTGGGCTGCGGCTGGCTGGGCATCGGGCGGTTGGCGGTGAGCCGTTGTTTTCATTTGTACCGCTTGTCTGTCTGGGGTTTTTCGCTCTGTTGTTTGGGGGTTTTTTCCCCCCTTTTCCTTACAAGTGGAGTTTTTTCACTTTTGCCCTTCCAATTCTCTCCCCCCTCCCACTGAGGGGGGAGCGAGTGAGCGGTTGCGTGGTGCTGAGTTGCCAGCTGGGATTAAACCACGGCACAAGGTGAGTTGCAAGCCCTGCTGGCTAAACGCTTTAGGCTCTCCGTGTTATTCCTGCCATCTTGCCCTCCTTGTTCTTTCCTGCTGCTTTCAAGTGCCTTGTGCTCCAGCAGCAGGCTGGGAAGGAGGGTTGTGGCAGGAGCTGCAGCACCCTGTGACTCCTTCTCAGGCTGCTAGCTTCGCCCTTTGTATGGGCTGCCGAGGTCGTCGGCTCCGCAGGGGCCACAGGCAGCCCGCAGAGCTTGACGCCAAGCCGTTCCTTTCCCCTCTGCGCAGCAGCGGTTCTGCCGCTGCTACAGGCAGCCGCTTGCTCGAGGGCGAGGGGCTGGGATGACGACAGGCTGCTGCACGCTTCAGTCGAACTGAGACGCCGTTCTCTGAGGAGCCGGTGCAAGGAGAGCTCAGGTCCGTTCTGTACTGCCGATGGCTCTTCACAAGGGAAGCGTGCTCTGGTTTTAGCAGAAAAAGGTGTCGGTCACAGGCAGCCGCCTATCACTGCGCACAGCTCAGCTATTTGGCAGGGGTCTTGCTTGTTCAAGTAGAGGCGTATTCCTCGCCTTGCAGTCTCGATGGCAAAACAATCGGGGGTTCAAGCTACAAAAGCACAGAGCAAGGATGGAACCTGCCGGGCTCTACGGTCAACTGCTGAGGACGCCTAATACACCAGCAGGCCTCTTGGCTTTCCCTGCCTCATTTCTAATTCCTTTGCACGCTGGAGGGCAGGGTGGTAAGTGACGTCGTGCAGTGTCTCTCCTCCAAGTGGCAAGCCCTGCGCGTGTGCAGGATGAGGAGAGCAGAGTGCTGATAGCACAGAGGCGAGGAAAGCTGCAAACACCGCAACACAGCCCCAGGACCACCAGCGTATCGCTCGTTGTTTGCAGGTCAGCCACTGGCACCGGGTCTGCTCAGAAGCGCGGTTTCCTGATGGACATAGCTGCCCCTCCCCTGCTCTCAGGGTGTCACCCGTGTGGCATCGTACAGAGGCGATGAAGATTAGTGCCCGGGCCGCGAGTGGGAAAAGGGCAGGGAAATCTAAGCCCAGTACCGCCAGTAAGCAGTTACCGTCTTTCGATGGTACGAACCGGGCGGAGACAAGGGGAAAGGGCCGGTGTGGCGACGGTGGCACCCGGCGGGCGGAATTGGGTACTGCAGCTCTTGAGCCGCGCATGCGCAGTGGCGCGCTCCCCTTTGCTCGCTGCTGCCACCGAGCGACCAGAATTCGGTACTGCAGCTCTTGAGCCGCGCATGCGCGGTGGCGCGCTTTTCTTTGCTCGCTGCTGCCACCAAGCGACCAAAGCCGGGTACTGCAGCTCTTGAGCCGCGCATGCGCGGTGGCGCGCTCTCCTTTTCTCGCTGCTGCCACCGAGCGACCAAAGCCGGGTACTGCAGCTCTTGAGCCGCGCATGCGCGGTGGCGCGCCTTTCTTTGCTCGCTGCTGCCACCGAGCGACCAGAATTCGGTACTGCAGCTCTTGAGCCGCGCATGCGCGGTGGCGCGCTCTCCTTTGCTCGCTGCTGCCACCGAGCGACCAGAATTCGGTACTGCAGCTCTTGAGCCGCGCATGCGCGGTAGCGCGCCTTTCTTTGCTCGCTGCTGCCACCGAGCGACCAGAATTCGGTACTGCAGCTCTTGAGCCGCGCATGCGCAGTGGCGCGCCTTTCTTTGCTCGCCGCTGCCACCGAGCGACCAGAATTGGGTACTGCAGCTCTTGAGCCGCGCATGCGCAGTAGCGCGCTCTCCTTTGCTCGCTGCTGCCACCGAGCGACCAAAATTCGGTACTGCAGCTCTTGAGCCGCGCATGCGCGGTGGCGCCCCCTTTCTCCGCGCTGCCGTCCGCCGGTAACGGCAATGCCGTACTGTGGTGCCTGCGGGGTGATGCCGCCGCGTTCGTTGGTTCGTTCCGGTAAGGAAACGCCGCTGCCGCCCCACGTGCGCGGTGCCGGCGGGCGCTGGGCCTGCAAAGCGCGGACCTGCAGCGCCGGTGCCGCCCCCGTGCACGCGCCGCCCGGCGGCTGCTCGCTGCTGCCGCCCCGTGGCCGAATCGCGGTACTGCAGCGCCGGCACCGCTCAGGTGCGCAGCAGCGCCGCCGCCGCCGCCGCCTTCGCTGCTGCCGCCCCGAAGCCGAAGCGTGGTCCTGCAGCCCGGCGTTCGCGCGCCGGCTCTGGCCCCTCCATGCGCCGTCCCCATCCCGGTGCCTCCCTCATCCCGGTGCATTCGTCATCCCGGGCGGCAATGGTTAGGGTGCCCCCCCCCCCGCATGCCAGCACCCCCAAGAGTATCGGCGTGTCCCGGTGCTGTCCCCATCCCTGGGGCAGCTCCCCGTCCCCTGTCCCTGCGGCTGGTCGTTGGGCTCTGTGTTCCCCCAATAAACCACGGGGACGGAGGGGACCCCTGGGGACAGGGGGTGGGGACCCCCAGAGAGTAGGCTGTGCTGCCGTCGCTCCTCGGTGCTGGCCCTGCTTGTCCCCTGTCCCCCCAGCGGTGACGAACTCCGGGCCACTGGCGGGGACCCTCACTGTCACCTTCCCCCCATGCCGGTTGCCACCAGCGACAGGGACAGCGACGCACCCCCGGGGGTGTTTGGGGTCCCCAGGGTGGGAGCGGAGCTGCAGGATGCCGGGTCCCCCCTGCCCGAGCCCTGCAGACCCACCCAGGTGGAGCGCAGGCAACCCCGGCCCTGTCCCCAGCCCTGTCTCCGCGTGGCCGTGGGTCGGTGCTGCCATTGCGTGGCCAGCGGCTGGGAGGACACAGCTCCCGCCGGCTGGGGCCAGAGGAGCCCGGCAGCCTGGGGACCCCCGGGAAGGGCTGGCTGTCATGGGGACTCGGCGCCCAGGGCCCAGGGCACCCCAGAGACCCTACAACAGGGTGCAGCATGAACTATTTTATTACCTGTGCAGTATCCATGAGTGAGTCCCCATCGTTCCCATCCTGGTCCCCCAGTGGGTCGGGGTCCCAGCTGCCCCTGGGGGTGGCTGCAGGTGTCGGGGGTGGGATCCCTTCTCCCCGCGGTGCCCCCCACCTCCCCAGGGTCATCCCTCCCAATCTCAACTCCCCACATGGTGTCCTCAATCTCCCGAGAAACACCTCTGTCCCCCAATGTCCCCCTACCTACCCCACTCCCAGGGTCCCTCCCGGACCCCAGGATTCCCCCCCTGCCCCATCCTGAGGCCACCCCCCCCCCATCCCCATGGTCATGAGACACACACACGCACACCCCCTCCAGCACTGGGGAGACACTGGGAAGAGCCGGCACTGCCATCTCGGGGACCTGCTAGCCCTCATCCTCCCTAAAGTCTTGCACCATGCTCTGCTCCTTGGGGGGAGTGCCCACAGTCAGGGGGGTGGGGGCTCCCCTCCTCCCCAGGGAACCCCCCCAACCTGTCCAGGGCACCCTCTGCCACCTCCCCAGGGTCCAATCACCGTAACAGGGTCTGACCCTGGGATCCCGCTGGTTAACGTCAGGTGCAAGAGAAGGTTCCTCATTACTCCTTGATTAGTTCTTAGGTGCCAGCTCGAGCTGGGTGCCTCCAGAGAGGGACCCCTACCCCGGATCACCCTCCTTGCACACCTGCACCCGTTGCAGGAGGGTCCACGCACACCATGGGAGCCATGTGGGAACCAGAGGCGGCCTCGAGGCTGCTCAGCAGCAGTCAAAACACCCCAGTGGTTTCAGGCACCGGCTGTTTTGCTCCCGAACCCAAGGGTACTGCCGAGAAAAATAACCACCACTGTCACACGAGGGTCCTGCACATTCCCCACCATCGCACAAGGGTCCCCGTGGACCTGCCCGCCATTGCACGAGGGTCCCCTGCACACCAACCAATTGCATAAGGGTCTTCCTGCACTGCCCCCCCCATTGCATGGGTGTCTCCACACACCGACCCCCCGCTGCGCAAAGGTCCCTGCACAATCCCCACCGTTGCAGGGGGGTCCGTGCGCAGGTACCCGCCGTGCACAAGGCGCCGTGCGCATGCGCACTTCCGGGGCGGGGACTACAACTCCCGGCGTGCCCCCCGCGGGCGGCCCGGAGGAGCCGCGCGCTGATTGGCTGCGGAGGATATTTCAACGGGGCGCGCGGCGGGCTCTGCACCCAGGCGGCGGCGGCGGCGGCGGCGGCGGCGGCGGCGGCGGCGGCGGCGGCGGCGGCGGCGGCGGCGGCGGCGGCGGCGGCGGCGGCGGCGGCAGTGGCAGTAGTCTGAGGTGCCGCGGGCACGGCGGGCTGGCGGGAGGCTGGGGACCCCCCGGGGGACTGAGGAGGGGGGCTGTGCGTCTCGGGGGGACCGGGGAGGGGGGCCGGGGGGGGCTGTGCGTCCCGGAGGGGGCCGGGGAGGGGGCCCGGGGGGGCTGTGCGTCCCGGAGGGGGCCGGGGAGGGGGCCGGGGGGGGCTGTGCGTCCCGGAGGGGGCCGGGGGGGGCTGTGCGTCCCGGAGGGGGGCCGGGGCGGGGCTGTA
Source organism: Calonectris borealis (assembly GCF_964195595.1). Lineage (NCBI taxonomy): Eukaryota > Metazoa > Chordata > Aves > Procellariiformes > Procellariidae > Calonectris > Calonectris borealis. The sequence goes on along the minus strand of NW_027441490.1, from coordinate 123,219 downwards.
CGTCCCGGAGGGGGCCGGGGAGGGGGCCCGGGGGGGGGGCTGTGCGTCCCGGAGGGGGCCCGGGGGGGGGCTGTGCGTCCCGGAGGGGGCCGGGGAGGGGGGCCGGGGGGGGGCTGTGCGTCCCGGAGGGGGCCGGGGGGGGGGGGCTGTGCGTCCCGGGGGGGCCGGGGAGGGGGGCCGGGGGGGGCTGTGCGTCCCGGAGGGGGCCGGGGAGGGGGGACTGTTCGTCCTAGGGGGGCTGGGGAGTGGGGCTGGGGGCGGGGGCTGCAGTCCCCCAAGGAGCTGGGGAGTGGGGCTGTGGGTCCTGGCGGGGCTTGAGAGTGGGGCTTGGGGCTCCCACGGGGCTGGAAAATGGTGTGGTCGGGTGCTGTGAGCACCGGGGGTCCTGGGGCTGGGAGGCGCTTGCAAACACCGGGGAGGGGCTGCGAGCATGGGGGGGCACAAGGGTTGCACCAGGGTCGGTGCACGATCACCTCCATTGTACGGGTGTCGATGTACAGCCAGCCGGGCTGCACGAGGCGCCGTGCGCATGCGCGGTCCCGGGGCGGGGACTACAACTCCCGGCGTGCCCCGCGCGGGCGGTCCGGTGGAGCCGCGCGCTGATTGGCTGCGGAGGGTATTTCAACGGGGCGCGCGGCGGGCTCTGCACCCAGGCGGCGGCGCAGCGTGAGTGTGAGGGTCCGCGGGCCCGGGGAGCCGAGGAGTGGGGCTGTGGCGGGGGGGGGGGCGGTCCTGCAGGCTCCGGGGACGGGGGCTGGGGGGGCTCCAGGCGGGGGAGGGGCTGTGAGCATCTGGGGAGTGGGGCTGGGGGGCGGGGCTGTGTGCCCTAGGGGGGCCGCGCAGTGGGGCCGGGGCGGGGTGGGCGCTGTGTGCAAACAGACCCTCCCTGCGAGTCCCCACTGTCGCCCCGTGGGGCCGGGCACCCCCCAGCCCTCCCTGCAGGCAGACGGGCAGCCTGTAGGCAATGGAGGCCGCCCGCCCCAGCGAGGTGCTCGAGCCTGGGGGCTTCACGGGCCGAGTCGAGGGGGAGGAGCTGCTGGAGAGAGGGCTTAGAAACGGCCTTCTGCCCCCGAAACTGCTGGAGCATTTGAAGGGGAGGGACAGGTCCACCCCAGGGCCCCAAGGGGAAGCCCTCGGAGCAGGGACTTGGGGTCGTTCCAGGAGCAAAAGCTGGTCCCAGCCAGCTCGCCTCTGCTCCCCCGGCACCGGGATCGGACCTTTCAGCCCCGTTTCTGCCAGAAGCATCACACAAGCGCTTGCCCTCCCCGGGGGCATCTTTGGGCCTTGAGAACAGGCGCAGCAGCTGGGTTTTTGGGCTCAGAAATGGGTGCCAAGTGAGCTGGTTTGGGGGCCCAAAGCAGAAGCCGGTTTGGCCGTTTGTGCGGGGGGCTGGGAGGGCATTGGGGGCTGCGGGGGAAAGCAGGGGGTGGGCAGGGTGCGTGGACCCTCCCCGGGGGGAGGGGCTCTGGTCCTGCTGGACCCTGAAGTGCGGGAGGCCGGCACGCACCAGGCCCAACTCAACGTCTGCGGTGGTCTCTGGGGGGAAGAGGTGGTCTCTGCTTTTCAGACCCCGCACGCCCTCTTCGAGTCCAGCTCTTGCTTGTCGACTGCTTCGAATAGTTATTAACTGATTAGTCGTACAAACTAATTGATATTTATACAATGTCCAACTATGATATTTAATCCTAATAGTCGAGTTTTGACGGCGATTGGTTTACGACCTTGTCAAAAGCCCAGGCTGTTGCAAATAGCTGGAGCTTGTAAGGAGAAGGAGCTGAAATCAACGGTGCAGAGCTGGAGCTTCAATTAGCCAGAACCGTCGCAAGCAGGAGCTGGAACGAGACGGGGTGTCCGCTGTCTGGGGCATGCCTTAGCCAGAGGCAAAATTACCAGCAGCTGTAACGAGCGGGAGCTGCGATTCGCTGCAGTGTCTGTTTGCCGGAGCATCCGTCGGCCAGACTGCACTCCCAGCACGGCTGAAGAGCAGCCAGGCGCAGGCAGGGCTGTCCCCGGCAAGGCGCTCCGAGCGGCAGGGAGGCGAGTTGTCCTTCTGCTAGCGGGGAGCCCGGCCTCTTCCCTCGGGGATTAAATCCACGCCACGCGTGGATCCGCTCTCTTTGCGTGGAGGGTCTCTCCCGGTCCCGTTCCCGAGGGCTGAAGCGAGGTCCCCCGGGGGGCAGGCGGCAGCACGAGGCGGCGGTGTCTCCCCGGTACCCGGCAAAGGGGAGCGAAACCGGCCGGCTGGAGCTCCCGGGGTGCACAGCCCGGCCCCGCACGGCAGAATCCTTCCCTGGGTTTTCACCGTTGGCTGGGTGTAACAAACAGGTTCATTTTGTGCCTCCTCTTTTCCCAGCGTCACCTTCTGCGTCACGTGAAGAAAATCCTGCGTGGTTGACGCCGCTTGCTGCTCAGGTGATGGCACGTGTGGGGCCGGGGGAGCCGGGAGAAACATTGGCGCGTTCAAGGTCGCTGCAGGTGCTCCCCGTTAAACCCAGGGAAAAGGCAAATTTGCTGCCGGTGCAGAAAAGCTGATGAACAATTGCCGTGAACAGAGTGTGCGTGCCTCGTTCCCGCATCGGTCCCTGGGTAGTTACGAGTGTTTTCCTTTCAGGGAAAAGAATGAGCTTTCATCTACGAAAAATTAAGAGCTGCCTGTGTCCTTCTTTAAGTTCAAGTGTTTCTCTTCTGTTTGTTCTTACTGATTTTATGGGCAGGTTGGAAATAGCCTTTTATTTTTATAGGCATAACTCAATTTGTAGTACTACGTGGTGTCAGGAGAGTGAATTTTGGAGCACCCAGGTATCACTAGAAACGGAATGAATGAGACACGATGGAAACTGATATTTAAACTTGATTTTTACTTGATATTTTTTTTTTCCTGAGAGTGTTGACGGCACGTTGTCCTGTGGCTCAATCCACGTTCTGTTCAGTGGAGTCTTCAGTCTAGGACTTTTAAGGAAAAAAGTTGGTCCTTCCGAAAAAGGGCTAGTCGTTCATAGGCTCGAGGCATAGACTTGGAGAGCCGCTTAAGTACGTGATCAGAATTAAAGCCAAATGTCGCTTCGTGTTGCTGCTGTTGGCCTTCACTTTCGTTAATTTCCCCGCTGCTCCGTCATGGTTGGGAGCTCTGAATCATCATTTTTTTCACTCCCTAACGCATTTTTCTCCCCAAGGAGAGGCTACGTTTAAAAGTTACTTAGTTTCCTCGCAAATGCATCGGTCAATAAAACGGAGTTATGATTATTAAAACCACACAAATGACACCGGTCTTACAGATCTGGACTATTTCTGAACACGTGTTCATCGCGTGCAGATGTCATCGGGATACGGATCACCTGCATTTCATGCTCTGACGAGACAATCTGCTGAGACAGGGACGAGCTCCAAAAGAAAAAAAAGGTACAACGTCAAGGTTTTGTTTTGTTGTTGGTTTTTGTGGGCTTTTTGTGTTTGTGTTATTTTTTGGTTTGTGTTTTTTTTTTTTTTTAAAAAGAGTGCGATGTTGACTGGTGGCAGCCTGCAGAGCTCTCTTGCTGCCTGACCTCTCCTTTTCTTCTCTGTCACTCCTCTTTCGTGGCTGTAATTTTCACTCGGGTAGTTTTAGAAGAGCGATTTAGTTCCTCGCCTGTGTAGATGTGCTGGTAATACCTGGAAGGTAAATGCTTGAACCGGTAGCGAATAACTTGGCTACAAGTAGAATTTCTGAAGGAAGAACAACAACAGCAGGAAGCAAGTAGCGAGTTACCCCAAATTTGTGTGTGTCAAACACATCAAAGTTTTATTGCCAAACATTGTTTGGCAATGTGTTCCAAATGGCTCGTTTTGGTAAACATAAATTTTCAGGAAGTTCAGGGTTGTGTGTGGAAAAACGTGCCCCTCTGTCTAGGTGTCCTGCTACGTAAATAGCATCAGTCAGTAGCACATCCAGCGGCAGGGCTGCTGTTCCCTGCTCTCGATATTGCCGTAGTAGTGTTGTGATATTTCGACCTAAGAGGCGGGTTTAGGAATGGAAGGAGAATGCCTGCGTTCTGCAAGGGCTACGAATGCCGACCCTTTTCTCTGCCTGCTGCTTTCCTGTGCGTGAGATGAAACTGTATTGTTTTTCTCCCTTGTTCCCGGTAGAAATATTTCTGAAGCTGTCGCTGCTGTGGGTTTGCAATGTGCGTTACTGCGTTTTTGTAGAGTTCTAGTTACGGATCGTTTCTGCCGCGGCAAAGTGTCAAGATACGGTTTTCAGTTTAAAGCTTCAGAAGCTGCATTCGCTGAAATCGGCGTAGGTGAAGCTGGTTGTTGTGGTTTAACCCGGCAGGCAGCTAAACACCACGCAGCTGCTCGCTTGCTCCCCCTGCCCCCAAAGTGGGGTGGGGGAGAGAATCGGAAAAAAAAGTGAAGTTCGTGGGGTGAAGTAAAGACAGTTTAATGGGACAGAACAGGAAGGGGAAACAATCGTAACGATAAAAGAATATACAAAATAAGCGGCGCACAATGCGATTGCTCACCGCCCGCCGACTGATGCCCAGCCGGTCCCCGAGCGGCAGTCGCCGCCGCCCGGCCAACTCCCCCAGCTTATGTACTGAGCGTGACGTCATATGGTACGGACTGTCCCTTTGGCCGGTTTGGGTCATCTGTCCTGGCTAAGGTCCCTCCCAGCTTCTCGCTGGCAGGGCATGAGAAGCTGAAAAGTCCCCGACTAGCGTAAGCGCTACTTAGCCACAACTAAAACATCAGCGCGTTATCCACGTTTTTCTCGTCCTAAATCTAAAACACAGCGCTATACCAGTTACCAGGAAGAGAATTAACTCTATCCCAGCCGAAACCAGGACGCTGGTCTTGCGCATGATCCCGCTGTGCTCGCAGGGGTGCTCAGTGGCTCCTCATCAAAACAGCGAGGTGTGTGTGGACGTCCGTAGGGTTGCGCTAGGGGTCTGGGGGCGTTATGTATTTTTGCTGTTGGAAGACGGAATAGAGCGTGTGCCTGTTAAATCTAACGATGGTCGAAGCTTGGGAGGGACCCTGAGCAGGTTTGGTGGCACAACTGCAGTTTTCAAAGATCTCGACCGTTTGGAGAAACGGCCTGGAAAAAAGGATTCCTCTTTTGCAGCGAGTTCGCGAGGACAGACGGGTTGCCGTACTCTTTAACAAAAATACTCAACTTGGGACGTATCGGGTGAGGAAATCGCGGCTCTACTTAGGCTTGAGAAAACGTACGTAGGTGTCTGTGCCTGTCACCTGCGCGTCTCTAGGCAAGTGAGTTCTAAAGCTGCCGATGAGCCAAAAGAAAAGGCACGGTTGTCTAAAACATGCAGAAGCTCTAGTGGCCTGTCTCAACAACTGCACCAAAGATGATGCAAAATACTTTCTCCTCCACTCAGTTGTAGTCTTCACAGAAAAGGAAGCTTTGTGCTAAACGTTTTTTTTTTGGTTTTTTTTTTTTTTTTCCTTTCCTCTCAGCAGAATGTCAACTGCCGTGAAAGTACGAGACGGATGGAAAGGATCCATAGTGGTCTGCAAGTACAAGGTATGCCTGTGATGTGTGTCTGCATTTTTCCTAAGGTGCTTGTAGTGTGGACTTTACAGTTAACACGAAGAATGTGGCAGCTCTCCTTCTATCTGATTTTTTTAACATGAAATATTTTAACACAAATACTAAAAATAAAGGTCTGTTCTGGAGCGTGGTACGCCTATTCAAGGCTTGCTTTCCTTCGTCTATTTTCTCTTCCTGAAAGCAGAGTCTTCTGTTTCTGTGCGCTTGCTATTAAAGGGTGCTGTGAAAATAATGTTGGACTAGAAGAGGAAAGGAACTGTTTGTAAGAGTTCGGACGTTCGGGAGAAACAGGCTTTGTTTTCACGATAAAAGCTTAATGCTTTTTCAGTCAGTCAGTGTTTAAAATACCTTACAGGAGCACTCGAAAACCTTACTGAGATACTGGCATCTGTGCTAAAAGCAATCAAGGTTAAAGAAGAGGCGTGGACAACACGGGACAAATCGGCGTCGCTTCGGTGTGTTTTCCAGGCTTTCCCGAGAAGCGGTAGCAGCCTCGTAACTAGCGACAGAGAGTCCTGATGTGTTTTCGGTGAGTTACTGATTCTCTAATGTCCTTTTTCCTAACCTGCAGCGCGTAATTTTGACTTCGGGTGGAAAGAGATTTTCCAGAATGGAAATCTTTTTCATTCAAAGGAGTTGCCTTTTACAAACTTCCCATCAGAATGGATCTTCAGAGATGACGTGCTTGGCAGTAGAAGTCATCCGCAAGGAGACTTTTCACTCTCTCTGGAAAAAAAAAAAGGAGTTAAGTCGATTTCCTTGCAAGGACCCAAGCGCAGCACATCTTCCAATAGTCGACGTACGGCTGATCTTTGGTTCTCGGGTGTAACGGTCGAGAGATCGTAAAGACGCGTTCCTCCGCACGCTTGGGTACAGCCAACAGCGTTAGCAAACCTGCCAGTCCTTTTTGGTAGCCTTATGTATTGCAGCACCGGGGATTTGATATTCCCCACCGCCTGCCCCCCCCCCCCCCCAAAAAAGTAAAACCGTATGGGAGATCTCTTATCTCACTGATTTTTCTATCATAAATGAAATTTTAAAAAGAAAGTTAAAATTGTCTAATTTCCAAACTGACTTGCGTTGTTTAAACTGCAACTGCCAAATAGCTGTAGCGTATAATTTATTAGGTGTGCTTAAGCAGTTGGGTAGTTGCTCTAAGCGTTTAAAAAGAGAGGCAACTGAACGTTAGGGGCTTTTTTCCCGATCTTTTGGCAGAGTGCTCTGAAGCACTTTATTTCTGTCTCGCTTTCGACGGCGCGTTTCCCCGGCAGTTCGGTAGCATCGGTCTCGGCGCAGCTGGCCAGGCGTCCCTCCTAGTCATGTCACACACGCAAAACCCCTGGTCAAACGATAGCTGTGTAGCTTGGAGGTAGATAATTTAACGGTATGAATTCACAGCTACGCAATTTCAATGAACGCAAAAGGAAAATCAAATATTTTTATAGTACGAGTCTTCTCATTGTACGTATGTAAGCGTGCGCACGCCTTTTTAGCATAAAATGAATTGCTGAGATTTGTTCTTTCTTTTTCATTTTACTCTTCAAAGTTTTACGCTTCACTTTCAGCTTTATCGGCCAAGCGAGTGAGATGCGCAGCAGCAGCAGCAGCAGCGCAAGGGCTGGAGCTGCGGCGGTGGATCCGTGAGCGTAGATGCTGATTACGGCGCGCCCTTGTCCTGCAGCCTCACGGGGTTATCTCCCTGCAGCGGTGCTGTAAGGAAGGGACGAGGCGTTTTCCGACACCAGCGAGAGCGTTTACTTCTCTGCGAAGAACGTGTTCAGAATTGTGTCAATTAGTCTTCACGCTGATTTTAAGCGTTCGAATCGCTCGAGCTTTTAAAGGCGGCGTTGTATTTCGAGCTGACCCGTTTGCCTGGCACCCTCCTTTAGCTCGACTGCTACCCTCTCCCTTGCCCTGACCGAATTCCTCTGCTGCCTTCGGTGCTGTTTTTTTAACGTGCTGAAATATCCGTTGGGATTTTTGTTTTTCAGATGCCTCGCTGTGAGCGTCCCGTGGTGCTCAGGAGAGACCCCCGGCCCAGGTTTGCCTGCCGGTCGTTGGGCGTGCTGAGGGTGAGGGGCCGGCTGGCAGCCTGCGGGACGGGGGCTGGGGGGGGCTGCAAGCGTTTGGGGGGGCTGCCCCTCCTTTATCTTTCTAGCAGAGCCCCCCTTTTTGGCGGGGGTGCGTGCGTACATACGTAAACGGCATTATTAAAGTAACGAGCTGCCGGTTGGGGCCGTTTCCCTCGTTTTGTGTCTTTTTGGGGGGGTGAATAAAAAGGGGGGGTTGGGGGGCCTGGAGGGGTGATGATGTCATTTGGGGCACCCCAGCATCACCACGGGGGTGATGATGCCGTGGAGGAGCAGGTGAGTGGGGAATGGGGGGTCATGGGGGTCCGTGTCCCCCCCCCCCCCCCCAAGGGGGTCACAGCCCAAATTGCCTGAAAATTCATGGGGGGGGGGTTCAAAAATTTTTAAAAACTGTAAATATATCTGTGAGGCCTCGAAATAGAAAAAAATCTCTCCTTGTTACGTATATTGAAAAATAATATTAATTTATACGTACAAAAGGATTTCAAAATAAGGACCTATATCTGCCCTATTATATAAAGGATTTTAGAGTATAAAAAAATTCGAAAGATGTATATAGGGTTTTAAGATACAAAAATAACTCACGTCTGTATAAATTAAAAAATAAAGAACTTCCAAATGCAAAAAGGATGATACATTTTATACATGAAGGAATTTAAAATAGAAAAAGGTCTGAATAGATACCGCTATCTACACTTACTACGTGTTACATAGAGAGTCTACATAGACATTATATGTAATCTAAGAGATTATGTACAAGTGTAAATAGACATCTAAGTCTAAAACCTAAGTCTATAAAGATATAGGTGTAAATATATGTAAGTGTAAATAGAGAAGTCTATAAAGACATTTAAGTGTTCAAAATATGTAAGTCAACAGATCCATAGTCTGAGCAGGTATTATATATAAGAAGTGGGAAATAGGGGGGTATAAGTGAAACATAAATATATTCACTAAATATATATAGAGAGATATGTGTAAATACATTAAGTGTAAATGTCTCTGATAATAAGGTTTTTAAAATGCAAAGAAACCCTGTTTACAGAAAGGATTTTAAAATTCGACACACACACACACACACACACACACACACACCCCCCACACACACCACCCCCCCCCCCCACCACCCCCCCCCCCCACACACACACACCACCCCCCCCACACACACCCCCCCCACACACACACCCCGCCCCAAATCCCCTCTCTATTGAAGATATAAAAGTGCTTTCAAAAGCTGCCTCTTCCCTGTTCTCCTTTTCCGCCTGTTCCCATCCTGATTGGGGGCCAGTTCCCCCAACAGGGACTTTCCCCTGCAGGGCTGCGCACGCAGAGCGGGACCTGCCGCCATGGCCTAAAAATACCACAAAACCCCTAATTCGGGGCCTGCAAGGGGTGGGGAAAAAAAAGCCCGCAATTTTGGGGGAAAAATACCCAACTTGGAGCTCCCGGGAAAGCCAAATCCGCCTGGATTTGGGCAGCCGGAAAGCAAAAAAAACCCCATTTTCACGCACAAAACAAAAAAGCAAAAACCACCAATTTTTGTTGTGAAAAAGCGTTGAAAAACCTCCAAATGGTGGAATGTTTTGGAAAAGGAAAAAACCCCAATTTTGATATTATGGAAAAGCAAAAAACCCCCCGATTTGGGGAAGATTTGGGGTGAAACACCAGCCACTTGAGGGGCATCGCTCGTGGTTATCCAGCGAGGGTCAGTCATCGGGAACGGATTATCTGTTGCGGGTCATCCCAGGTGAGTTTTCTGCTGTGGGTGGTCCCGGGTGGACCCCCTGGCGTAGGTCACCCCCACGCATGTCCCCCCCCGCCCCTCCCGGTGTCCGCCCCGCCTTTCCCGTGCGAGGTTTTCCCCGTGACGCGCCCCCCGTATCCCCTGCCCTCCTACCTCGTGCCCGCACTGCCCTCCTCTCTCCTCTCCCTCCTCCCACCCCCCGTGTTCCGCACTGCCTCCCCGTAACCCCTCTGCCCCGGACCCCTGGGGTGCTGCCTGCCCCGCCAACCTGCCCGTTGCCCCCCGCCCAAACTCTGGCACCCCCCTCCCGCTCCCCCGCACCCCACTCCCACCCCGCTCTCCCTCCTCCTGCGTTTTGGGTTTGTGCTGCAAACGGCGTCGGTGACGCGGGGCTGCGTGAGTTCCCGCTGCGCAGCGCTTGCACGGCGCCGGGGGCTGTGCTGCTCCTCGCCCCGCCCTGCCGGCGAGCGGGCTGGGGGTGCGCGAGGGCCTGGGAGGGGGCACCGCTGGGAGAGCTGACCCCGGCGGACCCAGGGGATGTTCCAGACCCTGTGACGTCAGGAAATAAAACTCGGGGGGCGGTTGGCGGGGGGGCCGCTGCTGGGCTGCGGCTGGCTGGGCATCGGGCGGTTGGCGGTGAGCCGTTGTTTTCATTTGTACCGCTTGTCTGTCTGGGGTTTTTCGCTCTGTTGTTTGGGGGTTTTTTCCCCCCTTTTCCTTACAAGTGGAGTTTTTTCACTTTTGCCCTTCCAATTCTCTCCCCCCTCCCACTGAGGGGGGAGCGAGTGAGCGGTTGCGTGGTGCTGAGTTGCCAGCTGGGATTAAACCACGGCACAAGGTGAGTTGCAAGCCCTGCTGGCTAAACGCTTTAGGCTCTCCGTGTTATTCCTGCCATCTTGCCATCCTTGTTCTTTCCTGCTGCTTTCAAGTGCCTTGTGCTCCAGCAGCAGGCTGGGAAGGAGGGTTGTGGCAGGAGCTGCAGCACCCTGTGACTCCTTCTCAGGCTGCTAGCTTCGCCCTTTGTATGGGCTGCCGAGGTCGTCGGCTCCGCAGGGGCCACAGGCAGCCCGCAGAGCTTGACGCCAAGCCGTTCCTTTCCCCTCTGCGCAGCAGCGGTTCTGCCGCTGCTACAGGCAGCCGCTTGCTCGAGGGCGAGGGGCTGGGATGACGACAGGCTGCTGCACGCTTCAGTCGAACTGAGACGCCGTTCTCTGAGGAGCCGGTGCAAGGAGAGCTCAGGTCCGTTCTGTACTGCCGATGGCTCTTCACAAGGGAAGCGTGCTCTGGTTTTAGCAGAAAAAGGTGTCGGTCACAGGCAGCCGCCTATCACTGCGCACAGCTCAGCTATTTGGCAGGGGTCTTGCTTGTTCAAGTAGAGGCGTATTCCTCGCCTTGCAGTCTCGATGGCAAAACAATCGGGGGTTCAAGCTACAAAAGCACAGAGCAAGGATGGAACCTGCCGGGCTCTACGGTCAACTGCTGAGGACGCCTAATACACCAGCAGGCCTCTTGGCTTTCCCTGCCTCATTTCTAATTCCTTTGCACGCTGGAGGGCAGGGTGGTAAGTGACGTCGTGCAGTGTCTCTCCTCCAAGTGGCAAGCCCTGCGCGTGTGCAGGATGAGGAGAGCAGAGTGCTGATAGCACAGAGGCGAGGAAAGCTGCAAACACCGCAACACAGCCCCAGGACCACCAGCGTATCGCTCGTTGTTTGCAGGTCAGCCACTGGCACCGGGTCTGCTCAGAAGCGCGGTTTCCTGATGGACATAGCTGCCCCTCCCCTGCTCTCAGGGTGTCACCCGTGTGGCATCGTACAGAGGCGATGAAGATTAGTGCCCGGGCCGCGAGTGGGAAAAGGGCAGGGAAATCTAAGCCCAGTACCGCCAGTAAGCAGTTACCGTCTTTCGATGGTACGAACCGGGCGGAGACAAGGGGAAAGGGCCGGTGTGGCGACGGTGGCACCCGGCGGGCGGAATTGGGTACTGCAGCTCTTGAGCCGCGCATGCGCAGTGGCGCGCTCCCCTTTGCTCGCTGCTGCCACCGAGCGACCAGAATTCGGTACTGCAGCTCTTGAGCCGCGCATGCGCGGTGGCGCGCTTTTCTTTGCTCGCTGCTGCCACCAAGCGACCAAAGCCGGGTACTGCAGCTCTTGAGCCGCGCATGCGCGGTGGCGCGCTCTCCTTTTCTCGCTGCTGCCACCGAGCGACCAAAGCCGGGTACTGCAGCTCTTGAGCCGCGCATGCGCGGTGGCGCGCCTTTCTTTGCTCGCTGCTGCCACCGAGCGACCAGAATTCGGTACTGCAGCTCTTGAGCCGCGCATGCGCGGTGGCGCGCTCTCCTTTGCTCGCTGCTGCCACCGAGCGACCAGAATTCGGTACTGCAGCTCTTGAGCCGCGCATGCGCGGTAGCGCGCCTTTCTTTGCTCGCTGCTGCCACCGAGCGACCAGAATTCGGTACTGCAGCTCTTGAGCCGCGCATGCGCAGTGGCGCGCCTTTCTTTGCTCGCCGCTGCCACCGAGCGACCAGAATTGGGTACTGCAGCTCTTGAGCCGCGCATGCGCAGTAGCGCGCTCTCCTTTGCTCGCTGCTGCCACCGAGCGACCAAAATTCGGTACTGCAGCTCTTGAGCCGCGCATGCGCGGTGGCGCCCCCTTTCTCCGCGCTGCCGTCCGCCGGTAACGGCAATGCCGTACTGTGGTGCCTGCGGGGTGATGCCGCCGCGTTCGTTGGTTCGTTCCGGTAAGGAAACGCCGCTGCCGCCCCACGTGCGCGGTGCCGGCGGGCGCTGGGCCTGCAAAGCGCGGACCTGCAGCGCCGGTGCCGCCCCCGTGCACGCGCCGCCCGGCGGCTGCTCGCTGCTGCCGCCCCGTGGCCGAATCGCGGTACTGCAGCGCCGGCACCGCTCAGGTGCGCAGCAGCGCCGCCGCCGCCGCCGCCTTCGCTGCTGCCGCCCCGAAGCCGAAGCGTGGTCCTGCAGCCCGGCGTTCGCGCGCCGGCTCTGGCCCCTCCATGCGCCGTCCCCATCCCGGTGCCTCCCTCATCCCGGTGCATTCGTCATCCCGGGCGGCAATGGTTAGGGTGCCCCCCCCCCCGCATGCCAGCACCCCCAAGAGTATCGGCGTGTCCCGGTGCTGTCCCCATCCCTGGGGCAGCTCCCCGTCCCCTGTCCCTGCGGCTGGTCGTTGGGCTCTGTGTTCCCCCAATAAACCACGGGGACGGAGGGGACCCCTGGGGACAGGGGGTGGGGACCCCCAGAGAGTAGGCTGTGCTGCCGTCGCTCCTCGGTGCTGGCCCTGCTTGTCCCCTGTCCCCCCAGCGGTGACGAACTCCGGGCCACTGGCGGGGACCCTCACTGTCACCTTCCCCCCATGCCGGTTGCCACCAGCGACAGGGACAGCGACGCACCCCCGGGGGTGTTTGGGGTCCCCAGGGTGGGAGCGGAGCTGCAGGATGCCGGGTCCCCCCTGCCCGAGCCCTGCAGACCCACCCAGGTGGAGCGCAGGCAACCCCGGCCCTGTCCCCAGCCCTGTCTCCGCGTGGCCGTGGGTCGGTGCTGCCATTGCGTGGCCAGCGGCTGGGAGGACACAGCTCCCGCCGGCTGGGGCCAGAGGAGCCCGGCAGCCTGGGGACCCCCGGGAAGGGCTGGCTGTCATGGGGACTCGGCGCCCAGGGCCCAGGGCACCCCAGAGACCCTACAACAGGGTGCAGCATGAACTATTTTATTACCTGTGCAGTATCCATGAGTGAGTCCCCATCGTTCCCATCCTGGTCCCCCAGTGGGTCGGGGTCCCAGCTGCCCCTGGGGGTGGCTGCAGGTGTCGGGGGTGGGATCCCTTCTCCCCGCGGTGCCCCCCACCTCCCCAGGGTCATCCCTCCCAATCTCAACTCCCCACATGGTGTCCTCAATCTCCCGAGAAACACCTCTGTCCCCCAATGTCCCCCTACCTACCCCACTCCCAGGGTCCCTCCCGGACCCCAGGATTCCCCCCCTGCCCCATCCTGAGGCCACCCCCCCCCCATCCCCATGGTCATGAGACACACACACGCACACCCCCTCCAGCACTGGGGAGACACTGGGAAGAGCCGGCACTGCCATCTCGGGGACCTGCTAGCCCTCATCCTCCCTAAAGTCTTGCACCATGCTCTGCTCCTTGGGGGGAGTGCCCACAGTCAGGGGGGTGGGGGCTCCCCTCCTCCCCAGGGAACCCCCCCAACCTGTCCAGGGCACCCTCTGCCACCTCCCCAGGGTCCAATCACCGTAACAGGGTCTGACCCTGGGATCCCGCTGGTTAACGTCAGGTGCAAGAGAAGGTTCCTCATTACTCCTTGATTAGTTCTTAGGTGCCAGCTCGAGCTGGGTGCCTCCAGAGAGGGACCCCTACCCCGGATCACCCTCCTTGCACACCTGCACCCGTTGCAGGAGGGTCCACGCACACCATGGGAGCCATGTGGGAACCAGAGGCGGCCTCGAGGCTGCTCAGCAGCAGTCAAAACACCCCAGTGGTTTCAGGCACCGGCTGTTTTGCTCCCGAACCCAAGGGTACTGCCGAGAAAAATAACCACCACTGTCACACGAGGGTCCTGCACATTCCCCACCATCGCACAAGGGTCCCCGTGCACCTGCCCGCCATTGCACGAGGGTCCCCTGCACACCAACCAATTGCATAAGGGTCTTCCTGCACTGCCCCCCCCATTGCATGGGTGTCTCCACACACCGACCCCCCGCTGCGCAAAGGTCCCTGCACAATCCCCACCGTTGCAGGGGGGTCCGTGCGCAGGTACCCGCCGTGCACAAGGCGCCGTGCGCATGCGCACTTCCGGGGCGGGGACTACAACTCCCGGCGTGCCCCCCGCGGGCGGCCCGGAGGAGCCGCGCGCTGATTGGCTGCGGAGGATATTTCAACGGGGCGCGCGGCGGGCTCTGCACCCAGGCGGCGGCGGCGGCGGCGGCGGCGGCGGCGGCGGCGGCGGCGGCGGCGGCGGCGGCGGCGGCGGCGGCGGCAGTGGCAGTAGTCTGAGGTGCCGCGGGCACGGCGGGCTGGCGGGAGGCTGGGGACCCCCCGGGGGACTGAGGAGGGGGGCTGTGCGTCTCGGGGGGACCGGGGAGGGGGGCCGGGGGGGGCTGTGCGTCCCGGAGGGGGCCGGGGAGGGGGCCCGGGGGGGCTGTGCGTCCCGGAGGGGGCCGGGGAGGGGGCCGGGGGGGGCTGTGCGTCCCGGAGGGGGCCGGGGGGGGCTGTGCGTCCCGGAGGGGGGCCGGGGCGGGGCTGTACGTCCCGGAGGGGGCCGGGGAGGGGGCCCGGGGGGGGGGCTGTGCGTCCCGGAGGGGGCCCGGGGGGGGGCTGTGCGTCCCGGAGGGGGCCGGGGAGGGGGGCCGGGGGGGGGCTGTGCGTCCCGGAGGGGGCCGGGGGGGGGGGGCTGTGCGTCCCGGGGGGGCCGGGGAGGGGGGCCGGGGGGGGCTGTGCGTCCCGGAGGGGGCCGGGGAGGGGGGACTGTTCGTCCTAGGGGGGCTGGGGAGTGGGGCTGGGGGCGGGGGCTGCAGTCCCCCAAGGAGCTGGGGAGTGGGGCTGTGGGTCCTGGCGGGGCTTGAGAGTGGGGCTTGGGGCTCCCACGGGGCTGGAAAATGGTGTGGTCGGGTGCTGTGAGCACCGGGGGTCCTGGGGCTGGGAGGCGCTTGCAAACACCGGGGAGGGGCTGCGAGCATGGGGGGGCACAAGGGTTGCACCAGGGTCGGTGCACGATCACCTCCATTGTACGGGTGTCGATGTACAGCCAGCCGGGCTGCACGAGGCGCCGTGCGCATGCGCGGTCCCGGGGCGGGGACTACAACTCCCGGCGTGCCCCGCGCGGGCGGTCCGGTGGAGCCGCGCGCTGATTGGCTGCGGAGGGTATTTCAACGGGGCGCGCGGCGGGCTCTGCACCCAGGCGGCGGCGCAGCGTGAGTGTGAGGGTCCGCGGGCCCGGGGAGCCGAGGAGTGGGGCTGTGGCGGGGGGGGGGGCGGTCCTGCAGGCTCCGGGGACGGGGGCTGGGGGGGCTCCAGGCGGGGGAGGGGCTGTGAGCATCTGGGGAGTGGGGCTGGGGGGCGGGGCTGTGTGCCCTAGGGGGGCCGCGCAGTGGGGCCGGGGCGGGGTGGGCGCTGTGTGCAAACAGACCCTCCCTGCGAGTCCCCACTGTCGCCCCGTGGGGCCGGGCACCCCCCAGCCCTCCCTGCAGGCAGACGGGCAGCCTGTAGGCAATGGAGGCCGCCCGCCCCAGCGAGGTGCTCGAGCCTGGGGGCTTCACGGGCCGAGTCGAGGGGGAGGAGCTGCTGGAGAGAGGGCTTAGAAACGGCCTTCTGCCCCCGAAACTGCTGGAGCATTTGAAGGGGAGGGACAGGTCCACCCCAGGGCCCCAAGGGGAAGCCCTCGGAGCAGGGACTTGGGGTCGTTCCAGGAGCAAAAGCTGGTCCCAGCCAGCTCGCCTCTGCTCCCCCGGCACCGGGATCGGACCTTTCAGCCCCGTTTCTGCCAGAAGCATCACACAAGCGCTTGCCCTCCCCGGGGGCATCTTTGGGCCTTGAGAACAGGCGCAGCAGCTGGGTTTTTGGGCTCAGAAATGGGTGCCAAGTGAGCTGGTTTGGGGGCCCAAAGCAGAAGCCGGTTTGGCCGTTTGTGCGGGGGGCTGGGAGGGCATTGGGGGCTGCGGGGGAAAGCAGGGGGTGGGCAGGGTGCGTGGACCCTCCCCGGGGGGAGGGGCTCTGGTCCTGCTGGACCCTGAAGTGCGGGAGGCCGGCACGCACCAGGCCCAACTCAACGTCTGCGGTGGTCTCTGGGGGGAAGAGGTGGTCTCTGCTTTTCAGACCCCGCACGCCCTCTTCGAGTCCAGCTCTTGCTTGTCGACTGCTTCGAATAGTTATTAACTGATTAGTCGTACAAACTAATTGATATTTATACAATGTCCAACTATGATATTTAATCCTAATAGTCGAGTTTTGACGGCGATTGGTTTACGACCTTGTCAAAAGCCCAGGCTGTTGCAAATAGCTGGAGCTTGTAAGGAGAAGGAGCTGAAATCAACGGTGCAGAGCTGGAGCTTCAATTAGCCAGAACCGTCGCAAGCAGGAGCTGGAACGAGACGGGGTGTCCGCTGTCTGGGGCATGCCTTAGCCAGAGGCAAAATTACCAGCAGCTGTAACGAGCGGGAGCTGCGATTCGCTGCAGTGTCTGTTTGCCGGAGCATCCGTCGGCCAGACTGCACTCCCAGCACGGCTGAAGAGCAGCCAGGCGCAGGCAGGGCTGTCCCCGGCAAGGCGCTCCGAGCGGCAGGGAGGCGAGTTGTCCTTCTGCTAGCGGGGAGCCCGGCCTCTTCCCTCGGGGATTAAATCCACGCCACGCGTGGATCCGCTCTCTTTGCGTGGAGGGTCTCTCCCGGTCCCGTTCCCGAGGGCTGAAGCGAGGTCCCCCGGGGGGCAGGCGGCAGCACGAGGCGGCGGTGTCTCCCCGGTACCCGGCAAAGGGGAGCGAAACCGGCCGGCTGGAGCTCCCGGGGTGCACAGCCCGGCCCCGCACGGCAGAATCCTTCCCTGGGTTTTCACCGTTGGCTGGGTGTAACAAACAGGTTCATTTTGTGCCTCCTCTTTTCCCAGCGTCACCTTCTGCGTCACGTGAAGAAAATCCTGCGTGGTTGACGCCGCTTGCTGCTCAGGTGATGGCACGTGTGGGGCCGGGGGAGCCGGGAGAAACATTGGCGCGTTCAAGGTCGCTGCAGGTGCTCCCCGTTAAACCCAGGGAAAAGGCAAATTTGCTGCCGGTGCAGAAAAGCTGATGAACAATTGCCGTGAACAGAGTGTGCGTGCCTCGTTCCCGCATCGGTCCCTGGGTAGTTACGAGTGTTTTCCTTTCAGGGAAAAGAATGAGCTTTCATCTACGAAAAATTAAGAGCTGCCTGTGTCCTTCTTTAAGTTCAAGTGTTTCTCTTCTGTTTGTTCTTACTGATTTTATGGGCAGGTTGGAAATAGCCTTTTATTTTTATAGGCATAACTCAATTTGTAGTACTACGTGGTGTCAGGAGAGTGAATTTTGGAGCACCCAGGTATCACTAGAAACGGAATGAATGAGACACGATGGAAACTGATATTTAAACTTGATTTTTACTTGATATTTTTTTTTTCCTGAGAGTGTTGACGGCACGTTGTCCTGTGGCTCAATCCACGTTCTGTTCAGTGGAGTCTTCAGTCTAGGACTTTTAAGGAAAAAAGTTGGTCCTTCCGAAAAAGGGCTAGTCGTTCATAGGCTCGAGGCATAGACTTGGAGAGCCGCTTAAGTACGTGATCAGAATTAAAGCCAAATGTCGCTTCGTGTTGCTGCTGTTGGCCTTCACTTTCGTTAATTTCCCCGCTGCTCCGTCATGGTTGGGAGCTCTGAATCATCATTTTTTTCACTCCCTAACGCATTTTTCTCCCCAAGGAGAGGCTACGTTTAAAAGTTACTTAGTTTCCTCGCAAATGCATCGGTCAATAAAACGGAGTTATGATTATTAAAACCACACAAATGACACCGGTCTTACAGATCTGGACTATTTCTGAACACGTGTTCATCGCGTGCAGATGTCATCGGGATACGGATCACCTGCATTTCATGCTCTGACGAGACAATCTGCTGAGACAGGGACGAGCTCCAAAAGAAAAAAAAGGTACAACGTCAAGGTTTTGTTTTGTTGTTGGTTTTTGTGGGCTTTTTGTGTTTGTGTTATTTTTTGGTTTGTGTTTTTTTTTTTTTTAAAAAGAGTGCGATGTTGACTGGTGGCAGCCTGCAGAGCTCTCTTGCTGCCTGACCTCTCCTTTTCTTCTCTGTCACTCCTCTTTCGTGGCTGTAATTTTCACTCGGGTAGTTTTAGAAGAGCGATTTAGTTCCTCGCCTGTGTAGATGTGCTGGTAATACCTGGAAGGTAAATGCTTGAACCGGTAGCGAATAACTTGGCTACAAGTAGAATTTCTGAAGGAAGAACAACAACAGCAGGAAGCAAGTAGCGAGTTACCCCAAATTTGTGTGTGTCAAACACATCAAAGTTTTATTGCCAAACATTGTTTGGCAATGTGTTCCAAATGGCTCGTTTTGGTAAACATAAATTTTCAGGAAGTTCAGGGTTGTGTGTGGAAAAACGTGCCCCTCTGTCTAGGTGTCCTGCTACGTAAATAGCATCAGTCAGTAGCACATCCAGCGGCAGGGCTGCTGTTCCCTGCTCTCGATATTGCCGTAGTAGTGTTGTGATATTTCGACCTAAGAGGCGGGTTTAGGAATGGAAGGAGAATGCCTGCGTTCTGCAAGGGCTACGAATGCCGACCCTTTTCTCTGCCTGCTGCTTTCCTGTGCGTGAGATGAAACTGTATTGTTTTTCTCCCTTGTTCCCGGTAGAAATATTTCTGAAGCTGTCGCTGCTGTGGGTTTGCAATGTGCGTTACTGCGTTTTTGTAGAGTTCTAGTTACGGATCGTTTCTGCCGCGGCAAAGTGTCAAGATACGGTTTTCAGTTTAAAGCTTCAGAAGCTGCATTCGCTGAAATCGGCGTAGGTGAAGCTGGTTGTTGTGGTTTAACCCGGCAGGCAGCTAAACACCACGCAGCTGCTCGCTTGCTCCCCCTGCCCCCAAAGTGGGGTGGGGGAGAGAATCGGAAAAAAAAGTGAAGTTCGTGGGGTGAAGTAAAGACAGTTTAATGGGACAGAACAGGAAGGGGAAACAATCGTAACGATAAAAGAATATACAAAATAAGCGGCGCACAATGCGATTGCTCACCGCCCGCCGACTGATGCCCAGCCGGTCCCCGAGCGGCAGTCGCCGCCGCCCGGCCAACTCCCCCAGCTTATGTACTGAGCGTGACGTCATATGGTACGGACTGTCCCTTTGGCCGGTTTGGGTCATCTGTCCTGGCTAAGGTCCCTCCCAGCTTCTCGCTGGCAGGGCATGAGAAGCTGAAAAGTCCCCGACTAGCGTAAGCGCTACTTAGCCACAACTAAAACATCAGCGCGTTATCCACGTTTTTCTCGTCCTAAATCTAAAACACAGCGCTATACCAGTTACCAGGAAGAGAATTAACTCTATCCCAGCCGAAACCAGGACGCTGGTCTTGCGCATGATCCCGCTGTGCTCGCAGGGGTGCTCAGTGGCTCCTCATCAAAACAGCGAGGTGTGTGTGGACGTCCGTAGGGTTGCGCTAGGGGTCTGGGGGCGTTATGTATTTTTGCTGTTGGAAGACGGAATAGAGCGTGTGCCTGTTAAATCTAACGATGGTCGAAGCTTGGGAGGGACCCTGAGCAGGTTTGGTGGCACAACTGCAGTTTTCAAAGATCTCGACCGTTTGGAGAAACGGCCTGGAAAAAAGGATTCCTCTTTTGCAGCGAGTTCGCGAGGACAGACGGGTTGCCGTACTCTTTAACAAAAATACTCAACTTGGGACGTATCGGGTGAGGAAATCGCGGCTCTACTTAGGCTTGAGAAAACGTACGTAGGTGTCTGTGCCTGTCACCTGCGCGTCTCTAGGCAAGTGAGTTCTAGCGAAACTAAAGCTGCCGATGAGCCAAAAGAAAAGGCACGGTTGTCTAAAACATGCAGAAGCTCTAGTGGCCTGTCTCAACAACTGCACCAAAGATGATGCAAAATACTTTCTCCTCCACTCAGTTGTAGTCTTCACAGAAAAGGAAGCTTTGTGCTAAACGTGTTTGTTTTTTTTTTTTTTTTTTCCTTTCCTCTCAGCAGAATGTCAACTGCCGTGAAAGTACGAGACGGATGGAAAGGATCCATAGTGGTCTGCAAGTACAAGGTATGCCTGTGATGTGTGTCTGCATTTTTCCTAAGGTGCTTGTAGTGTGGACTTTACAGTTAACACGAAGAATGTGGCAGCTCTCCTTCTATCTGATTTTTTTAACATGAAATATTTTAACACAAATACTAAAAATAAAGGTCTGTTCTGGAGCGTGGTACGCCTATTCAAGGCTTGCTTTCCTTCGTCTATTTTCTCTTCCTGAAAGCAGAGTCTTCTGTTTCTGTGCGCTTGCTGTGAAAGGGTGCTGTGAAAATAATGTTGGACTAGAAGAGGAAAGGAACCGTTTGTAAGAGTTCGGACGTTCGGGAGAAACAGGCTTTGTTTTCACGATAAAAGCTTTATGCTTTTTCAGTCAGTCAGTGTTTAAAATACCTTACAGGAGCACTCGAAAACCTTACTGAGATACTGGCATCTGTGCTAAAAGCAATCAAGGTCAAAGAAGAGGCGTGGACAACACGGGACAAATCGGCGTCGCTTCGGTGTGTTTTCCAGGCTTTCCCGAGAAGCGGTAGCAGCCTCGTAACTAGCGACAGAGAGTCCTGATGTGTTTTCGGTGAGTTACTGATTCTCTAATGTCCTTTTTCCTAACCTGCAGCGCGTAATTTTGACTTCGGGTGGAAAGAGATTTTCCAGAATGGAAATCTTTTTCATTCAAAGGAGTTGCCTTTTACAAACTTCCCATCAGAATGGATCTTCAGAGATGACGTGCTTGGCAGTAGAAGTCATCCGCAAGGAGACTTTTCACTCTCTCTGGAAAAAAAAAAAGGAGTTAAGTCGATTTCCTTGCAAGGACCCAAGCGCAGCACATCTTCCAATAGTCGACGTATGGCTGATCTTTGGTTCTCGGGTGTAACGGTCGAGAGATCGTAAAGACGCGTTCCTCCGCACGCTTGGGTACAGCCAACAGCGTTAGCAAACCTGCCAGTCCTTTTTGGTAGCCTGATGTATTGCAGCACCGGGGATTTGATATTCCCCACCGCCTGCCCCGCCCCCCCCCCCAAAAAAAGTAAAACCGTATGGGAGATCTCTTATCTCACTGATTTTTCTATCATAAATGAAATTTTAAAAAGAAAGTTAAAATTGTCTAATTTCCAAACTGACTTGCGTTGTTTAAACTGCAACTGCCAAATAGCTGTAGTGTATAATTTATTAGGTGTGCTTAAGCAGTTGGGTAGTTGCTCTAAACGTTTAAAAAGAGAGGCAACTGAACGTTAGGGGCTTTTTTCCTGATCTTTTGGCAGAGTGCTCTGAAGCACTTTATTTCTGTCTCGCTTTCGACGGCGCGTTTCCCCGGCAGTTCGGTAGCATCGGTCTCGGCGCAGCTGGCCAGGCGTCCCTCCTAGTCATGTCACACACGCAAAACCCCTGGTCAAACGATAGCTGTGTAGCTTGGAGGTAGATAATTTAACGGTATGAATTCACAGCTACGCAATTTCAATGAACGCAAAAGGAAAATCAAATATTTTTATAGTACGAGTCTTCTCATTGTACGTATGTAAGCGTGCGCACGCCTTTTTAGCATAAAATGAATTGCTGAGATTTGTTCTTTCTTTTTCATTTTACTCTTCAAAGTTTTACGCTTCACTTTCAGCTTTATCGGCCAAGCGAGCGAGATGCGCAGCAGCAGCAGCGCAAGGGCTGGAGCTGCGGCGGTGGGTCTGTGAGCGTAGATGCTGATTACGGCGCGCCCTTGTCCTGCAGCCTCACGGGGTTATCTCCCGGCAGCGGTGCTGTAAGGAAGGGACGAGGCGTTTTCCGACACCAGCGAGAGCGTTTACTTCTCTGCGAAGAACGTGTTCAGAATCGTGTCAATTAGTCTTCACGCTGATTTTAAGCGTTCGAATCGCTCGAGCTTTTAAAGGCGGCGTTGTATTTCGAGCTGACCCGTTTGCCTGGCACCCTCCTTTAGCTCGACTGCTACCCTCTCCCTTGTCCTGACCGAATTCCTCTGCTGCCTTCGGTGCTGCTTTTTTAACGTGCTGAAATATCCGTTGGGATTTTTGTTTTTCAGATGCCTCGCTGTGAGCGTCCCGTGGTGCTCAGGAGAGACCCCCGGCCCAGGTTTGCCTGCCGGTCGTTGGGCGTGCTGAGGGTGAGGGGCCGGCTGGCAGCCTGCGGGACGGGGGCTGGGGGGGGCTGCAAGCGTTTGGGGGGGCCGCCCCTCCTTTATCTTTCTAGCAGAGCCCCCCTTTTTGGCGGGGGTGCGTGCGTACATACGTAAACGGCATTATTAAAGTAACGAGCTGCCGGTTGGGGCCGTTTCCCTCGTTTTGTGTCTTTTTGGGGGGGTGAATAAAAGGGGGGTTGGGGGGCCTGGAGGGGTGATGATGTCATTTGGGGCACCCCAGCATCACCACGGGGGTGATGATGCCGTGGAGGAGCAGGTGAGTGGGGAATGGGGGGTCATGGGGGTCCGTGTCCCCCCCTCCCCCTCCCCCAAAGGGGGTCACAGCCCAAATTGCCTGAAAATTCATGGGGGGGGTTTCAAAAATTTTTAAAAACTGTAAATATATCTGTGAGGCCTCGAAATAGAAAAAAATCTCTCCTTGTTACATATATTGAAAAATAATATTAATTTATACGTACAAAAGGATTTCAAAATAAGGACCTATATCTGCCCTATTATATAAAGGATTTTAGAGTATAAAAAAATTCGAAAGATGTATATAGGGTTTTAAGATACAAAAGTAACTCACGTCTCTATAAATCAAAAAATAAAGAACTTCCAAATGCAAAAAGGATGATACATTTTATACATGAAGGAATTTAAAATAGAAAAAGGTCTGAATAGATACCGCTATCTACACTTACTACATGTTACATAGAGAGTCTACATAGACATTATATGTAATCTAAGAGATTATGTACAAGTGTAAATAGACATCTAAGTCTAAAACCTAAGTCTATAAAGATATAGGTGTAAATATATGTAAGTGTAAATAGAGAAGTCTATAAAGGCATTTAAGTGTTCAAAATATGTAAGTCAACAGATCCATAGTCGGAGCAGGTATTATATATAAGAAGTGGGAAATAGGGGGGTATAAGTGAAACATAAATATATTCACTAAATATATATAGAGAGATATGTGTAAATACATTAAGTGTAAATGTCTCTGATAATAAGGTTTTTAAAATGCAAAGAAACCCTGTTTACAGAAAGGATTTTAAAATTCCACACACACACACACACACACACACACACACACACACACACACACACACACACACACACACACCCACCCCACACCCCACACCCCACACCCCCCCCCCCCACACACACACACCCACCCACCCACCCACCCCGCCCCGAAACACCTCTCTATTGAAGATATAAAAGCGCTTTCAAAAGCTGCCTCTTCCCTGTTCTCCTTTTCCGCCTGTTCCCATCCTGATTGGGGGCCAGTTCCCCCAACAGGGACTTTCCCCTGCAGGGCTGCGCACGCAGAGCGGGACCTGCCGCCATGGCCTAAAAATACCACAAAACCCCTAATTCGGGGCCTGCAAGGGGTGGGGAAAAAAAAGCCCGCAATTTTGGGGGAAAAATACCCAACTTGGAGCTCCCGGGAAAGCCAAATCCGCCTGGATTTGGGCAGCCGGAAAGCAAAAAAAACCCCATTTTCACGCACAAAACAAAAAAGCAAAAACCACCAATTTTTGTTGTGAAAAAGCGTTGAAAAACCTCCAAATGGTGGAATGTTTTGGAAAAGGAAAAAACCCCAATTTTGATATTATGGAAAAGCAAAAAACCCCCCGATTTGGGGAAGATTTGGGGTGAAACACCAGCCACTTGAGGGGCATCGCTCGTGGTTATCCAGCGAGGGTCAGTCATCGGGAACGGATTATCTGTTGCGGGTCATCCCAGGTGAGTTTTCTGCTGTGGGTGGTCCCGGGTGGACCCCCTGGCGTAGGTCACCCCCACGCATGTCCCCCCCCGCCCCTCCCGGTGTCCGCCCCGCCTTTCCCGTGCGAGGTTTTCCCCGTGACGCGCCCCCCGTATCCCCTGCCCTCCTACCTCGTGCCCGCACTGCCCTCCTCTCTCCTCTCCCTCCTCCCACCCCCCGTGTTCCGCACTGCCTCCCCGTAACCCCTCTGCCCCGGACCCCTGGGGTGCTGCCTGCCCCGCCAACCTGCCCGTTGCCCCCCGCCCAAACTCTGGCACCCCCCTCCCGCTCCCCCGCACCCCACTCCCACCCCGCTCTCCCTCCTCCTGCGTTTTGGGTTTGTGCTGCAAACGGCGTCGGTGACGCGGGGCTGCGTGAGTTCCCGCTGCGCAGCGCTTGCACGGCGCCGGGGGCTGTGCTGCTCCTCGCCCCGCCCTGCCGGCGAGCGGGCTGGGGGTGCGCGAGGGCCTGGGAGGGGGCACCGCTGGGAGAGCTGACCCCGGCGGACCCAGGGGATGTTCCAGACCCTGTGACGTCAGGAAATAAAACTCGGGGGGCGGTTGGCGGGGGGGCCGCTGCTGGGCTGCGGCTGGCTGGGCATCGGGCGGTTGGCGGTGAGCCGTTGTTTTCATTTGTACCGCTTGTCTGTCTGGGGTTTTTCGCTCTGTTGTTTGGGGGTTTTTTCCCCCCTTTTCCTTACAAGTGGAGTTTTTTCACTTTTGCCCTTCCAATTCTCTCCCCCCTCCCACTGAGGGGGGAGCGAGTGAGCGGTTGCGTGGTGCTGAGTTGCCAGCTGGGATTAAACCACGGCACAAGGTGAGTTGCAAGCCCTGCTGGCTAAACGCTTTAGGCTCTCCGTGTTATTCCTGCCATCTTGCCATCCTTGTTCTTTCCTGCTGCTTTCAAGTGCCTTGTGCTCCAGCAGCAGGCTGGGAAGGAGGGTTGTGGCAGGAGCTGCAGCACCCTGTGACTCCTTCTCAGGCTGCTAGCTTCGCCCTTTGTATGGGCTGCCGAGGTCGTCGGCTCCGCAGGGGCCACAGGCAGCCCGCAGAGCTTGACGCCAAGCCGTTCCTTTCCCCTCTGCGCAGCAGCGGTTCTGCCGCTGCTACAGGCAGCCGCTTGCTCGAGGGCGAGGGGCTGGGATGACGACAGGCTGCTGCACGCTTCAGTCGAACTGAGACGCCGTTCTCTGAGGAGCCGGTGCAAGGAGAGCTCAGGTCCGTTCTGTACTGCCGATGGCTCTTCACAAGGGAAGCGTGCTCTGGTTTTAGCAGAAAAAGGTGTCGGTCACAGGCAGCCGCCTATCACTGCGCACAGCTCAGCTATTTGGCAGGGGTCTTGCTTGTTCAAGTAGAGGCGTATTCCTCGCCTTGCAGTCTCGATGGCAAAACAATCGGGGGTTCAAGCTACAAAAGCACAGAGCAAGGATGGAACCTGCCGGGCTCTACGGTCAACTGCTGAGGACGCCTAATACACCAGCAGGCCTCTTGGCTTTCCCTGCCTCATTTCTAATTCCTTTGCACGCTGGAGGGCAGGGTGGTAAGTGACGTCGTGCAGTGTCTCTCCTCCAAGTGGCAAGCCCTGCGCGTGTGCAGGATGAGGAGAGCAGAGTGCTGATAGCACAGAGGCGAGGAAAGCTGCAAACACCGCAACACAGCCCCAGGACCACCAGCGTATCGCTCGTTGTTTGCAGGTCAGCCACTGGCACCGGGTCTGCTCAGAAGCGCGGTTTCCTGATGGACATAGCTGCCCCTCCCCTGCTCTCAGGGTGTCACCCGTGTGGCATCGTACAGAGGCGATGAAGATTAGTGCCCGGGCCGCGAGTGGGAAAAGGGCAGGGAAATCTAAGCCCAGTACCGCCAGTAAGCAGTTACCGTCTTTCGATGGTACGAACCGGGCGGAGACAAGGGGAAAGGGCCGGTGTGGCGACGGTGGCACCCGGCGGGCGGAATTGGGTACTGCAGCTCTTGAGCCGCGCATGCGCAGTGGCGCGCTCCCCTTTGCTCGCTGCTGCCACCGAGCGACCAGAATTCGGTACTGCAGCTCTTGAGCCGCGCATGCGCGGTGGCGCGCTTTTCTTTGCTCGCTGCTGCCACCAAGCGACCAAAGCCGGGTACTGCAGCTCTTGAGCCGCGCATGCGCGGTGGCGCCCCCTTTCTCCGCGCTGCCGTCCGCCGGTAACGGCAATGCCGTACTGTGGTGCCTGCGGGGTGATGCCGCCGCGTTCGTTGGTTCGTCCCGGTAAGGAAACGCCGCTGCCGCCCCACGTGCGCGGTGCCGGCGGGCGCTGGGCCTGCAAAGCGCGGACCTGCAGCGCCGGTGCCGCCCCCGTGCACGCGCCGCCCGGCGGCTGCTCGCTGCTGCCGCCCCGTGGCCGAATCGCGGTACTGCAGCGCCGGCACCGCTCAGGTGCGCAGCAGCGCCGCCGCCGCCGCCGCCTTCGCTGCTGCCGCCCCGAAGCCGAAGCGTGGTCCTGCAGCCCGGCGTTCGCGCGCCGGCTCTGGCCCCTCCATGCGCCGTCCCCATCCCGGTGCCTCCCTCATCCCGGTGCATTCGTCATCCCGGGCGGCAATGGTTAGGGTGCCCCCCCCCCCGCATGCCAGCACCCCCAAGAGTATCGGCGTGTCCCGGTGCTGTCCCCATCCCTGGGGCAGCTCCCCGTCCCCTGTCCCTGCGGCTGGTCGTTGGGCTCTGTGTTCCCCCAATAAACCACGGGGACGGAGGGGACCCCTGGGGACAGGGGGTGGGGACCCCCAGAGAGTAGGCTGTGCTGCCGTCGCTCCTCGGTGCTGGCCCTGCTTGTCCCCTGTCCCCCCAGCGGTGACGAACTCCGGGCCACTGGCGGGGACCCTCACTGTCACCTTCCCCCCATGCCGGTTGCCACCAGCGACAGGGACAGCGACGCACCCCCGGGGGTGTTTGGGGTCCCCAGGGTGGGAGCGGAGCTGCAGGATGCCGGGTCCCCCCTGCCCGAGCCCTGCAGACCCAGGTGGAGTGCAGGCAACCCCGGCCCTGTCCCCAGCCCTGTCTCCGCGTGGCCGTGGGTCGGTGCTGCCATTGCGTGGCCAGCGGCTGGGAGGACACAGCTCCCGCCGGCTGGGGCCAGAGGAACCCGGCAGCCTGGGGACCCCCGGGAAGGGCCGGCTGTCATGGGGACTCGGCGCCCAGGGCACCCCAGAGACCCTACAACAGGGTGCAGCATGAACTATTTTATTACCTGTGCAGTATCCATGAGTGAGTCCCCATCGTTCCCATCCTGGTCCCCCAGTGGGTCGGGGTCCCAGCTGCCCCTGGGGGTGGCTGCAGGTGTCGGGGGTGGGATCCCTTCTCCCCGCGGTGCCCCCCACCTCCCCAGGGTCATCCCTCCCAGTCTCAACTCCCCACATGGTGTCCTCAATCTCCCGAGAAACACCTCTGTCCCCCAATGTCCCCCTACCTACCCCACTCCCAGGGTCCCTCCCGGACCCCAGGATTCCCCCCCTGCCCCATCCTGAGGCCGCCCCCCCCCCCATCCCCATGGTCATGAGACACACACACGCACACCCCCTCCAGCACTGGGGAGACACTGGGAAGAGCCGGCACTGCCATCTCGGGGACCTGCTAGCCCTCATCCTCCCTAAAGTCTTGCACCATGCTCTGCTCCTTGGGGGGAGTGCCCACAGTCAGGGGGGTGGGGGCTCCCCTCCTCCCCAGGGAACCCCCCCAACCTGTCCAGGGCACCCTCTGCCACCTCCCCAGGGTCCAATCACCGTAACAGGGTCTGACCCTGGGATCCCGCTGGTTAACGTCAGGTGCAAGAGAAGGTTCCTCATTACTCCTTGATTAGTTCTTAGGTGCCAGCTCGAGCTGGGTGCCTCCAGAGAGGGACCCCTACCCCGGATCACCCTCCTTGCACACCTGCACCCGTTGCAGGAGGGTCCACGCGCACCATGGGAGCCATGTGGGAACCAGAGGCGGCCTCGAGGCTGCTCAGCAGCAGTCAAAACACCCCAGTGGTTTCAGGCACCGGCTGTTTTGCTCCCGAACCCAAGGGTACTGCCGAGAAAAATAACCACCACTGTCACACGAGGGTCCTGCACAATCCCCACCATCGCACAAGGGTCCCCGGGCACCTGCCCGCCATTGCACGAGGGTCCCCTGCACACCAACCAATTGCATAAGGGTCTTCCTGCACTGCCCCCCCCATTGCATGGGTGTCTCCACACACCGACCCCCCGCTGCGCAAAGGTCCCTGCACAATCCCCACCGTTGCAGGGAGGTCCCTGCGCAGGCACCCGCAGTGCACAAGGCGCCGTGCGCATGCGCACTTCCGGGGCGGGGACTACAACTCCCGGCGTGCCCCCCGCGGGCGGCCCGGAGGAGCCGCGCGCTGATTGGCTGCGGAGGATATTTCAACGGGGCGCGCGGCGGGCTCTGCACCCAGGCGGCGGCGGCGGCGGCGGCGGCGGCGGCGGCGGCGGCGGCGGCGGCGGCGGCGGCGGCGGCGGCGGCGGCGGCGGCGGCGGCGGCGGCGGCGGCAGTGGCAGTAGTCTGAGGTGCCGCGGGCACGGCGGGCTGGCGGGAGGCTGGGGACCCCCCGGGGGACTGAGGAGGGGGGCTGTGCGTCTCGGGGGGACCGGGGAGGGGGGCCGGGGGGGGCTGTGCGTCCCGGAGGGGGCCGGGGAGGGGGCCCGGGGGGGCTGTGCGTCCCGGAGGGGGCCGGGGAGGGGGCCGGGGGGGGCTGTGCGTCCCGGAGGGGGCCGGGGGGGGCTGTGCGTCCCGGAGGGGGGCCGGGGCGGGGCTGTACGTCCCGGAGGGGGCCGGGGAGGGGGCCCGGGGGGGGGGCTGTGCGTCCCGGAGGGGGCCCGGGGGGGGGCTGTGCGTCCCGGAGGGGGCCGGGGAGGGGGGCCGGGGGGGGGCTGTGCGTCCCGGAGGGGGCCGGGGGGGGGAGGCTGTGCGTCCCGGGGGGGCCGGGGAGGGGGGCCGGGGGGGGCTGTGCGTCCCGGAGGGGGCCGGGGAGGGGGGACTGTTCGTCCTAGGGGGGCTGGGGAGTGGGGCTGGGGGCGGGGGCTGCAGTCCCCCAAGGAGCTGGGGAGTGGGGCTGTGGGTCCTGGCGGGGCTTGAGAGTGGGGCTTGGGGCTCCCACGGGGCTGGAAAATGGTGTGGTCGGGTGCTGTGAGCACCGGGGGTCCTGGGGCTGGGAGGCGCTTGCAAACACCGGGGAGGGGCTGCGAGCATGGGGGGGCACAAGGGTTGCACCAGGGTCGGTGCACGATCACCTCCATTGTACGGGTGTCGATGTACAGCCAGCCGGGCTGCACGAGGCGCCGTGCGCATGCGCGGTCCCGGGGCGGGGACTACAACTCCCGGCGTGCCCCGCGCGGGCGGTCCGGTGGAGCCGCGCGCTGATTGGCTGCGGAGGGTATTTCAACGGGGCGCGCGGCGGGCTCTGCACCCAGGCGGCGGCGCAGCGTGAGTGTGAGGGTCCGCGGGCCCGGGGAGCCGAGGAGTGGGGCTGTGGCGGGGGGGGGGGCGGTCCTGCAGGCTCCGGGGACGGGGGCTGGGGGGGCTCCAGGCGGGGGAGGGGCTGTGAGCATCTGGGGAGTGGGGCTGGGGGGCGGGGCTGTGTGCCCTAGGGGGGCCGCGCAGTGGGGCCGGGGCGGGGTGGGCGCTGTGTGCAAACAGACCCTCCCTGCGAGTCCCCACTGTCGCCCCGTGGGGCCGGGCACCCCCCAGCCCTCCCTGCAGGCAGACGGGCAGCCTGTAGGCAATGGAGGCCGCCCGCCCCAGCGAGGTGCTCGAGCCTGGGGGCTTCACGGGCCGAGTCGAGGGGGAGGAGCTGCTGGAGAGAGGGCTTAGAAACGGCCTTCTGCCCCCGAAACTGCTGGAGCATTTGAAGGGGAGGGACAGGTCCACCCCAGGGCCCCAAGGGGAAGCCCTCGGAGCAGGGACTTGGGGTCGTTCCAGGAGCAAAAGCTGGTCCCAGCCAGCTCGCCTCTGCTCCCCCGGCACCGGGATCGGACCTTTCAGCCCCGTTTCTGCCAGAAGCATCACACAAGCGCTTGCCCTCCCCGGGGGCATCTTTGGGCCTTGAGAACAGGCGCAGCAGCTGGGTTTTTGGGCTCAGAAATGGGTGCCAAGTGAGCTGGTTTGGGGGCCCAAAGCAGAAGCCGGTTTGGCCGTTTGTGCGGGGGGCTGGGAGGGCATTGGGGGCTGCGGGGGAAAGCAGGGGGTGGGCAGGGTGCGTGGACCCTCCCCGGGGGGAGGGGCTCTGGTCCTGCTGGACCCTGAAGTGCGGGAGGCCGGCACGCACCAGGCCCAACTCAACGTCTGCGGTGGTCTCTGGGGGGAAGAGGTGGTCTCTGCTTTTCAGACCCCGCACGCCCTCTTCGAGTCCAGCTCTTGCTTGTCGACTGCTTCGAATAGTTATTAACTGATTAGTCGTACAAACTAATTGATATTTATACAATGTCCAACTATGATATTTAATCCTAATAGTCGAGTTTTGACGGCGATTGGTTTACGACCTTGTCAAAAGCCCAGGCTGTTGCAAATAGCTGGAGCTTGTAAGGAGAAGGAGCTGAAATCAACGGTGCAGAGCTGGAGCTTCAATTAGCCAGAACCGTCGCAAGCAGGAGCTGGAACGAGACGGGGTGTCCGCTGTCTGGGGCATGCCTTAGCCAGAGGCAAAATTACCAGCAGCTGTAACGAGCGGGAGCTGCGATTCGCTGCAGTGTCTGTTTGCCGGAGCATCCGTCGGCCAGACTGCACTCCCAGCACGGCTGAAGAGCAGCCAGGCGCAGGCAGGGCTGTCCCCGGCAAGGCGCTCCGAGCGGCAGGGAGGCGAGTTGTCCTTCTGCTAGCGGGGAGCCCGGCCTCTTCCCTCGGGGATTAAATCCACGCCACGCGTGGATCCGCTCTCTTTGCGTGGAGGGTCTCTCCCGGTCCCGTTCCCGAGGGCTGAAGCGAGGTCCCCCGGGGGGCAGGCGGCAGCACGAGGCGGCGGTGTCTCCCCGGTACCCGGCAAAGGGGAGCGAAACCGGCCGGCTGGAGCTCCCGGGGTGCACAGCCCGGCCCCGCACGGCAGAATCCTTCCCTGGGTTTTCACCGTTGGCTGGGTGTAACAAACAGGTTCATTTTGTGCCTCCTCTTTTCCCAGCGTCACCTTCTGCGTCACGTGAAGAAAATCCTGCGTGGTTGACGCCGCTTGCTGCTCAGGTGATGGCACGTGTGGGGCCGGGGGAGCCGGGAGAAACATTGGCGCGTTCAAGGTCGCTGCAGGTGCTCCCCGTTAAACCCAGGGAAAAGGCAAATTTGCTGCCGGTGCAGAAAAGCTGATGAACAATTGCCGTGAACAGAGTGTGCGTGCCTCGTTCCCGCATCGGTCCCTGGGTAGTTACGAGTGTTTTCCTTTCAGGGAAAAGAATGAGCTTTCATCTACGAAAAATTAAGAGCTGCCTGTGTCCTTCTTTAAGTTCAAGTGTTTCTCTTCTGTTTGTTCTTACTGATTTTATGGGCAGGTTGGAAATAGCCTTTTATTTTTATAGGCATAACTCAATTTGTAGTACTACGTGGTGTCAGGAGAGTGAATTTTGGAGCACCCAGGTATCACTAGAAACGGAATGAATGAGACACGATGGAAACTGATATTTAAACTTGATTTTTACTTGATATTTTTTTTTTCCTGAGAGTGTTGACGGCACGTTGTCCTGTGGCTCAATCCACGTTCTGTTCAGTGGAGTCTTCAGTCTAGGACTTTTAAGGAAAAAAGTTGGTCCTTCCGAAAAAGGGCTAGTCGTTCATAGGCTCGAGGCATAGACTTGGAGAGCCGCTTAAGTACGTGATCAGAATTAAAGCCAAATGTCGCTTCGTGTTGCTGCTGTTGGCCTTCACTTTCGTTAATTTCCCCGCTGCTCCGTCATGGTTGGGAGCTCTGAATCATCATTTTTTTCACTCCCTAACGCATTTTTCTCCCCAAGGAGAGGCTACGTTTAAAAGTTACTTAGTTTCCTCGCAAATGCATCGGTCAATAAAACGGAGTTATGATTATTAAAACCACACAAATGACACCGGTCTTACAGATCTGGACTATTTCTGAACACGTGTTCATCGCGTGCAGATGTCATCGGGATACGGATCACCTGCATTTCATGCTCTGACGAGACAATCTGCTGAGACAGGGACGAGCTCCAAAAGAAAAAAAAGGTACAACGTCAAGGTTTTGTTTTGTTGTTGGTTTTTGTGGGCTTTTTGTGTTTGTGTTATTTTTTGGTTTGTGTTTTTTTTTTTTTTTAAAAAGAGTGCGATGTTGACTGGTGGCAGCCTGCAGAGCTCTCTTGCTGCCTGACCTCTCCTTTTCTTCTCTGTCACTCCTCTTTCGTGGCTGTAATTTTCACTCGGGTAGTTTTAGAAGAGCGATTTAGTTCCTCGCCTGTGTAGATGTGCTGGTAATACCTGGAAGGTAAATGCTTGAACCGGTAGCGAATAACTTGGCTACAAGTAGAATTTCTGAAGGAAGAACAACAACAGCAGGAAGCAAGTAGCGAGTTACCCCAAATTTGTGTGTGTCAAATGTGTTCCAAATGGCTCGTTTTGGTAAACATAAATTTTCAGGAAGTTCAGGGTTGTGTGTGGAAAAACGTGCCCCTCTGTCTAGGTGTCCTGCTACGTAAATAGCATCAGTCAGTAGCACATCCAGCGGCAGGGCTCCTGTTCCCTGCTCTCGATATGGCCGTAGTAGTGTTGTGATATTTCGACCTAAGAGGCGGGTTTAGGAATGGAAGGAGAATGCCTGCGTTCTGCAAGGGCTACGAATGCCGACCCTTTTCTCTGCCTGCTGCTTTCCTGTGCGTGAGATGAAACTGTATTTTTTTTCTCCCTTGTTCCCGGTAGAAATATTTCTGAAGCTGTCGCTGCTGTGGGTTTGCAATGTGCGTTACTGCGTTTTTGTAGAGTTCTAGTTACGGATCGTTTCTGCCGCGGCAAAGTGTCAAGATACGGTTTTCAGTTTAAAGCTTCAGAAGCTGCATTCGCTGAAATCGGCGTAGGTGAAGCTGGTTGTTGTGGTTTAACCCGGCAGGCAGCTAAACACCACGCAGCTGCCCGCTCGCTCCCCCTGCCCCCAAAGTGGGGTGGGGGAGAGAATCGGAAAAAAAAGTGAAGTTCGTGGGGTGAGGTAAAGACAGTTTAATGGGACAGAACAGGAAGGGGAAACAATCGTAACGATAAAAGAATATACAAAATAAGCGGCGCACAATGCGATTGCTCACCGCCCGCCGACTGATGCCCAGCCGGTCCCCGAGCGGCAGTCGCCGCCGCCCGGCCAACTCCCCCAGCTTATGTACTGAGCGTGACGTCATATGGTACGGACTGTCCCTTTGGCCGGTTTGGGTCATCTGTCCTGGCTAAGGTCCCTCCCAGCTTCTCGCTGGCAGGGCATGAGAAGCTGAAAAGTCCCCGACTAGCGTAAGCGCTACTTAGCCACAACTAAAACATCAGCGTGTTATCCACGTTTTTCTCGTCCTAAATCTAAAACACAGCGCTATACCAGTTACCAGGAAGAGAATTAACTCTATCCCAGCCGAAACCAGGACGCTGGTCTTGCGCATGATCCCGCTGTGCTCGCAGGGGTGCTCAGTGGCTCCTCATCAAAACAGCGAGGTGCGTGTGGACGTCCGTAGGGTTGCGCTAGGGGTCTGGGGGCGTTATGTATTTTTGCTGTTGGAAGACGGAATAGAGCGTGTGCCTGTTAAATCTAACGATGGTCGAAGGTTGGGAGGGACCCTGAGCAGGTTTGGTGGCACAACTGCAGTTTTCAAAGATCTCGACCGTTTGG
Organism: Calonectris borealis; assembly: GCF_964195595.1. Lineage (NCBI taxonomy): Eukaryota > Metazoa > Chordata > Aves > Procellariiformes > Procellariidae > Calonectris > Calonectris borealis. Next base: position 89,353 of record NW_027441490.1, on the reverse strand, counting down.
AGAAACGGCCTGGAAAAAAGGATTCCTCTTTTGCAGCGAGTTCGCGAGGACAGACGGGTTGCCGTACTCTTTAACAAAAATACTCAACTTGGGACGTATCGGGTGAGGAAATCGCGGCTCTACTTAGGCTTGAGAAAACGTACGTAGGTGTCTGTGCCTGTCACCTGCGCGTCTCTAGGCAAGTGAGTTCTAAAGCTGCCGATGAGCCAAAAGAAAAGGCACGGTTGTCTAAAACATGCAGAAGCTCTAGTGGCCTGTCTCAACAACTGCACCAAAGATGATGCAAAATACTTTCTCCTCCACTCAGTTGTAGTCTTCACAGAAAAGGAAGCTTTGTGCTAAACGTTTTTTTTTTGGTTTTTTTTTTTTTTTTCCTTTCCTCTCAGCAGAATGTCAACTGCCGTGAAAGTACGAGACGGATGGAAAGGATCCATAGTGGTCTGCAAGTACAAGGTATGCCTGTGATGTGTGTCTGCATTTTTCCTAAGGTGCTTGTAGTGTGGACTTTACAGTTAACACGAAGAATGTGGCAGCTCTCCTTCTATCTGATTTTTTTAACATGAAATATTTTAACACAAATACTAAAAATAAAGGTCTGTTCTGGAGCGTGGTACGCCTATTCAAGGCTTGCTTTCCTTCGTCTATTTTCTCTTCCTGAAAGCAGAGTCTTCTGTTTCTGTGCGCTTGCTATTAAAGGGTGCTGTGAAAATAATGTTGGACTAGAAGAGGAAAGGAACTGTTTGTAAGAGTTCGGACGTTCGGGAGAAACAGGCTTTGTTTTCACGATAAAAGCTTAATGCTTTTTCAGTCAGTCAGTGTTTAAAATACCTTACAGGAGCACTCGAAAACCTTACTGAGATACTGGCATCTGTGCTAAAAGCAATCAAGGTTAAAGAAGAGGCGTGGACAACACGGGACAAATCGGCGTCGCTTCGGTGTGTTTTCCAGGCTTTCCCGAGAAGCGGTAGCAGCCTCGTAACTAGCGACAGAGAGTCCTGATGTGTTTTCGGTGAGTTACTGATTCTCTAATGTCCTTTTTCCTAACCTGCAGCGCGTAATTTTGACTTCGGGTGGAAAGAGATTTTCCAGAATGGAAATCTTTTTCATTCAAAGGAGTTGCCTTTTACAAACTTCCCATCAGAATGGATCTTCAGAGATGACGTGCTTGGCAGTAGAAGTCATCCGCAAGGAGACTTTTCACTCTCTCTGGAAAAAAAAAAAGGAGTTAAGTCGATTTCCTTGCAAGGACCCAAGCGCAGCACATCTTCCAATAGTCGACGTACGGCTGATCTTTGGTTCTCGGGTGTAACGGTCGAGAGATCGTAAAGACGCGTTCCTCCGCACGCTTGGGTACAGCCAACAGCGTTAGCAAACCTGCCAGTCCTTTTTGGTAGCCTTATGTATTGCAGCACCGGGGATTTGATATTCCCCACCGCCTGCCCCCCCCCCCCCCCCAAAAAAGTAAAACCGTATGGGAGATCTCTTATCTCACTGATTTTTCTATCATAAATGAAATTTTAAAAAGAAAGTTAAAATTGTCTAATTTCCAAACTGACTTGCGTTGTTTAAACTGCAACTGCCAAATAGCTGTAGCGTATAATTTATTAGGTGTGCTTAAGCAGTTGGGTAGTTGCTCTAAGCGTTTAAAAAGAGAGGCAACTGAACGTTAGGGGCTTTTTTCCCGATCTTTTGGCAGAGTGCTCTGAAGCACTTTATTTCTGTCTCGCTTTCGACGGCGCGTTTCCCCGGCAGTTCGGTAGCATCGGTCTCGGCGCAGCTGGCCAGGCGTCCCTCCTAGTCATGTCACACACGCAAAACCCCTGGTCAAACGATAGCTGTGTAGCTTGGAGGTAGATAATTTAACGGTATGAATTCACAGCTACGCAATTTCAATGAACGCAAAAGGAAAATCAAATATTTTTATAGTACGAGTCTTCTCATTGTACGTATGTAAGCGTGCGCACGCCTTTTTAGCATAAAATGAATTGCTGAGATTTGTTCTTTCTTTTTCATTTTACTCTTCAAAGTTTTACGCTTCACTTTCAGCTTTATCGGCCAAGCGAGCGAGATGCGCAGCAGCAGCAGCAGCAGCGCAAGGGCTGGAGCTGCGGCGGTGGATCCGTGAGCGTAGATGCTGATTACGGCGCGCCCTTGTCCTGCAGCCTCACGGGGTTATCTCCCTGCAGCGGTGCTGTAAGGAAGGGACGAGGCGTTTTCCGACACCAGCGAGAGCGTTTACTTCTCTGCGAAGAACGTGTTCAGAATTGTGTCAATTAGTCTTCACGCTGATTTTAAGCGTTCGAATCGCTCGAGCTTTTAAAGGCGGCGTTGTATTTCGAGCTGACCCGTTTGCCTGGCACCCTCCTTTAGCTCGACTGCTACCCTCTCCCTTGCCCTGACCGAATTCCTCTGCTGCCTTCGGTGCTGTTTTTTTAACGTGCTGAAATATCCGTTGGGATTTTTGTTTTTCAGATGCCTCGCTGTGAGCGTCCCGTGGTGCTCAGGAGAGACCCCCGGCCCAGGTTTGCCTGCCGGTCGTTGGGCGTGCTGAGGGTGAGGGGCCGGCTGGCAGCCTGCGGGACGGGGGCTGGGGGGGGCTGCAAGCGTTTGGGGGGGCTGCCCCTCCTTTATCTTTCTAGCAGAGCCCCCCTTTTTGGCGGGGGTGCGTGCGTACATACGTAAACGGCATTATTAAAGTAACGAGCTGCCGGTTGGGGCCGTTTCCCTCGTTTTGTGTCTTTTTGGGGGGGTGAATAAAAAGGGGGGGTTGGGGGGCCTGGAGGGGTGATGATGTCATTTGGGGCACCCCAGCATCACCACGGGGGTGATGATGCCGTGGAGGAGCAGGTGAGTGGGGAATGGGGGGTCATGGGGGTCCGTGTCCCCCCCCCCCCCCCCAAGGGGGTCACAGCCCAAATTGCCTGAAAATTCATGGGGGGGGGGTTCAAAAATTTTTAAAAACTGTAAATATATCTGTGAGGCCTCGAAATAGAAAAAAATCTCTCCTTGTTACGTATATTGAAAAATAATATTAATTTATACGTACAAAAGGATTTCAAAATAAGGACCTATATCTGCCCTATTATATAAAGGATTTTAGAGTATAAAAAAATTCGAAAGATGTATATAGGGTTTTAAGATACAAAAATAACTCACGTCTGTATAAATTAAAAAATAAAGAACTTCCAAATGCAAAAAGGATGATACATTTTATACATGAAGGAATTTAAAATAGAAAAAGGTCTGAATAGATACCGCTATCTACACTTACTACGTGTTACATAGAGAGTCTACATAGACATTATATGTAATCTAAGAGATTATGTACAAGTGTAAATAGACATCTAAGTCTAAAACCTAAGTCTATAAAGATATAGGTGTAAATATATGTAAGTGTAAATAGAGAAGTCTATAAAGACATTTAAGTGTTCAAAATATGTAAGTCAACAGATCCATAGTCTGAGCAGGTATTATATATAAGAAGTGGGAAATAGGGGGGTATAAGTGAAACATAAATATATTCACTAAATATATATAGAGAGATATGTGTAAATACATTAAGTGTAAATGTCTCTGATAATAAGGTTTTTAAAATGCAAAGAAACCCTGTTTACAGAAAGGATTTTAAAATTCGACACACACACACACACACACACACACACACCCCCCCCACACACACCACCCCCCCCCCCCACCACCCCCCCCACACACACACACACACCACCCCCCCCACACACACCCCCCCCACACACACACCCCGCCCCAAATCCCCTCTCTATTGAAGATATAAAAGTGCTTTCAAAAGCTGCCTCTTCCCTGTTCTCCTTTTCCGCCTGTTCCCATCCTGATTGGGGGCCAGTTCCCCCAACAGGGACTTTCCCCTGCAGGGCTGCGCACGCAGAGCGGGACCTGCCGCCATGGCCTAAAAATACCACAAAACCCCTAATTCGGGGCCTGCAAGGGGTGGGGAAAAAAAAGCCCGCAATTTTGGGGGAAAAATACCCAACTTGGAGCTCCCGGGAAAGCCAAATCCGCCTGGATTTGGGCAGCCGGAAAGCAAAAAAAACCCCATTTTCACGCACAAAACAAAAAAGCAAAAACCACCAATTTTTGTTGTGAAAAAGCGTTGAAAAACCTCCAAATGGTGGAATGTTTTGGAAAAGGAAAAAACCCCAATTTTGATATTATGGAAAAGCAAAAAACCCCCCGATTTGGGGAAGATTTGGGGTGAAACACCAGCCACTTGAGGGGCATCGCTCGTGGTTATCCAGCGAGGGTCAGTCATCGGGAACGGATTATCTGTTGCGGGTCATCCCAGGTGAGTTTTCTGCTGTGGGTGGTCCCGGGTGGACCCCCTGGCGTAGGTCACCCCCACGCATGTCCCCCCCCGCCCCTCCCGGTGTCCGCCCCGCCTTTCCCGTGCGAGGTTTTCCCCGTGACGCGCCCCCCGTATCCCCTGCCCTCCTACCTCGTGCCCGCACTGCCCTCCTCTCTCCTCTCCCTCCTCCCACCCCCCGTGTTCCGCACTGCCTCCCCGTAACCCCTCTGCCCCGGACCCCTGGGGTGCTGCCTGCCCCGCCAACCTGCCCGTTGCCCCCCGCCCAAACTCTGGCACCCCCCTCCCGCTCCCCCGCACCCCACTCCCACCCCGCTCTCCCTCCTCCTGCGTTTTGGGTTTGTGCTGCAAACGGCGTCGGTGACGCGGGGCTGCGTGAGTTCCCGCTGCGCAGCGCTTGCACGGCGCCGGGGGCTGTGCTGCTCCTCGCCCCGCCCTGCCGGCGAGCGGGCTGGGGGTGCGCGAGGGCCTGGGAGGGGGCACCGCTGGGAGAGCTGACCCCGGCGGACCCAGGGGATGTTCCAGACCCTGTGACGTCAGGAAATAAAACTCGGGGGGCGGTTGGCGGGGGGGCCGCTGCTGGGCTGCGGCTGGCTGGGCATCGGGCGGTTGGCGGTGAGCCGTTGTTTTCATTTGTACCGCTTGTCTGTCTGGGGTTTTTCGCTCTGTTGTTTGGGGGTTTTTTCCCCCCTTTTCCTTACAAGTGGAGTTTTTTCACTTTTGCCCTTCCAATTCTCTCCCCCCTCCCACTGAGGGGGGAGCGAGTGAGCGGTTGCGTGGTGCTGAGTTGCCAGCTGGGATTAAACCACGGCACAAGGTGAGTTGCAAGCCCTGCTGGCTAAACGCTTTAGGCTCTCCGTGTTATTCCTGCCATCTTGCCATCCTTGTTCTTTCCTGCTGCTTTCAAGTGCCTTGTGCTCCAGCAGCAGGCTGGGAAGGAGGGTTGTGGCAGGAGCTGCAGCACCCTGTGACTCCTTCTCAGGCTGCTAGCTTCGCCCTTTGTATGGGCTGCCGAGGTCGTCGGCTCCGCAGGGGCCACAGGCAGCCCGCAGAGCTTGACGCCAAGCCGTTCCTTTCCCCTCTGCGCAGCAGCGGTTCTGCCGCTGCTACAGGCAGCCGCTTGCTCGAGGGCGAGGGGCTGGGATGACGACAGGCTGCTGCACGCTTCAGTCGAACTGAGACGCCGTTCTCTGAGGAGCCGGTGCAAGGAGAGCTCAGGTCCGTTCTGTACTGCCGATGGCTCTTCACAAGGGAAGCGTGCTCTGGTTTTAGCAGAAAAAGGTGTCGGTCACAGGCAGCCGCCTATCACTGCGCACAGCTCAGCTATTTGGCAGGGGTCTTGCTTGTTCAAGTAGAGGCGTATTCCTCGCCTTGCAGTCTCGATGGCAAAACAATCGGGGGTTCAAGCTACAAAAGCACAGAGCAAGGATGGAACCTGCCGGGCTCTACGGTCAACTGCTGAGGACGCCTAATACACCAGCAGGCCTCTTGGCTTTCCCTGCCTCATTTCTAATTCCTTTGCACGCTGGAGGGCAGGGTGGTAAGTGACGTCGTGCAGTGTCTCTCCTCCAAGTGGCAAGCCCTGCGCGTGTGCAGGATGAGGAGAGCAGAGTGCTGATAGCACAGAGGCGAGGAAAGCTGCAAACACCGCAACACAGCCCCAGGACCACCAGCGTATCGCTCGTTGTTTGCAGGTCAGCCACTGGCACCGGGTCTGCTCAGAAGCGCGGTTTCCTGATGGACATAGCTGCCCCTCCCCTGCTCTCAGGGTGTCACCCGTGTGGCATCGTACAGAGGCGATGAAGATTAGTGCCCGGGCCGCGAGTGGGAAAAGGGCAGGGAAATCTAAGCCCAGTACCGCCAGTAAGCAGTTACCGTCTTTCGATGGTACGAACCGGGCGGAGACAAGGGGAAAGGGCCGGTGTGGCGACGGTGGCACCCGGCGGGCGGAATTGGGTACTGCAGCTCTTGAGCCGCGCATGCGCAGTGGCGCGCTCCCCTTTGCTCGCTGCTGCCACCGAGCGACCAGAATTCGGTACTGCAGCTCTTGAGCCGCGCATGCGCGGTGGCGCGCTTTTCTTTGCTCGCTGCTGCCACCAAGCGACCAAAGCCGGGTACTGCAGCTCTTGAGCCGCGCATGCGCGGTGGCGCGCTCTCCTTTTCTCGCTGCTGCCACCGAGCGACCAAAGCCGGGTACTGCAGCTCTTGAGCCGCGCATGCGCGGTGGCGCGCCTTTCTTTGCTCGCTGCTGCCACCGAGCGACCAGAATTCGGTACTGCAGCTCTTGAGCCGCGCATGCGCGGTGGCGCGCTCTCCTTTGCTCGCTGCTGCCACCGAGCGACCAGAATTCGGTACTGCAGCTCTTGAGCCGCGCATGCGCGGTAGCGCGCCTTTCTTTGCTCGCTGCTGCCACCGAGCGACCAGAATTCGGTACTGCAGCTCTTGAGCCGCGCATGCGCAGTGGCGCGCCTTTCTTTGCTCGCCGCTGCCACCGAGCGACCAGAATTGGGTACTGCAGCTCTTGAGCCGCGCATGCGCAGTAGCGCGCTCTCCTTTGCTCGCTGCTGCCACCGAGCGACCAAAATTCGGTACTGCAGCTCTTGAGCCGCGCATGCGCGGTGGCGCCCCCTTTCTCCGCGCTGCCGTCCGCCGGTAACGGCAATGCCGTACTGTGGTGCCTGCGGGGTGATGCCGCCGCGTTCGTTGGTTCGTTCCGGTAAGGAAACGCCGCTGCCGCCCCACGTGCGCGGTGCCGGCGGGCGCTGGGCCTGCAAAGCGCGGACCTGCAGCGCCGGTGCCGCCCCCGTGCACGCGCCGCCCGGCGGCTGCTCGCTGCTGCCGCCCCGTGGCCGAATCGCGGTACTGCAGCGCCGGCACCGCTCAGGTGCGCAGCAGCGCCGCCGCCGCCGCCGCCTTCGCTGCTGCCGCCCCGAAGCCGAAGCGTGGTCCTGCAGCCCGGCGTTCGCGCGCCGGCTCTGGCCCCTCCATGCGCCGTCCCCATCCCGGTGCCTCCCTCATCCCGGTGCATTCGTCATCCCGGGCGGCAATGGTTAGGGTGCCCCCCCCCCCGCATGCCAGCACCCCCAAGAGTATCGGCGTGTCCCGGTGCTGTCCCCATCCCTGGGGCAGCTCCCCGTCCCCTGTCCCTGCGGCTGGTCGTTGGGCTCTGTGTTCCCCCAATAAACCACGGGGACGGAGGGGACCCCTGGGGACAGGGGGTGGGGACCCCCAGAGAGTAGGCTGTGCTGCCGTCGCTCCTCGGTGCTGGCCCTGCTTGTCCCCTGTCCCCCCAGCGGTGACGAACTCCGGGCCACTGGCGGGGACCCTCACTGTCACCTTCCCCCCATGCCGGTTGCCACCAGCGACAGGGACAGCGACGCACCCCCGGGGGTGTTTGGGGTCCCCAGGGTGGGAGCGGAGCTGCAGGATGCCGGGTCCCCCCTGCCCGAGCCCTGCAGACCCACCCAGGTGGAGCGCAGGCAACCCCGGCCCTGTCCCCAGCCCTGTCTCCGCGTGGCCGTGGGTCGGTGCTGCCATTGCGTGGCCAGCGGCTGGGAGGACACAGCTCCCGCCGGCTGGGGCCAGAGGAGCCCGGCAGCCTGGGGACCCCCGGGAAGGGCTGGCTGTCATGGGGACTCGGCGCCCAGGGCCCAGGGCACCCCAGAGACCCTACAACAGGGTGCAGCATGAACTATTTTATTACCTGTGCAGTATCCATGAGTGAGTCCCCATCGTTCCCATCCTGGTCCCCCAGTGGGTCGGGGTCCCAGCTGCCCCTGGGGGTGGCTGCAGGTGTCGGGGGTGGGATCCCTTCTCCCCGCGGTGCCCCCCACCTCCCCAGGGTCATCCCTCCCAATCTCAACTCCCCACATGGTGTCCTCAATCTCCCGAGAAACACCTCTGTCCCCCAATGTCCCCCTACCTACCCCACTCCCAGGGTCCCTCCCGGACCCCAGGATTCCCCCCCTGCCCCATCCTGAGGCCACCCCCCCCCCATCCCCATGGTCATGAGACACACACACGCACACCCCCTCCAGCACTGGGGAGACACTGGGAAGAGCCGGCACTGCCATCTCGGGGACCTGCTAGCCCTCATCCTCCCTAAAGTCTTGCACCATGCTCTGCTCCTTGGGGGGAGTGCCCACAGTCAGGGGGGTGGGGGCTCCCCTCCTCCCCAGGGAACCCCCCCAACCTGTCCAGGGCACCCTCTGCCACCTCCCCAGGGTCCAATCACCGTAACAGGGTCTGACCCTGGGATCCCGCTGGTTAACGTCAGGTGCAAGAGAAGGTTCCTCATTACTCCTTGATTAGTTCTTAGGTGCCAGCTCGAGCTGGGTGCCTCCAGAGAGGGACCCCTACCCCGGATCACCCTCCTTGCACACCTGCACCCGTTGCAGGAGGGTCCACGCACACCATGGGAGCCATGTGGGAACCAGAGGCGGCCTCGAGGCTGCTCAGCAGCAGTCAAAACACCCCAGTGGTTTCAGGCACCGGCTGTTTTGCTCCCGAACCCAAGGGTACTGCCGAGAAAAATAACCACCACTGTCACACGAGGGTCCTGCACATTCCCCACCATCGCACAAGGGTCCCCGTGGACCTGCCCGCCATTGCACGAGGGTCCCCTGCACACCAACCAATTGCATAAGGGTCTTCCTGCACTGCCCCCCCCATTGCATGGGTGTCTCCACACACCGACCCCCCGCTGCGCAAAGGTCCCTGCACAATCCCCACCGTTGCAGGGGGGTCCGTGCGCAGGTACCCGCCGTGCACAAGGCGCCGTGCGCATGCGCACTTCCGGGGCGGGGACTACAACTCCCGGCGTGCCCCCCGCGGGCGGCCCGGAGGAGCCGCGCGCTGATTGGCTGCGGAGGATATTTCAACGGGGCGCGCGGCGGGCTCTGCACCCAGGCGGCGGCGGCGGCGGCGGCGGCGGCGGCGGCGGCGGCGGCGGCGGCGGCGGCAGTGGCAGTAGTCTGAGGTGCCGCGGGCACGGCGGGCTGGCGGGAGGCTGGGGACCCCCCGGGGGACTGAGGAGGGGGGCTGTGCGTCTCGGGGGGACCGGGGAGGGGGGCCGGGGGGGGCTGTGCGTCCCGGAGGGGGCCGGGGAGGGGGCCCGGGGGGGCTGTGCGTCCCGGAGGGGGCCGGGGAGGGGGCCGGGGGGGGCTGTGCGTCCCGGAGGGGGCCGGGGGGGGCTGTGCGTCCCGGAGGGGGGCCGGGGCGGGGCTGTACGTCCCGGAGGGGGCCGGGGAGGGGGCCCGGGGGGGGGGCTGTGCGTCCCGGAGGGGGCCCGGGGGGGGGCTGTGCGTCCCGGAGGGGGCCGGGGAGGGGGGCCGGGGGGGGGCTGTGCGTCCCGGAGGGGGCCGGGGGGGGGGGGCTGTGCGTCCCGGGGGGGCCGGGGAGGGGGGCCGGGGGGGGCTGTGCGTCCCGGAGGGGGCCGGGGAGGGGGGACTGTTCGTCCTAGGGGGGCTGGGGAGTGGGGCTGGGGGCGGGGGCTGCAGTCCCCCAAGGAGCTGGGGAGTGGGGCTGTGGGTCCTGGCGGGGCTTGAGAGTGGGGCTTGGGGCTCCCACGGGGCTGGAAAATGGTGTGGTCGGGTGCTGTGAGCACCGGGGGTCCTGGGGCTGGGAGGCGCTTGCAAACACCGGGGAGGGGCTGCGAGCATGGGGGGGCACAAGGGTTGCACCAGGGTCGGTGCACGATCACCTCCATTGTACGGGTGTCGATGTACAGCCAGCCGGGCTGCACGAGGCGCCGTGCGCATGCGCGGTCCCGGGGCGGGGACTACAACTCCCGGCGTGCCCCGCGCGGGCGGTCCGGTGGAGCCGCGCGCTGATTGGCTGCGGAGGGTATTTCAACGGGGCGCGCGGCGGGCTCTGCACCCAGGCGGCGGCGCAGCGTGAGTGTGAGGGTCCGCGGGCCCGGGGAGCCGAGGAGTGGGGCTGTGGCGGGGGGGGGGGCGGTCCTGCAGGCTCCGGGGACGGGGGCTGGGGGGGCTCCAGGCGGGGGAGGGGCTGTGAGCATCTGGGGAGTGGGGCTGGGGGGCGGGGCTGTGTGCCCTAGGGGGGCCGCGCAGTGGGGCCGGGGCGGGGTGGGCGCTGTGTGCAAACAGACCCTCCCTGCGAGTCCCCACTGTCGCCCCGTGGGGCCGGGCACCCCCCAGCCCTCCCTGCAGGCAGACGGGCAGCCTGTAGGCAATGGAGGCCGCCCGCCCCAGCGAGGTGCTCGAGCCTGGGGGCTTCACGGGCCGAGTCGAGGGGGAGGAGCTGCTGGAGAGAGGGCTTAGAAACGGCCTTCTGCCCCCGAAACTGCTGGAGCATTTGAAGGGGAGGGACAGGTCCACCCCAGGGCCCCAAGGGGAAGCCCTCGGAGCAGGGACTTGGGGTCGTTCCAGGAGCAAAAGCTGGTCCCAGCCAGCTCGCCTCTGCTCCCCCGGCACCGGGATCGGACCTTTCAGCCCCGTTTCTGCCAGAAGCATCACACAAGCGCTTGCCCTCCCCGGGGGCATCTTTGGGCCTTGAGAACAGGCGCAGCAGCTGGGTTTTTGGGCTCAGAAATGGGTGCCAAGTGAGCTGGTTTGGGGGCCCAAAGCAGAAGCCGGTTTGGCCGTTTGTGCGGGGGGCTGGGAGGGCATTGGGGGCTGCGGGGGAAAGCAGGGGGTGGGCAGGGTGCGTGGACCCTCCCCGGGGGGAGGGGCTCTGGTCCTGCTGGACCCTGAAGTGCGGGAGGCCGGCACGCACCAGGCCCAACTCAACGTCTGCGGTGGTCTCTGGGGGGAAGAGGTGGTCTCTGCTTTTCAGACCCCGCACGCCCTCTTCGAGTCCAGCTCTTGCTTGTCGACTGCTTCGAATAGTTATTAACTGATTAGTCGTACAAACTAATTGATATTTATACAATGTCCAACTATGATATTTAATCCTAATAGTCGAGTTTTGACGGCGATTGGTTTACGACCTTGTCAAAAGCCCAGGCTGTTGCAAATAGCTGGAGCTTGTAAGGAGAAGGAGCTGAAATCAACGGTGCAGAGCTGGAGCTTCAATTAGCCAGAACCGTCGCAAGCAGGAGCTGGAACGAGACGGGGTGTCCGCTGTCTGGGGCATGCCTTAGCCAGAGGCAAAATTACCAGCAGCTGTAACGAGCGGGAGCTGCGATTCGCTGCAGTGTCTGTTTGCCGGAGCATCCGTCGGCCAGACTGCACTCCCAGCACGGCTGAAGAGCAGCCAGGCGCAGGCAGGGCTGTCCCCGGCAAGGCGCTCCGAGCGGCAGGGAGGCGAGTTGTCCTTCTGCTAGCGGGGAGCCCGGCCTCTTCCCTCGGGGATTAAATCCACGCCACGCGTGGATCCGCTCTCTTTGCGTGGAGGGTCTCTCCCGGTCCCGTTCCCGAGGGCTGAAGCGAGGTCCCCCGGGGGGCAGGCGGCAGCACGAGGCGGCGGTGTCTCCCCGGTACCCGGCAAAGGGGAGCGAAACCGGCCGGCTGGAGCTCCCGGGGTGCACAGCCCGGCCCCGCACGGCAGAATCCTTCCCTGGGTTTTCACCGTTGGCTGGGTGTAACAAACAGGTTCATTTTGTGCCTCCTCTTTTCCCAGCGTCACCTTCTGCGTCACGTGAAGAAAATCCTGCGTGGTTGACGCCGCTTGCTGCTCAGGTGATGGCACGTGTGGGGCCGGGGGAGCCGGGAGAAACATTGGCGCGTTCAAGGTCGCTGCAGGTGCTCCCCGTTAAACCCAGGGAAAAGGCAAATTTGCTGCCGGTGCAGAAAAGCTGATGAACAATTGCCGTGAACAGAGTGTGCGTGCCTCGTTCCCGCATCGGTCCCTGGGTAGTTACGAGTGTTTTCCTTTCAGGGAAAAGAATGAGCTTTCATCTACGAAAAATTAAGAGCTGCCTGTGTCCTTCTTTAAGTTCAAGTGTTTCTCTTCTGTTTGTTCTTACTGATTTTATGGGCAGGTTGGAAATAGCCTTTTATTTTTATAGGCATAACTCAATTTGTAGTACTACGTGGTGTCAGGAGAGTGAATTTTGGAGCACCCAGGTATCACTAGAAACGGAATGAATGAGACACGATGGAAACTGATATTTAAACTTGATTTTTACTTGATATTTTTTTTTTCCTGAGAGTGTTGACGGCACGTTGTCCTGTGGCTCAATCCACGTTCTGTTCAGTGGAGTCTTCAGTCTAGGACTTTTAAGGAAAAAAGTTGGTCCTTCCGAAAAAGGGCTAGTCGTTCATAGGCTCGAGGCATAGACTTGGAGAGCCGCTTAAGTACGTGATCAGAATTAAAGCCAAATGTCGCTTCGTGTTGCTGCTGTTGGCCTTCACTTTCGTTAATTTCCCCGCTGCTCCGTCATGGTTGGGAGCTCTGAATCATCATTTTTTTCACTCCCTAACGCATTTTTCTCCCCAAGGAGAGGCTACGTTTAAAAGTTACTTAGTTTCCTCGCAAATGCATCGGTCAATAAAACGGAGTTATGATTATTAAAACCACACAAATGACACCGGTCTTACAGATCTGGACTATTTCTGAACACGTGTTCATCGCGTGCAGATGTCATCGGGATACGGATCACCTGCATTTCATGCTCTGACGAGACAATCTGCTGAGACAGGGACGAGCTCCAAAAGAAAAAAAAGGTACAACGTCAAGGTTTTGTTTTGTTGTTGGTTTTTGTGGGCTTTTTGTGTTTGTGTTATTTTTTGGTTTGTGTTTTTTTTTTTTTTTAAAAAGAGTGCGATGTTGACTGGTGGCAGCCTGCAGAGCTCTCTTGCTGCCTGACCTCTCCTTTTCTTCTCTGTCACTCCTCTTTCGTGGCTGTAATTTTCACTCGGGTAGTTTTAGAAGAGCGATTTAGTTCCTCGCCTGTGTAGATGTGCTGGTAATACCTGGAAGGTAAATGCTTGAACCGGTAGCGAATAACTTGGCTACAAGTAGAATTTCTGAAGGAAGAACAACAACAGCAGGAAGCAAGTAGCGAGTTACCCCAAATTTGTGTGTGTCAAACACATCAAAGTTTTATTGCCAAACATTGTTTGGCAATGTGTTCCAAATGGCTCGTTTTGGTAAACATAAATTTTCAGGAAGTTCAGGGTTGTGTGTGGAAAAACGTGCCCCTCTGTCTAGGTGTCCTGCTACGTAAATAGCATCAGTCAGTAGCACATCCAGCGGCAGGGCTGCTGTTCCCTGCTCTCGATATTGCCGTAGTAGTGTTGTGATATTTCGACCTAAGAGGCGGGTTTAGGAATGGAAGGAGAATGCCTGCGTTCTGCAAGGGCTACGAATGCCGACCCTTTTCTCTGCCTGCTGCTTTCCTGTGCGTGAGATGAAACTGTATTGTTTTTCTCCCTTGTTCCCGGTAGAAATATTTCTGAAGCTGTCGCTGCTGTGGGTTTGCAATGTGCGTTACTGCGTTTTTGTAGAGTTCTAGTTACGGATCGTTTCTGCCGCGGCAAAGTGTCAAGATACGGTTTTCAGTTTAAAGCTTCAGAAGCTGCATTCGCTGAAATCGGCGTAGGTGAAGCTGGTTGTTGTGGTTTAACCCGGCAGGCAGCTAAACACCACGCAGCTGCTCGCTTGCTCCCCCTGCCCCCAAAGTGGGGTGGGGGAGAGAATCGGAAAAAAAAGTGAAGTTCGTGGGGTGAAGTAAAGACAGTTTAATGGGACAGAACAGGAAGGGGAAACAATCGTAACGATAAAAGAATATACAAAATAAGCGGCGCACAATGCGATTGCTCACCGCCCGCCGACTGATGCCCAGCCGGTCCCCGAGCGGCAGTCGCCGCCGCCCGGCCAACTCCCCCAGCTTATGTACTGAGCGTGACGTCATATGGTACGGACTGTCCCTTTGGCCGGTTTGGGTCATCTGTCCTGGCTAAGGTCCCTCCCAGCTTCTCGCTGGCAGGGCATGAGAAGCTGAAAAGTCCCCGACTAGCGTAAGCGCTACTTAGCCACAACTAAAACATCAGCGCGTTATCCACGTTTTTCTCGTCCTAAATCTAAAACACAGCGCTATACCAGTTACCAGGAAGAGAATTAACTCTATCCCAGCCGAAACCAGGACGCTGGTCTTGCGCATGATCCCGCTGTGCTCGCAGGGGTGCTCAGTGGCTCCTCATCAAAACAGCGAGGTGTGTGTGGACGTCCGTAGGGTTGCGCTAGGGGTCTGGGGGCGTTATGTATTTTTGCTGTTGGAAGACGGAATAGAGCGTGTGCCTGTTAAATCTAACGATGGTCGAAGCTTGGGAGGGACCCTGAGCAGGTTTGGTGGCACAACTGCAGTTTTCAAAGATCTCGACCGTTTGGAGAAACGGCCTGGAAAAAAGGATTCCTCTTTTGCAGCGAGTTCGCGAGGACAGACGGGTTGCCGTACTCTTTAACAAAAATACTCAACTTGGGACGTATCGGGTGAGGAAATCGCGGCTCTACTTAGGCTTGAGAAAACGTACGTAGGTGTCTGTGCCTGTCACCTGCGCGTCTCTAGGCAAGTGAGTTCTAAAGCTGCCGATGAGCCAAAAGAAAAGGCACGGTTGTCTAAAACATGCAGAAGCTCTAGTGGCCTGTCTCAACAACTGCACCAAAGATGATGCAAAATACTTTCTCCTCCACTCAGTTGTAGTCTTCACAGAAAAGGAAGCTTTGTGCTAAACGTTTTTTTTTTGGTTTTTTTTTTTTTTTTCCTTTCCTCTCAGCAGAATGTCAACTGCCGTGAAAGTACGAGACGGATGGAAAGGATCCATAGTGGTCTGCAAGTACAAGGTATGCCTGTGATGTGTGTCTGCATTTTTCCTAAGGTGCTTGTAGTGTGGACTTTACAGTTAACACGAAGAATGTGGCAGCTCTCCTTCTATCTGATTTTTTTAACATGAAATATTTTAACACAAATACTAAAAATAAAGGTCTGTTCTGGAGCGTGGTACGCCTATTCAAGGCTTGCTTTCCTTCGTCTATTTTCTCTTCCTGAAAGCAGAGTCTTCTGTTTCTGTGCGCTTGCTATTAAAGGGTGCTGTGAAAATAATGTTGGACTAGAAGAGGAAAGGAACTGTTTGTAAGAGTTCGGACGTTCGGGAGAAACAGGCTTTGTTTTCACGATAAAAGCTTAATGCTTTTTCAGTCAGTCAGTGTTTAAAATACCTTACAGGAGCACTCGAAAACCTTACTGAGATACTGGCATCTGTGCTAAAAGCAATCAAGGTTAAAGAAGAGGCGTGGACAACACGGGACAAATCGGCGTCGCTTCGGTGTGTTTTCCAGGCTTTCCCGAGAAGCGGTAGCAGCCTCGTAACTAGCGACAGAGAGTCCTGATGTGTTTTCGGTGAGTTACTGATTCTCTAATGTCCTTTTTCCTAACCTGCAGCGCGTAATTTTGACTTCGGGTGGAAAGAGATTTTCCAGAATGGAAATCTTTTTCATTCAAAGGAGTTGCCTTTTACAAACTTCCCATCAGAATGGATCTTCAGAGATGACGTGCTTGGCAGTAGAAGTCATCCGCAAGGAGACTTTTCACTCTCTCTGGAAAAAAAAAAAGGAGTTAAGTCGATTTCCTTGCAAGGACCCAAGCGCAGCACATCTTCCAATAGTCGACGTACGGCTGATCTTTGGTTCTCGGGTGTAACGGTCGAGAGATCGTAAAGACGCGTTCCTCCGCACGCTTGGGTACAGCCAACAGCGTTAGCAAACCTGCCAGTCCTTTTTGGTAGCCTTATGTATTGCAGCACCGGGGATTTGATATTCCCCACCGCCTGCCCCCCCCCCCCCCCCAAAAAAGTAAAACCGTATGGGAGATCTCTTATCTCACTGATTTTTCTATCATAAATGAAATTTTAAAAAGAAAGTTAAAATTGTCTAATTTCCAAACTGACTTGCGTTGTTTAAACTGCAACTGCCAAATAGCTGTAGCGTATAATTTATTAGGTGTGCTTAAGCAGTTGGGTAGTTGCTCTAAGCGTTTAAAAAGAGAGGCAACTGAACGTTAGGGGCTTTTTTCCCGATCTTTTGGCAGAGTGCTCTGAAGCACTTTATTTCTGTCTCGCTTTCGACGGCGCGTTTCCCCGGCAGTTCGGTAGCATCGGTCTCGGCGCAGCTGGCCAGGCGTCCCTCCTAGTCATGTCACACACGCAAAACCCCTGGTCAAACGATAGCTGTGTAGCTTGGAGGTAGATAATTTAACGGTATGAATTCACAGCTACGCAATTTCAATGAACGCAAAAGGAAAATCAAATATTTTTATAGTACGAGTCTTCTCATTGTACGTATGTAAGCGTGCGCACGCCTTTTTAGCATAAAATGAATTGCTGAGATTTGTTCTTTCTTTTTCATTTTACTCTTCAAAGTTTTACGCTTCACTTTCAGCTTTATCGGCCAAGCGAGCGAGATGCGCAGCAGCAGCAGCAGCAGCGCAAGGGCTGGAGCTGCGGCGGTGGATCCGTGAGCGTAGATGCTGATTACGGCGCGCCCTTGTCCTGCAGCCTCACGGGGTTATCTCCCTGCAGCGGTGCTGTAAGGAAGGGACGAGGCGTTTTCCGACACCAGCGAGAGCGTTTACTTCTCTGCGAAGAACGTGTTCAGAATTGTGTCAATTAGTCTTCACGCTGATTTTAAGCGTTCGAATCGCTCGAGCTTTTAAAGGCGGCGTTGTATTTCGAGCTGACCCGTTTGCCTGGCACCCTCCTTTAGCTCGACTGCTACCCTCTCCCTTGCCCTGACCGAATTCCTCTGCTGCCTTCGGTGCTGTTTTTTTAACGTGCTGAAATATCCGTTGGGATTTTTGTTTTTCAGATGCCTCGCTGTGAGCGTCCCGTGGTGCTCAGGAGAGACCCCCGGCCCAGGTTTGCCTGCCGGTCGTTGGGCGTGCTGAGGGTGAGGGGCCGGCTGGCAGCCTGCGGGACGGGGGCTGGGGGGGGCTGCAAGCGTTTGGGGGGGCTGCCCCTCCTTTATCTTTCTAGCAGAGCCCCCCTTTTTGGCGGGGGTGCGTGCGTACATACGTAAACGGCATTATTAAAGTAACGAGCTGCCGGTTGGGGCCGTTTCCCTCGTTTTGTGTCTTTTTGGGGGGGTGAATAAAAAGGGGGGGTTGGGGGGCCTGGAGGGGTGATGATGTCATTTGGGGCACCCCAGCATCACCACGGGGGTGATGATGCCGTGGAGGAGCAGGTGAGTGGGGAATGGGGGGTCATGGGGGTCCGTGTCCCCCCCCCCCCCCCCAAGGGGGTCACAGCCCAAATTGCCTGAAAATTCATGGGGGGGGGGTTCAAAAATTTTTAAAAACTGTAAATATATCTGTGAGGCCTCGAAATAGAAAAAAATCTCTCCTTGTTACGTATATTGAAAAATAATATTAATTTATACGTACAAAAGGATTTCAAAATAAGGACCTATATCTGCCCTATTATATAAAGGATTTTAGAGTATAAAAAAATTCGAAAGATGTATATAGGGTTTTAAGATACAAAAATAACTCACGTCTGTATAAATTAAAAAATAAAGAACTTCCAAATGCAAAAAGGATGATACATTTTATACATGAAGGAATTTAAAATAGAAAAAGGTCTGAATAGATACCGCTATCTACACTTACTACGTGTTACATAGAGAGTCTACATAGACATTATATGTAATCTAAGAGATTATGTACAAGTGTAAATAGACATCTAAGTCTAAAACCTAAGTCTATAAAGATATAGGTGTAAATATATGTAAGTGTAAATAGAGAAGTCTATAAAGACATTTAAGTGTTCAAAATATGTAAGTCAACAGATCCATAGTCTGAGCAGGTATTATATATAAGAAGTGGGAAATAGGGGGGTATAAGTGAAACATAAATATATTCACTAAATATATATAGAGAGATATGTGTAAATACATTAAGTGTAAATGTCTCTGATAATAAGGTTTTTAAAATGCAAAGAAACCCTGTTTACAGAAAGGATTTTAAAATTCGACACACACACACACACACACACACACCCACACCCCCCACACACACCACCCCCCCCCCCCACCACCCCCCCCCCCCCCCACACACACACCACCCCCCCCACACACACCCCCCCCACACACACACCCCGCCCCAAATCCCCTCTCTATTGAAGATATAAAAGTGCTTTCAAAAGCTGCCTCTTCCCTGTTCTCCTTTTCCGCCTGTTCCCATCCTGATTGGGGGCCAGTTCCCCCAACAGGGACTTTCCCCTGCAGGGCTGCGCACGCAGAGCGGGACCTGCCGCCATGGCCTAAAAATACCACAAAACCCCTAATTCGGGGCCTGCAAGGGGTGGGGAAAAAAAAGCCCGCAATTTTGGGGGAAAAATACCCAACTTGGAGCTCCCGGGAAAGCCAAATCCGCCTGGATTTGGGCAGCCGGAAAGCAAAAAAAACCCCATTTTCACGCACAAAACAAAAAAGCAAAAACCACCAATTTTTGTTGTGAAAAAGCGTTGAAAAACCTCCAAATGGTGGAATGTTTTGGAAAAGGAAAAAACCCCAATTTTGATATTATGGAAAAGCAAAAAACCCCCCGATTTGGGGAAGATTTGGGGTGAAACACCAGCCACTTGAGGGGCATCGCTCGTGGTTATCCAGCGAGGGTCAGTCATCGGGAACGGATTATCTGTTGCGGGTCATCCCAGGTGAGTTTTCTGCTGTGGGTGGTCCCGGGTGGACCCCCTGGCGTAGGTCACCCCCACGCATGTCCCCCCCCGCCCCTCCCGGTGTCCGCCCCGCCTTTCCCGTGCGAGGTTTTCCCCGTGACGCGCCCCCCGTATCCCCTGCCCTCCTACCTCGTGCCCGCACTGCCCTCCTCTCTCCTCTCCCTCCTCCCACCCCCCGTGTTCCGCACTGCCTCCCCGTAACCCCTCTGCCCCGGACCCCTGGGGTGCTGCCTGCCCCGCCAACCTGCCCGTTGCCCCCCGCCCAAACTCTGGCACCCCCCTCCCGCTCCCCCGCACCCCACTCCCACCCCGCTCTCCCTCCTCCTGCGTTTTGGGTTTGTGCTGCAAACGGCGTCGGTGACGCGGGGCTGCGTGAGTTCCCGCTGCGCAGCGCTTGCACGGCGCCGGGGGCTGTGCTGCTCCTCGCCCCGCCCTGCCGGCGAGCGGGCTGGGGGTGCGCGAGGGCCTGGGAGGGGGCACCGCTGGGAGAGCTGACCCCGGCGGACCCAGGGGATGTTCCAGACCCTGTGACGTCAGGAAATAAAACTCGGGGGGCGGTTGGCGGGGGGGCCGCTGCTGGGCTGCGGCTGGCTGGGCATCGGGCGGTTGGCGGTGAGCCGTTGTTTTCATTTGTACCGCTTGTCTGTCTGGGGTTTTTCGCTCTGTTGTTTGGGGGTTTTTTCCCCCCTTTTCCTTACAAGTGGAGTTTTTTCACTTTTGCCCTTCCAATTCTCTCCCCCCTCCCACTGAGGGGGGAGCGAGTGAGCGGTTGCGTGGTGCTGAGTTGCCAGCTGGGATTAAACCACGGCACAAGGTGAGTTGCAAGCCCTGCTGGCTAAACGCTTTAGGCTCTCCGTGTTATTCCTGCCATCTTGCCATCCTTGTTCTTTCCTGCTGCTTTCAAGTGCCTTGTGCTCCAGCAGCAGGCTGGGAAGGAGGGTTGTGGCAGGAGCTGCAGCACCCTGTGACTCCTTCTCAGGCTGCTAGCTTCGCCCTTTGTATGGGCTGCCGAGGTCGTCGGCTCCGCAGGGGCCACAGGCAGCCCGCAGAGCTTGACGCCAAGCCGTTCCTTTCCCCTCTGCGCAGCAGCGGTTCTGCCGCTGCTACAGGCAGCCGCTTGCTCGAGGGCGAGGGGCTGGGATGACGACAGGCTGCTGCACGCTTCAGTCGAACTGAGACGCCGTTCTCTGAGGAGCCGGTGCAAGGAGAGCTCAGGTCCGTTCTGTACTGCCGATGGCTCTTCACAAGGGAAGCGTGCTCTGGTTTTAGCAGAAAAAGGTGTCGGTCACAGGCAGCCGCCTATCACTGCGCACAGCTCAGCTATTTGGCAGGGGTCTTGCTTGTTCAAGTAGAGGCGTATTCCTCGCCTTGCAGTCTCGATGGCAAAACAATCGGGGGTTCAAGCTACAAAAGCACAGAGCAAGGATGGAACCTGCCGGGCTCTACGGTCAACTGCTGAGGACGCCTAATACACCAGCAGGCCTCTTGGCTTTCCCTGCCTCATTTCTAATTCCTTTGCACGCTGGAGGGCAGGGTGGTAAGTGACGTCGTGCAGTGTCTCTCCTCCAAGTGGCAAGCCCTGCGCGTGTGCAGGATGAGGAGAGCAGAGTGCTGATAGCACAGAGGCGAGGAAAGCTGCAAACACCGCAACACAGCCCCAGGACCACCAGCGTATCGCTCGTTGTTTGCAGGTCAGCCACTGGCACCGGGTCTGCTCAGAAGCGCGGTTTCCTGATGGACATAGCTGCCCCTCCCCTGCTCTCAGGGTGTCACCCGTGTGGCATCGTACAGAGGCGATGAAGATTAGTGCCCGGGCCGCGAGTGGGAAAAGGGCAGGGAAATCTAAGCCCAGTACCGCCAGTAAGCAGTTACCGTCTTTCGATGGTACGAACCGGGCGGAGACAAGGGGAAAGGGCCGGTGTGGCGACGGTGGCACCCGGCGGGCGGAATTGGGTACTGCAGCTCTTGAGCCGCGCATGCGCAGTGGCGCGCTCCCCTTTGCTCGCTGCTGCCACCGAGCGACCAGAATTCGGTACTGCAGCTCTTGAGCCGCGCATGCGCGGTGGCGCGCTTTTCTTTGCTCGCTGCTGCCACCAAGCGACCAAAGCCGGGTACTGCAGCTCTTGAGCCGCGCATGCGCGGTGGCGCCCCCTTTCTCCGCGCTGCCGTCCGCCGGTAACGGCAATGCCGTACTGTGGTGCCTGCGGGGTGATGCCGCCGCGTTCGTTGGTTCGTCCCGGTAAGGAAACGCCGCTGCCGCCCCACGTGCGCGGTGCCGGCGGGCGCTGGGCCTGCAAAGCGCGGACCTGCAGCGCCGGTGCCGCCCCCGTGCACGCGCCGCCCGGCGGCTGCTCGCTGCTGCCGCCCCGTGGCCGAATCGCGGTACTGCAGCGCCGGCACCGCTCAGGTGCGCAGCAGCGCCGCCGCCGCCGCCGCCTTCGCTGCTGCCGCCCCGAAGCCGAAGCGTGGTCCTGCAGCCCGGCGTTCGCGCGCCGGCTCTGGCCCCTCCATGCGCCGTCCCCATCCCGGTGCCTCCCTCATCCCGGTGCATTCGTCATCCCGGGCGGCAATGGTTAGGGTGCCCCCCCCCCCGCATGCCAGCACCCCCAAGAGTATCGGCGTGTCCCGGTGCTGTCCCCATCCCTGGGGCAGCTCCCCGTCCCCTGTCCCTGCGGCTGGTCGTTGGGCTCTGTGTTCCCCCAATAAACCACGGGGACGGAGGGGACCCCTGGGGACAGGGGGTGGGGACCCCCAGAGAGTAGGCTGTGCTGCCGTCGCTCCTCGGTGCTGGCCCTGCTTGTCCCCTGTCCCCCCAGCGGTGACGAACTCCGGGCCACTGGCGGGGACCCTCACTGTCACCTTCCCCCCATGCCGGTTGCCACCAGCGACAGGGACAGCGACGCACCCCCGGGGGTGTTTGGGGTCCCCAGGGTGGGAGCGGAGCTGCAGGATGCCGGGTCCCCCCTGCCCGAGCCCTGCAGACCCAGGTGGAGTGCAGGCAACCCCGGCCCTGTCCCCAGCCCTGTCTCCGCGTGGCCGTGGGTCGGTGCTGCCATTGCGTGGCCAGCGGCTGGGAGGACACAGCTCCCGCCGGCTGGGGCCAGAGGAACCCGGCAGCCTGGGGACCCCCGGGAAGGGCCGGCTGTCATGGGGACTCGGCGCCCAGGGCACCCCAGAGACCCTACAACAGGGTGCAGCATGAACTATTTTATTACCTGTGCAGTATCCATGAGTGAGTCCCCATCGTTCCCATCCTGGTCCCCCAGTGGGTCGGGGTCCCAGCTGCCCCTGGGGGTGGCTGCAGGTGTCGGGGGTGGGATCCCTTCTCCCCGCGGTGCCCCCCACCTCCCCAGGGTCATCCCTCCCAGTCTCAACTCCCCACATGGTGTCCTCAATCTCCCGAGAAACACCTCTGTCCCCCAATGTCCCCCTACCTACCCCACTCCCAGGGTCCCTCCCGGACCCCAGGATTCCCCCCCTGCCCCATCCTGAGGCCGCCCCCCCCCCCATCCCCATGGTCATGAGACACACACACGCACACCCCCTCCAGCACTGGGGAGACACTGGGAAGAGCCGGCACTGCCATCTCGGGGACCTGCTAGCCCTCATCCTCCCTAAAGTCTTGCACCATGCTCTGCTCCTTGGGGGGAGTGCCCACAGTCAGGGGGGTGGGGGCTCCCCTCCTCCCCAGGGAACCCCCCCAACCTGTCCAGGGCACCCTCTGCCACCTCCCCAGGGTCCAATCACCGTAACAGGGTCTGACCCTGGGATCCCGCTGGTTAACGTCAGGTGCAAGAGAAGGTTCCTCATTACTCCTTGATTAGTTCTTAGGTGCCAGCTCGAGCTGGGTGCCTCCAGAGAGGGACCCCTACCCCGGATCACCCTCCTTGCACACCTGCACCCGTTGCAGGAGGGTCCACGCGCACCATGGGAGCCATGTGGGAACCAGAGGCGGCCTCGAGGCTGCTCAGCAGCAGTCAAAACACCCCAGTGGTTTCAGGCACCGGCTGTTTTGCTCCCGAACCCAAGGGTACTGCCGAGAAAAATAACCACCACTGTCACACGAGGGTCCTGCACAATCCCCACCATCGCACAAGGGTCCCCGGGCACCTGCCCGCCATTGCACGAGGGTCCCCTGCACACCAACCAATTGCATAAGGGTCTTCCTGCACTGCCCCCCCCATTGCATGGGTGTCTCCACACACCGACCCCCCGCTGCGCAAAGGTCCCTGCACAATCCCCACCGTTGCAGGGAGGTCCCTGCGCAGGCACCCGCAGTGCACAAGGCGCCGTGCGCATGCGCACTTCCGGGGCGGGGACTACAACTCCCGGCGTGCCCCCCGCGGGCGGCCCGGAGGAGCCGCGCGCTGATTGGCTGCGGAGGATATTTCAACGGGGCGCGCGGCGGGCTCTGCACCCAGGCGGCGGCGGCGGCGGCGGCGGCGGCGGCGGCGGCGGCGGCGGCGGCGGCGGCGGCGGCGGCGGCGGCGGCGGCGGCGGCGGCGGCGGCGGCAGTAGTCTGAGGTGCCGCGGGCACGGCGGGCTGGCGGGAGGCTGGGGACCCCCCGGGGGACTGAGGAGGGGGGCTGTGCGTCTCGGGGGGACCGGGGAGGGGGGCCGGGGGGGGCTGTGCGTCCCGGAGGGGGCCGGGGAGGGGGCCCGGGGGGGCTGTGCGTCCCGGAGGGGGCCGGGGAGGGGGCCGGGGGGGGCTGTGCGTCCCGGAGGGGGCCGGGGGGGGCTGTGCGTCCCGGAGGGGGGCCGGGGCGGGGCTGTACGTCCCGGAGGGGGCCGGGGAGGGGGCCCGGGGGGGGGGCTGTGCGTCCCGGAGGGGGCCCGGGGGGGGGCTGTGCGTCCCGGAGGGGGCCGGGGAGGGGGGCCGGGGGGGGGCTGTGCGTCCCGGAGGGGGCCGGGGGGGGGGGGCTGTGCGTCCCGGGGGGGCCGGGGAGGGGGGCCGGGGGGGGCTGTGCGTCCCGGAGGGGGCCGGGGAGGGGGGACTGTTCGTCCTAGGGGGGCTGGGGAGTGGGGCTGGGGGCGGGGGCTGCAGTCCCCCAAGGAGCTGGGGAGTGGGGCTGTGGGTCCTGGCGGGGCTTGAGAGTGGGGCTTGGGGCTCCCACGGGGCTGGAAAATGGTGTGGTCGGGTGCTGTGAGCACCGGGGGTCCTGGGGCTGGGAGGCGCTTGCAAACACCGGGGAGGGGCTGCGAGCATGGGGGGGCACAAGGGTTGCACCAGGGTCGGTGCACGATCACCTCCATTGTACGGGTGTCGATGTACAGCCAGCCGGGCTGCACGAGGCGCCGTGCGCATGCGCGGTCCCGGGGCGGGGACTACAACTCCCGGCGTGCCCCGCGCGGGCGGTCCGGTGGAGCCGCGCGCTGATTGGCTGCGGAGGGTATTTCAACGGGGCGCGCGGCGGGCTCTGCACCCAGGCGGCGGCGCAGCGTGAGTGTGAGGGTCCGCGGGCCCGGGGAGCCGAGGAGTGGGGCTGTGGCGGGGGGGGGGGCGGTCCTGCAGGCTCCGGGGACGGGGGCTGGGGGGGCTCCAGGCGGGGGAGGGGCTGTGAGCATCTGGGGAGTGGGGCTGGGGGGCGGGGCTGTGTGCCCTAGGGGGGCCGCGCAGTGGGGCCGGGGCGGGGTGGGCGCTGTGTGCAAACAGACCCTCCCTGCGAGTCCCCACTGTCGCCCCGTGGGGCCGGGCACCCCCCAGCCCTCCCTGCAGGCAGACGGGCAGCCTGTAGGCAATGGAGGCCGCCCGCCCCAGCGAGGTGCTCGAGCCTGGGGGCTTCACGGGCCGAGTCGAGGGGGAGGAGCTGCTGGAGAGAGGGCTTAGAAACGGCCTTCTGCCCCCGAAACTGCTGGAGCATTTGAAGGGGAGGGACAGGTCCACCCCAGGGCCCCAAGGGGAAGCCCTCGGAGCAGGGACTTGGGGTCGTTCCAGGAGCAAAAGCTGGTCCCAGCCAGCTCGCCTCTGCTCCCCCGGCACCGGGATCGGACCTTTCAGCCCCGTTTCTGCCAGAAGCATCACACAAGCGCTTGCCCTCCCCGGGGGCATCTTTGGGCCTTGAGAACAGGCGCAGCAGCTGGGTTTTTGGGCTCAGAAATGGGTGCCAAGTGAGCTGGTTTGGGGGCCCAAAGCAGAAGCCGGTTTGGCCGTTTGTGCGGGGGGCTGGGAGGGCATTGGGGGCTGCGGGGGAAAGCAGGGGGTGGGCAGGGTGCGTGGACCCTCCCCGGGGGGAGGGGCTCTGGTCCTGCTGGACCCTGAAGTGCGGGAGGCCGGCACGCACCAGGCCCAACTCAACGTCTGCGGTGGTCTCTGGGGGGAAGAGGTGGTCTCTGCTTTTCAGACCCCGCACGCCCTCTTCGAGTCCAGCTCTTGCTTGTCGACTGCTTCGAATAGTTATTAACTGATTAGTCGTACAAACTAATTGATATTTATACAATGTCCAACTATGATATTTAATCCTAATAGTCGAGTTTTGACGGCGATTGGTTTACGACCTTGTCAAAAGCCCAGGCTGTTGCAAATAGCTGGAGCTTGTAAGGAGAAGGAGCTGAAATCAACGGTGCAGAGCTGGAGCTTCAATTAGCCAGAACCGTCGCAAGCAGGAGCTGGAACGAGACGGGGTGTCCGCTGTCTGGGGCATGCCTTAGCCAGAGGCAAAATTACCAGCAGCTGTAACGAGCGGGAGCTGCGATTCGCTGCAGTGTCTGTTTGCCGGAGCATCCGTCGGCCAGACTGCACTCCCAGCACGGCTGAAGAGCAGCCAGGCGCAGGCAGGGCTGTCCCCGGCAAGGCGCTCCGAGCGGCAGGGAGGCGAGTTGTCCTTCTGCTAGCGGGGAGCCCGGCCTCTTCCCTCGGGGATTAAATCCACGCCACGCGTGGATCCGCTCTCTTTGCGTGGAGGGTCTCTCCCGGTCCCGTTCCCGAGGGCTGAAGCGAGGTCCCCCGGGGGGCAGGCGGCAGCACGAGGCGGCGGTGTCTCCCCGGTACCCGGCAAAGGGGAGCGAAACCGGCCGGCTGGAGCTCCCGGGGTGCACAGCCCGGCCCCGCACGGCAGAATCCTTCCCTGGGTTTTCACCGTTGGCTGGGTGTAACAAACAGGTTCATTTTGTGCCTCCTCTTTTCCCAGCGTCACCTTCTGCGTCACGTGAAGAAAATCCTGCGTGGTTGACGCCGCTTGCTGCTCAGGTGATGGCACGTGTGGGGCCGGGGGAGCCGGGAGAAACATTGGCGCGTTCAAGGTCGCTGCAGGTGCTCCCCGTTAAACCCAGGGAAAAGGCAAATTTGCTGCCGGTGCAGAAAAGCTGATGAACAATTGCCGTGAACAGAGTGTGCGTGCCTCGTTCCCGCATCGGTCCCTGGGTAGTTACGAGTGTTTTCCTTTCAGGGAAAAGAATGAGCTTTCATCTACGAAAAATTAAGAGCTGCCTGTGTCCTTCTTTAAGTTCAAGTGTTTCTCTTCTGTTTGTTCTTACTGATTTTATGGGCAGGTTGGAAATAGCCTTTTATTTTTATAGGCATAACTCAATTTGTAGTACTACGTGGTGTCAGGAGAGTGAATTTTGGAGCACCCAGGTATCACTAGAAACGGAATGAATGAGACACGATGGAAACTGATATTTAAACTTGATTTTTACTTGATATTTTTTTTTTCCTGAGAGTGTTGACGGCACGTTGTCCTGTGGCTCAATCCACGTTCTGTTCAGTGGAGTCTTCAGTCTAGGACTTTTAAGGAAAAAAGTTGGTCCTTCCGAAAAAGGGCTAGTCGTTCATAGGCTCGAGGCATAGACTTGGAGAGCCGCTTAAGTACGTGATCAGAATTAAAGCCAAATGTCGCTTCGTGTTGCTGCTGTTGGCCTTCACTTTCGTTAATTTCCCCGCTGCTCCGTCATGGTTGGGAGCTCTGAATCATCATTTTTTTCACTCCCTAACGCATTTTTCTCCCCAAGGAGAGGCTACGTTTAAAAGTTACTTAGTTTCCTCGCAAATGCATCGGTCAATAAAACGGAGTTATGATTATTAAAACCACACAAATGACACCGGTCTTACAGATCTGGACTATTTCTGAACACGTGTTCATCGCGTGCAGATGTCATCGGGATACGGATCACCTGCATTTCATGCTCTGACGAGACAATCTGCTGAGACAGGGACGAGCTCCAAAAGAAAAAAAAGGTACAACGTCAAGGTTTTGTTTTGTTGTTGGTTTTTGTGGGCTTTTTGTGTTTGTGTTATTTTTTGGTTTGTGTTTTTTTTTTTTTTTAAAAAGAGTGCGATGTTGACTGGTGGCAGCCTGCAGAGCTCTCTTGCTGCCTGACCTCTCCTTTTCTTCTCTGTCACTCCTCTTTCGTGGCTGTAATTTTCACTCGGGTAGTTTTAGAAGAGCGATTTAGTTCCTCGCCTGTGTAGATGTGCTGGTAATACCTGGAAGGTAAATGCTTGAACCGGTAGCGAATAACTTGGCTACAAGTAGAATTTCTGAAGGAAGAACAACAACAGCAGGAAGCAAGTAGCGAGTTACCCCAAATTTGTGTGTGTCAAATGTGTTCCAAATGGCTCGTTTTGGTAAACATAAATTTTCAGGAAGTTCAGGGTTGTGTGTGGAAAAACGTGCCCCTCTGTCTAGGTGTCCTGCTACGTAAATAGCATCAGTCAGTAGCACATCCAGCGGCAGGGCTCCTGTTCCCTGCTCTCGATATGGCCGTAGTAGTGTTGTGATATTTCGACCTAAGAGGCGGGTTTAGGAATGGAAGGAGAATGCCTGCGTTCTGCAAGGGCTACGAATGCCGACCCTTTTCTCTGCCTGCTGCTTTCCTGTGCGTGAGATGAAACTGTATTTTTTTTCTCCCTTGTTCCCGGTAGAAATATTTCTGAAGCTGTCGCTGCTGTGGGTTTGCAATGTGCGTTACTGCGTTTTTGTAGAGTTCTAGTTACGGATCGTTTCTGCCGCGGCAAAGTGTCAAGATACGGTTTTCAGTTTAAAGCTTCAGAAGCTGCATTCGCTGAAATCGGCGTAGGTGAAGCTGGTTGTTGTGGTTTAACCCGGCAGGCAGCTAAACACCACGCAGCTGCCCGCTCGCTCCCCCTGCCCCCAAAGTGGGGTGGGGGAGAGAATCGGAAAAAAAAGTGAAGTTCGTGGGGTGAGGTAAAGACAGTTTAATGGGACAGAACAGGAAGGGGAAACAATCGTAACGATAAAAGAATATACAAAATAAGCGGCGCACAATGCGATTGCTCACCGCCCGCCGACTGATGCCCAGCCGGTCCCCGAGCGGCAGTCGCCGCCGCCCGGCCAACTCCCCCAGCTTATGTACTGAGCGTGACGTCATATGGTACGGACTGTCCCTTTGGCCGGTTTGGGTCATCTGTCCTGGCTAAGGTCCCTCCCAGCTTCTCGCTGGCAGGGCATGAGAAGCTGAAAAGTCCCCGACTAGCGTAAGCGCTACTTAGCCACAACTAAAACATCAGCGTGTTATCCACGTTTTTCTCGTCCTAAATCTAAAACACAGCGCTATACCAGTTACCAGGAAGAGAATTAACTCTATCCCAGCCGAAACCAGGACGCTGGTCTTGCGCATGATCCCGCTGTGCTCGCAGGGGTGCTCAGTGGCTCCTCATCAAAACAGCGAGGTGCGTGTGGACGTCCGTAGGGTTGCGCTAGGGGTCTGGGGGCGTTATGTATTTTTGCTGTTGGAAGACGGAATAGAGCGTGTGCCTGTTAAATCTAACGATGGTCGAAGGTTGGGAGGGACCCTGAGCAGGTTTGGTGGCACAACTGCAGTTTTCAAAGATCTCGACCGTTTGGAGAAACGGCCTGGAAAAAAGGATTCCTCTTTTGCAGCGAGTTCGCGAGGACAGACGGGTTGCCGTACTCTTTAACAAAAATACTCAACTTGGGACGTATCGGGTGAGGAAATCGCGGCTCTACTTAGGCTTGAGAAAACGTACGTAGGTGTCTGTGCCTGTCACCTGCGCGTCTCTAGGCAAGTGAGTTCTAGCGAAACTAAAGCTGCCGATGAGCCAAAAGAAAAGGCACGGTTGTCTAAAACATGCAGAAGCTCTAGTGGCCTGTCTCAACAACTGCACCAAAGATGATGCAAAATACTTTCTCCTCCACTCAGTTGTAGTCTTCACAGAAAAGGAAGCTTTGTGCTAAACGTGTTTGTTTTTTTTTTTTTTTTTTCCTTTCCTCTCAGCAGAATGTCAACTGCCGTGAAAGTACGAGACGGATGGAAAGGATCCATAGTGGTCTGCAAGTACAAGGTATGCCTGTGATGTGTGTCTGCATTTTTCCTAAGGTGCTTGTAGTGTGGACTTTACAGTTAACACGAAGAATGTGGCAGCTCTCCTTCTATCTGATTTTTTTAACATGAAATATTTTAACACAAATACTAAAAATAAAGGTCTGTTCTGGAGCGTGGTACGCCTATTCAAGGCTTGCTTTCCTTCGTCTATTTTCTCTTCCTGAAAGCAGAGTCTTCTGTTTCTGTGCGCTTGCTGTGAAAGGGTGCTGTGAAAATAATGTTGGACTAGAAGAGGAAAGGAACCGTTTGTAAGAGTTCGGACGTTCGGGAGAAACAGGCTTTGTTTTCACGATAAAAGCTTTATGCTTTTTCAGTCAGTCAGTGTTTAAAATACCTTACAGGAGCACTCGAAAACCTTACTGAGATACTGGCATCTGTGCTAAAAGCAATCAAGGTTAAAGAAGAGGCGTGGACAACACGGGACAAATCGGCGTCGCTTCGGTGTGTTTTCCAGGCTTTCCCGAGAAGCGGTAGCAGCCTCGTAACTAGCGACAGAGAGTCCTGATGTGTTTTCGGTGAGTTACTGATTCTCTAATGTCCTTTTTCCTAACCTGCAGCGCGTAATTTTGACTTCGGGTGGAAAGAGATTTTCCAGAATGGAAATCTTTTTCATTCAAAGGAGTTGCCTTTTACAAACTTCCCATCAGAATGGATCTTCAGAGATGACGTGCTTGGCAGTAGAAGTCATCCGCAAGGAGACTTTTCACTCTCTCTGGAAAAAAAAAAAGGAGTTAAGTCGATTTCCTTGCAAGGACCCAAGCGCAGCACATCTTCCAATAGTCGACGTACGGCTGATCTTTGGTTCTCGGGTGTAACGGTCGAGAGATCGTAAAGACGCGTTCCTCCGCACGCTTGGGTACAGCCAACAGCGTTAGCAAACCTGCCAGTCCTTTTTGGTAGCCTTATGTATTGCAGCACCGGGGATTTGATATTCCCCACCGCCTGCCCCCCCCCCCCCCCCAAAAAAGTAAAACCGTATGGGAGATCTCTTATCTCACTGATTTTTCTATCATAAATGAAATTTTAAAAAGAAAGTTAAAATTGTCTAATTTCCAAACTGACTTGCGTTGTTTAAACTGCAACTGCCAAATAGCTGTAGCGTATAATTTATTAGGTGTGCTTAAGCAGTTGGGTAGTTGCTCTAAGCGTTTAAAAAGAGAGGCAACTGAACGTTAGGGGCTTTTTTCCCGATCTTTTGGCAGAGTGCTCTGAAGCACTTTATTTCTGTCTCGCTTTCGACGGCGCGTTTCCCCGGCAGTTCGGTAGCATCGGTCTCGGCGCAGCTGGCCAGGCGTCCCTCCTAGTCATGTCACACACGCAAAACCCCTGGTCAAACGATAGCTGTGTAGCTTGGAGGTAGATAATTTAACGGTATGAATTCACAGCTACGCAATTTCAATGAACGCAAAAGGAAAATCAAATATTTTTATAGTACGAGTCTTCTCATTGTACGTATGTAAGCGTGCGCACGCCTTTTTAGCATAAAATGAATTGCTGAGATTTGTTCTTTCTTTTTCATTTTACTCTTCAAAGTTTTACGCTTCACTTTCAGCTTTATCGGCCAAGCGAGCGAGATGCGCAGCAGCAGCAGCAGCAGCGCAAGGGCTGGAGCTGCGGCGGTGGATCCGTGAGCGTAGATGCTGATTACGGCGCGCCCTTGTCCTGCAGCCTCACGGGGTTATCTCCCTGCAGCGGTGCTGTAAGGAAGGGACGAGGCGTTTTCCGACACCAGCGAGAGCGTTTACTTCTCTGCGAAGAACGTGTTCAGAATTGTGTCAATTAGTCTTCACGCTGATTTTAAGCGTTCGAATCGCTCGAGCTTTTAAAGGCGGCGTTGTATTTCGAGCTGACCCGTTTGCCTGGCACCCTCCTTTAGCTCGACTGCTACCCTCTCCCTTGCCCTGACCGAATTCCTCTGCTGCCTTCGGTGCTGTTTTTTTAACGTGCTGAAATATCCGTTGGGATTTTTGTTTTTCAGATGCCTCGCTGTGAGCGTCCCGTGGTGCTCAGGAGAGACCCCCGGCCCAGGTTTGCCTGCCGGTCGTTGGGCGTGCTGAGGGTGAGGGGCCGGCTGGCAGCCTGCGGGACGGGGGCTGGGGGGGGCTGCAAGCGTTTGGGGGGGCTGCCCCTCCTTTATCTTTCTAGCAGAGCCCCCCTTTTTGGCGGGGGTGCGTGCGTACATACGTAAACGGCATTATTAAAGTAACGAGCTGCCGGTTGGGGCCGTTTCCCTCGTTTTGTGTCTTTTTGGGGGGGTGAATAAAAAGGGGGGGTTGGGGGGCCTGGAGGGGTGATGATGTCATTTGGGGCACCCCAGCATCACCACGGGGGTGATGATGCCGTGGAGGAGCAGGTGAGTGGGGAATGGGGGGTCATGGGGGTCCGTGTCCCCCCCCCCCCCCCCAAGGGGGTCACAGCCCAAATTGCCTGAAAATTCATGGGGGGGGGGTTCAAAAATTTTTAAAAACTGTAAATATATCTGTGAGGCCTCGAAATAGAAAAAAATCTCTCCTTGTTACGTATATTGAAAAATAATATTAATTTATACGTACAAAAGGATTTCAAAATAAGGACCTATATCTGCCCTATTATATAAAGGATTTTAGAGTATAAAAAAATTCGAAAGATGTATATAGGGTTTTAAGATACAAAAATAACTCACGTCTGTATAAATTAAAAAATAAAGAACTTCCAAATGCAAAAAGGATGATACATTTTATACATGAAGGAATTTAAAATAGAAAAAGGTCTGAATAGATACCGCTATCTACACTTACTACGTGTTACATAGAGAGTCTACATAGACATTATATGTAATCTAAGAGATTATGTACAAGTGTAAATAGACATCTAAGTCTAAAACCTAAGTCTATAAAGATATAGGTGTAAATATATGTAAGTGTAAATAGAGAAGTCTATAAAGACATTTAAGTGTTCAAAATATGTAAGTCAACAGATCCATAGTCTGAGCAGGTATTATATATAAGAAGTGGGAAATAGGGGGGTATAAGTGAAACATAAATATATTCACTAAATATATATAGAGAGATATGTGTAAATACATTAAGTGTAAATGTCTCTGATAATAAGGTTTTTAAAATGCAAAGAAACCCTGTTTACAGAAAGGATTTTAAAATTCGACACACACACACACACACACACACACACACCCCCCCCACACACACCACCCCCCCCCCCCACCACCCCCCCCCCCCACACACACACACCACCCCCCCCACACACACCCCCCCCACACACACACCCCGCCCCAAATCCCCTCTCTATTGAAGATATAAAAGTGCTTTCAAAAGCTGCCTCTTCCCTGTTCTCCTTTTCCGCCTGTTCCCATCCTGATTGGGGGCCAGTTCCCCCAACAGGGACTTTCCCCTGCAGGGCTGCGCACGCAGAGCGGGACCTGCCGCCATGGCCTAAAAATACCACAAAACCCCTAATTCGGGGCCTGCAAGGGGTGGGGAAAAAAAAGCCCGCAATTTTGGGGGAAAAATACCCAACTTGGAGCTCCCGGGAAAGCCAAATCCGCCTGGATTTGGGCAGCCGGAAAGCAAAAAAAACCCCATTTTCACGCACAAAACAAAAAAGCAAAAACCACCAATTTTTGTTGTGAAAAAGCGTTGAAAAACCTCCAAATGGTGGAATGTTTTGGAAAAGGAAAAAACCCCAATTTTGATATTATGGAAAAGCAAAAAACCCCCCGATTTGGGGAAGATTTGGGGTGAAACACCAGCCACTTGAGGGGCATCGCTCGTGGTTATCCAGCGAGGGTCAGTCATCGGGAACGGATTATCTGTTGCGGGTCATCCCAGGTGAGTTTTCTGCTGTGGGTGGTCCCGGGTGGACCCCCTGGCGTAGGTCACCCCCACGCATGTCCCCCCCCGCCCCTCCCGGTGTCCGCCCCGCCTTTCCCGTGCGAGGTTTTCCCCGTGACGCGCCCCCCGTATCCCCTGCCCTCCTACCTCGTGCCCGCACTGCCCTCCTCTCTCCTCTCCCTCCTCCCACCCCCCGTGTTCCGCACTGCCTCCCCGTAACCCCTCTGCCCCGGACCCCTGGGGTGCTGCCTGCCCCGCCAACCTGCCCGTTGCCCCCCGCCCAAACTCTGGCACCCCCCTCCCGCTCCCCCGCACCCCACTCCCACCCCGCTCTCCCTCCTCCTGCGTTTTGGGTTTGTGCTGCAAACGGCGTCGGTGACGCGGGGCTGCGTGAGTTCCCGCTGCGCAGCGCTTGCACGGCGCCGGGGGCTGTGCTGCTCCTCGCCCCGCCCTGCCGGCGAGCGGGCTGGGGGTGCGCGAGGGCCTGGGAGGGGGCACCGCTGGGAGAGCTGACCCCGGCGGACCCAGGGGATGTTCCAGACCCTGTGACGTCAGGAAATAAAACTCGGGGGGCGGTTGGCGGGGGGGCCGCTGCTGGGCTGCGGCTGGCTGGGCATCGGGCGGTTGGCGGTGAGCCGTTGTTTTCATTTGTACCGCTTGTCTGTCTGGGGTTTTTCGCTCTGTTGTTTGGGGGTTTTTTCCCCCCTTTTCCTTACAAGTGGAGTTTTTTCACTTTTGCCCTTCCAATTCTCTCCCCCCTCCCACTGAGGGGGGAGCGAGTGAGCGGTTGCGTGGTGCTGAGTTGCCAGCTGGGATTAAACCACGGCACAAGGTGAGTTGCAAGCCCTGCTGGCTAAACGCTTTAGGCTCTCCGTGTTATTCCTGCCATCTTGCCATCCTTGTTCTTTCCTGCTGCTTTCAAGTGCCTTGTGCTCCAGCAGCAGGCTGGGAAGGAGGGTTGTGGCAGGAGCTGCAGCACCCTGTGACTCCTTCTCAGGCTGCTAGCTTCGCCCTTTGTATGGGCTGCCGAGGTCGTCGGCTCCGCAGGGGCCACAGGCAGCCCGCAGAGCTTGACGCCAAGCCGTTCCTTTCCCCTCTGCGCAGCAGCGGTTCTGCCGCTGCTACAGGCAGCCGCTTGCTCGAGGGCGAGGGGCTGGGATGACGACAGGCTGCTGCACGCTTCAGTCGAACTGAGACGCCGTTCTCTGAGGAGCCGGTGCAAGGAGAGCTCAGGTCCGTTCTGTACTGCCGATGGCTCTTCACAAGGGAAGCGTGCTCTGGTTTTAGCAGAAAAAGGTGTCGGTCACAGGCAGCCGCCTATCACTGCGCACAGCTCAGCTATTTGGCAGGGGTCTTGCTTGTTCAAGTAGAGGCGTATTCCTCGCCTTGCAGTCTCGATGGCAAAACAATCGGGGGTTCAAGCTACAAAAGCACAGAGCAAGGATGGAACCTGCCGGGCTCTACGGTCAACTGCTGAGGACGCCTAATACACCAGCAGGCCTCTTGGCTTTCCCTGCCTCATTTCTAATTCCTTTGCACGCTGGAGGGCAGGGTGGTAAGTGACGTCGTGCAGTGTCTCTCCTCCAAGTGGCAAGCCCTGCGCGTGTGCAGGATGAGGAGAGCAGAGTGCTGATAGCACAGAGGCGAGGAAAGCTGCAAACACCGCAACACAGCCCCAGGACCACCAGCGTATCGCTCGTTGTTTGCAGGTCAGCCACTGGCACCGGGTCTGCTCAGAAGCGCGGTTTCCTGATGGACATAGCTGCCCCTCCCCTGCTCTCAGGGTGTCACCCGTGTGGCATCGTACAGAGGCGATGAAGATTAGTGCCCGGGCCGCGAGTGGGAAAAGGGCAGGGAAATCTAAGCCCAGTACCGCCAGTAAGCAGTTACCGTCTTTCGATGGTACGAACCGGGCGGAGACAAGGGGAAAGGGCCGGTGTGGCGACGGTGGCACCCGGCGGGCGGAATTGGGTACTGCAGCTCTTGAGCCGCGCATGCGCAGTGGCGCGCTCCCCTTTGCTCGCTGCTGCCACCGAGCGACCAGAATTCGGTACTGCAGCTCTTGAGCCGCGCATGCGCGGTGGCGCGCTTTTCTTTGCTCGCTGCTGCCACCAAGCGACCAAAGCCGGGTACTGCAGCTCTTGAGCCGCGCATGCGCGGTGGCGCGCTCTCCTTTTCTCGCTGCTGCCACCGAGCGACCAAAGCCGGGTACTGCAGCTCTTGAGCCGCGCATGCGCGGTGGCGCGCCTTTCTTTGCTCGCTGCTGCCACCGAGCGACCAGAATTCGGTACTGCAGCTCTTGAGCCGCGCATGCGCGGTGGCGCGCTCTCCTTTGCTCGCTGCTGCCACCGAGCGACCAGAATTCGGTACTGCAGCTCTTGAGCCGCGCATGCGCGGTAGCGCGCCTTTCTTTGCTCGCTGCTGCCACCGAGCGACCAGAATTCGGTACTGCAGCTCTTGAGCCGCGCATGCGCAGTGGCGCGCCTTTCTTTGCTCGCCGCTGCCACCGAGCGACCAGAATTGGGTACTGCAGCTCTTGAGCCGCGCATGCGCAGTAGCGCGCTCTCCTTTGCTCGCTGCTGCCACCGAGCGACCAAAATTCGGTACTGCAGCTCTTGAGCCGCGCATGCGCGGTGGCGCCCCCTTTCTCCGCGCTGCCGTCCGCCGGTAACGGCAATGCCGTACTGTGGTGCCTGCGGGGTGATGCCGCCGCGTTCGTTGGTTCGTTCCGGTAAGGAAACGCCGCTGCCGCCCCACGTGCGCGGTGCCGGCGGGCGCTGGGCCTGCAAAGCGCGGACCTGCAGCGCCGGTGCCGCCCCCGTGCACGCGCCGCCCGGCGGCTGCTCGCTGCTGCCGCCCCGTGGCCGAATCGCGGTACTGCAGCGCCGGCACCGCTCAGGTGCGCAGCAGCGCCGCCGCCGCCGCCGCCTTCGCTGCTGCCGCCCCGAAGCCGAAGCGTGGTCCTGCAGCCCGGCGTTCGCGCGCCGGCTCTGGCCCCTCCATGCGCCGTCCCCATCCCGGTGCCTCCCTCATCCCGGTGCATTCGTCATCCCGGGCGGCAATGGTTAGGGTGCCCCCCCCCCCGCATGCCAGCACCCCCAAGAGTATCGGCGTGTCCCGGTGCTGTCCCCATCCCTGGGGCAGCTCCCCGTCCCCTGTCCCTGCGGCTGGTCGTTGGGCTCTGTGTTCCCCCAATAAACCACGGGGACGGAGGGGACCCCTGGGGACAGGGGGTGGGGACCCCCAGAGAGTAGGCTGTGCTGCCGTCGCTCCTCGGTGCTGGCCCTGCTTGTCCCCTGTCCCCCCAGCGGTGACGAACTCCGGGCCACTGGCGGGGACCCTCACTGTCACCTTCCCCCCATGCCGGTTGCCACCAGCGACAGGGACAGCGACGCACCCCCGGGGGTGTTTGGGGTCCCCAGGGTGGGAGCGGAGCTGCAGGATGCCGGGTCCCCCCTGCCCGAGCCCTGCAGACCCACCCAGGTGGAGCGCAGGCAACCCCGGCCCTGTCCCCAGCCCTGTCTCCGCGTGGCCGTGGGTCGGTGCTGCCATTGCGTGGCCAGCGGCTGGGAGGACACAGCTCCCGCCGGCTGGGGCCAGAGGAGCCCGGCAGCCTGGGGACCCCCGGGAAGGGCTGGCTGTCATGGGGACTCGGCGCCCAGGGCCCAGGGCACCCCAGAGACCCTACAACAGGGTGCAGCATGAACTATTTTATTACCTGTGCAGTATCCATGAGTGAGTCCCCATCGTTCCCATCCTGGTCCCCCAGTGGGTCGGGGTCCCAGCTGCCCCTGGGGGTGGCTGCAGGTGTCGGGGGTGGGATCCCTTCTCCCCGCGGTGGCCCCCACCTCCCCAGGGTCATCCCTCCCAATCTCAACTCCCCACATGGTGTCCTCAATCTCCCGAGAAACACCTCTGTCCCCCAATGTCCCCCTACCTACCCCACTCCCAGGGTCCCTCCCGGACCCCAGGATTCCCCCCCTGCCCCATCCTGAGGCCACCCCCCCCCCATCCCCATGGTCATGAGACACACACACGCACACCCCCTCCAGCACTGGGGAGACACTGGGAAGAGCCGGCACTGCCATCTCGGGGACCTGCTAGCCCTCATCCTCCCTAAAGTCTTGCACCATGCTCTGCTCCTTGGGGGGAGTGCCCACAGTCAGGGGGGTGGGGGCTCCCCTCCTCCCCAGGGAACCCCCCCAACCTGTCCAGGGCACCCTCTGCCACCTCCCCAGGGTCCAATCACCGTAACAGGGTCTGACCCTGGGATCCCGCTGGTTAACGTCAGGTGCAAGAGAAGGTTCCTCATTACTCCTTGATTAGTTCTTAGGTGCCAGCTCGAGCTGGGTGCCTCCAGAGAGGGACCCCTACCCCGGATCACCCTCCTTGCACACCTGCACCCGTTGCAGGAGGGTCCACGCACACCATGGGAGCCATGTGGGAACCAGAGGCGGCCTCGAGGCTGCTCAGCAGCAGTCAAAACACCCCAGTGGTTTCAGGCACCGGCTGTTTTGCTCCCGAACCCAAGGGTACTGCCGAGAAAAATAACCACCACTGTCACACGAGGGTCCTGCACATTCCCCACCATCGCACAAGGGTCCCCGTGGACCTGCCCGCCATTGCACGAGGGTCCCCTGCACACCAACCAATTGCATAAGGGTCTTCCTGCACTGCCCCCCCCATTGCATGGGTGTCTCCACACACCGACCCCCCGCTGCGCAAAGGTCCCTGCACAATCCCCACCGTTGCAGGGGGGTCCGTGCGCAGGTACCCGCCGTGCACAAGGCGCCGTGCGCATGCGCACTTCCGGGGCGGGGACTACAACTCCCGGCGTGCCCCCCGCGGGCGGCCCGGAGGAGCCGCGCGCTGATTGGCTGCGGAGGATATTTCAACGGGGCGCGCGGCGGGCTCTGCACCCAGGCGGCGGCGGCGGCGGCGGCGGCGGCGGCGGCGGCGGCGGCGGCGGCGGCGGCGGCGGCGGCGGCGGCGGCGGCGGCGGCGGCGGCGGCGGCGGCGGCGGCGGCGGCAGTGGCAGTAGTCTGAGGTGCCGCGGGCACGGCGGGCTGGCGGGAGGCTGGGGACCCCCCGGGGGACTGAGGAGGGGGGCTGTGCGTCTCGGGGGGACCGGGGAGGGGGGCCGGGGGGGGCTGTGCGTCCCGGAGGGGGCCGGGGAGGGGGCCCGGGGGGGCTGTGCGTCCCGGAGGGGGCCGGGGAGGGGGCCGGGGGGGGCTGTGCGTCCCGGAGGGGGCCGGGGGGGGCTGTGCGTCCCGGAGGGGGGCCGGGGCGGGGCTGTACGTCCCGGAGGGGGCCGGGGAGGGGGCCCGGGGGGGGGGCTGTGCGTCCCGGAGGGGGCCCGGGGGGGGGCTGTGCGTCCCGGAGGGGGCCGGGGAGGGGGGCCGGGGGGGGGCTGTGCGTCCCGGAGGGGGCCGGGGGGGGGGGGCTGTGCGTCCCGGGGGGGCCGGGGAGGGGGGCCGGGGGGGGCTGTGCGTCCCGGAGGGGGCCGGGGAGGGGGGACTGTTCGTCCTAGGGGGGCTGGGGAGTGGGGCTGGGGGCGGGGGCTGCAGTCCCCCAAGGAGCTGGGGAGTGGGGCTGTGGGTCCTGGCGGGGCTTGAGAGTGGGGCTTGGGGCTCCCACGGGGCTGGAAAATGGTGTGGTCGGGTGCTGTGAGCACCGGGGGTCCTGGGGCTGGGAGGCGCTTGCAAACACCGGGGAGGGGCTGCGAGCATGGGGGGGCACAAGGGTTGCACCAGGGTCGGTGCACGATCACCTCCATTGTACGGGTGTCGATGTACAGCCAGCCGGGCTGCACGAGGCGCCGTGCGCATGCGCGGTCCCGGGGCGGGGACTACAACTCCCGGCGTGCCCCGCGCGGGCGGTCCGGTGGAGCCGCGCGCTGATTGGCTGCGGAGGGTATTTCAACGGGGCGCGCGGCGGGCTCTGCACCCAGGCGGCGGCGCAGCGTGAGTGTGAGGGTCCGCGGGCCCGGGGAGCCGAGGAGTGGGGCTGTGGCGGGGGGGGGGGCGGTCCTGCAGGCTCCGGGGACGGGGGCTGGGGGGGCTCCAGGCGGGGGAGGGGCTGTGAGCATCTGGGGAGTGGGGCTGGGGGGCGGGGCTGTGTGCCCTAGGGGGGCCGCGCAGTGGGGCCGGGGCGGGGTGGGCGCTGTGTGCAAACAGACCCTCCCTGCGAGTCCCCACTGTCGCCCCGTGGGGCCGGGCACCCCCCAGCCCTCCCTGCAGGCAGACGGGCAGCCTGTAGGCAATGGAGGCCGCCCGCCCCAGCGAGGTGCTCGAGCCTGGGGGCTTCACGGGCCGAGTCGAGGGGGAGGAGCTGCTGGAGAGAGGGCTTAGAAACGGCCTTCTGCCCCCGAAACTGCTGGAGCATTTGAAGGGGAGGGACAGGTCCACCCCAGGGCCCCAAGGGGAAGCCCTCGGAGCAGGGACTTGGGGTCGTTCCAGGAGCAAAAGCTGGTCCCAGCCAGCTCGCCTCTGCTCCCCCGGCACCGGGATCGGACCTTTCAGCCCCGTTTCTGCCAGAAGCATCACACAAGCGCTTGCCCTCCCCGGGGGCATCTTTGGGCCTTGAGAACAGGCGCAGCAGCTGGGTTTTTGGGCTCAGAAATGGGTGCCAAGTGAGCTGGTTTGGGGGCCCAAAGCAGAAGCCGGTTTGGCCGTTTGTGCGGGGGGCTGGGAGGGCATTGGGGGCTGCGGGGGAAAGCAGGGGGTGGGCAGGGTGCGTGGACCCTCCCCGGGGGGAGGGGCTCTGGTCCTGCTGGACCCTGAAGTGCGGGAGGCCGGCACGCACCAGGCCCAACTCAACGTCTGCGGTGGTCTCTGGGGGGAAGAGGTGGTCTCTGCTTTTCAGACCCCGCACGCCCTCTTCGAGTCCAGCTCTTGCTTGTCGACTGCTTCGAATAGTTATTAACTGATTAGTCGTACAAACTAATTGATATTTATACAATGTCCAACTATGATATTTAATCCTAATAGTCGAGTTTTGACGGCGATTGGTTTACGACCTTGTCAAAAGCCCAGGCTGTTGCAAATAGCTGGAGCTTGTAAGGAGAAGGAGCTGAAATCAACGGTGCAGAGCTGGAGCTTCAATTAGCCAGAACCGTCGCAAGCAGGAGCTGGAACGAGACGGGGTGTCCGCTGTCTGGGGCATGCCTTAGCCAGAGGCAAAATTACCAGCAGCTGTAACGAGCGGGAGCTGCGATTCGCTGCAGTGTCTGTTTGCCGGAGCATCCGTCGGCCAGACTGCACTCCCAGCACGGCTGAAGAGCAGCCAGGCGCAGGCAGGGCTGTCCCCGGCAAGGCGCTCCGAGCGGCAGGGAGGCGAGTTGTCCTTCTGCTAGCGGGGAGCCCGGCCTCTTCCCTCGGGGATTAAATCCACGCCACGCGTGGATCCGCTCTCTTTGCGTGGAGGGTCTCTCCCGGTCCCGTTCCCGAGGGCTGAAGCGAGGTCCCCCGGGGGGCAGGCGGCAGCACGAGGCGGCGGTGTCTCCCCGGTACCCGGCAAAGGGGAGCGAAACCGGCCGGCTGGAGCTCCCGGGGTGCACAGCCCGGCCCCGCACGGCAGAATCCTTCCCTGGGTTTTCACCGTTGGCTGGGTGTAACAAACAGGTTCATTTTGTGCCTCCTCTTTTCCCAGCGTCACCTTCTGCGTCACGTGAAGAAAATCCTGCGTGGTTGACGCCGCTTGCTGCTCAGGTGATGGCATGTGTGGGGCCGGGGGAGCCGGGAGAAACATTGGCGCGTTCAAGGTCGCTGCAGGTGCTCCCCGTTAAACCCAGGGAAAAGGCAAATTTGCTGCCGGTGCAGAAAAGCTGATGAACAATTGCCGTGAACAGAGTGTGCGTGCCTCGTTCCCGCATCGGTCCCTGGGTAGTTACGAGTGTTTTCCTTTCAGGGAAAAGAATGAGCTTTCATCTACGAAAAATTAAGAGCTGCCTGTGTCCTTCTTTAAGTTCAAGTGTTTCTCTTCTGTTTGTTCTTACTGATTTTATGGGCAGGTTGGAAATAGCCTTTTATTTTTATAGGCATAACTCAATTTGTAGTACTACGTGGTGTCAGGAGAGTGAATTTTGGAGCACCCAGGTATCACTAGAAACGGAATGAATGAGACACGATGGAAACTGATATTTAAACTTGATTTTTACTTGATATTTTTTTTTTCCTGAGAGTGTTGACGGCACGTTGTCCTGTGGCTCAATCCACGTTCTGTTCAGTGGAGTCTTCAGTCTAGGACTTTTAAGGAAAAAAGTTGGTCCTTCCGAAAAAGGGCTAGTCGTTCATAGGCTCGAGGCATAGACTTGGAGAGCCGCTTAAGTACGTGATCAGAATTAAAGCCAAATGTCGCTTCGTGTTGCTGCTGTTGGCCTTCACTTTCGTTAATTTCCCCGCTGCTCCGTCATGGTTGGGAGCTCTGAATCATCATTTTTTTCACTCCCTAACGCATTTTTCTCCCCAAGGAGAGGCTACGTTTAAAAGTTACTTAGTTTCCTCGCAAATGCATCGGTCAATAAAACGGAGTTATGATTATTAAAACCACACAAATGACACCGGTCTTACAGATCTGGACTATTTCTGAACACGTGTTCATCGCGTGCAGATGTCATCGGGATACGGATCACCTGCATTTCATGCTCTGACGAGACAATCTGCTGAGACAGGGACGAGCTCCAAAAGAAAAAAAAGGTACAACGTCAAGGTTTTGTTTTGTTGTTGGTTTTTGTGGGCTTTTTGTGTTTGTGTTATTTTTTGGTTTGTGTTTTTTTTTTTTTTTAAAAAGAGTGCGATGTTGACTGGTGGCAGCCTGCAGAGCTCTCTTGCTGCCTGACCTCTCCTTTTCTTCTCTGTCACTCCTCTTTCGTGGCTGTAATTTTCACTCGGGTAGTTTTAGAAGAGCGATTTAGTTCCTCGCCTGTGTAGATGTGCTGGTAATACCTGGAAGGTAAATGCTTGAACCGGTAGCGAATAACTTGGCTACAAGTAGAATTTCTGAAGGAAGAACAACAACAGCAGGAAGCAAGTAGCGAGTTACCCCAAATTTGTGTGTGTCAAACACATCAAAGTTTTATTGCCAAACATTGTTTGGCAATGTGTTCCAAATGGCTCGTTTTGGTAAACATAAATTTTCAGGAAGTTCAGGGTTGTGTGTGGAAAAACGTGCCCCTCTGTCTAGGTGTCCTGCTACGTAAATAGCATCAGTCAGTAGCACATCCAGCGGCAGGGCTGCTGTTCCCTGCTCTCGATATTGCCGTAGTAGTGTTGTGATATTTCGACCTAAGAGGCGGGTTTAGGAATGGAAGGAGAATGCCTGCGTTCTGCAAGGGCTACGAATGCCGACCCTTTTCTCTGCCTGCTGCTTTCCTGTGCGTGAGATGAAACTGTATTGTTTTTCTCCCTTGTTCCCGGTAGAAATATTTCTGAAGCTGTCGCTGCTGTGGGTTTGCAATGTGCGTTACTGCGTTTTTGTAGAGTTCTAGTTACGGATCGTTTCTGCCGCGGCAAAGTGTCAAGATACGGTTTTCAGTTTAAAGCTTCAGAAGCTGCATTCGCTGAAATCGGCGTAGGTGAAGCTGGTTGTTGTGGTTTAACCCGGCAGGCAGCTAAACACCACGCAGCTGCTCGCTTGCTCCCCCTGCCCCCAAAGTGGGGTGGGGGAGAGAATCGGAAAAAAAAGTGAAGTTCGTGGGGTGAAGTAAAGACAGTTTAATGGGACAGAACAGGAAGGGGAAACAATCGTAACGATAAAAGAATATACAAAATAAGCGGCGCACAATGCGATTGCTCACCGCCCGCCGACTGATGCCCAGCCGGTCCCCGAGCGGCAGTCGCCGCCGCCCGGCCAACTCCCCCAGCTTATGTACTGAGCGTGACGTCATATGGTACGGACTGTCCCTTTGGCCGGTTTGGGTCATCTGTCCTGGCTAAGGTCCCTCCCAGCTTCTCGCTGGCAGGGCATGAGAAGCTGAAAAGTCCCCGACTAGCGTAAGCGCTACTTAGCCACAACTAAAACATCAGCGCGTTATCCACGTTTTTCTCGTCCTAAATCTAAAACACAGCGCTATACCAGTTACCAGGAAGAGAATTAACTCTATCCCAGCCGAAACCAGGACGCTGGTCTTGCGCATGATCCCGCTGTGCTCGCAGGGGTGCTCAGTGGCTCCTCATCAAAACAGCGAGGTGTGTGTGGACGTCCGTAGGGTTGCGCTAGGGGTCTGGGGGCGTTATGTATTTTTGCTGTTGGAAGACGGAATAGAGCGTGTGCCTGTTAAATCTAACGATGGTCGAAGCTTGGGAGGGACCCTGAGCAGGTTTGGTGGCACAACTGCAGTTTTCAAAGATCTCGACCGTTTGGAGAAACGGCCTGGAAAAAAGGATTCCTCTTTTGCAGCGAGTTCGCGAGGACAGACGGGTTGCCGTACTCTTTAACAAAAATACTCAACTTGGGACGTATCGGGTGAGGAAATCGCGGCTCTACTTAGGCTTGAGAAAACGTACGTAGGTGTCTGTGCCTGTCACCTGCGCGTCTCTAGGCAAGTGAGTTCTAAAGCTGCCGATGAGCCAAAAGAAAAGGCACGGTTGTCTAAAACATGCAGAAGCTCTAGTGGCCTGTCTCAACAACTGCACCAAAGATGATGCAAAATACTTTCTCCTCCACTCAGTTGTAGTCTTCACAGAAAAGGAAGCTTTGTGCTAAACGTTTTTTTTTTGGTTTTTTTTTTTTTTTTCCTTTCCTCTCAGCAGAATGTCAACTGCCGTGAAAGTACGAGACGGATGGAAAGGATCCATAGTGGTCTGCAAGTACAAGGTATGCCTGTGATGTGTGTCTGCATTTTTCCTAAGGTGCTTGTAGTGTGGACTTTACAGTTAACACGAAGAATGTGGCAGCTCTCCTTCTATCTGATTTTTTTAACATGAAATATTTTAACACAAATACTAAAAATAAAGGTCTGTTCTGGAGCGTGGTACGCCTATTCAAGGCTTGCTTTCCTTCGTCTATTTTCTCTTCCTGAAAGCAGAGTCTTCTGTTTCTGT
Source organism: Calonectris borealis (assembly GCF_964195595.1). NCBI lineage: Eukaryota > Metazoa > Chordata > Aves > Procellariiformes > Procellariidae > Calonectris > Calonectris borealis. The sequence continues at coordinate 45,213 of NW_027441490.1, read as the reverse complement.
GCGCTTGCTATTAAAGGGTGCTGTGAAAATAATGTTGGACTAGAAGAGGAAAGGAACTGTTTGTAAGAGTTCGGACGTTCGGGAGAAACAGGCTTTGTTTTCACGATAAAAGCTTAATGCTTTTTCAGTCAGTCAGTGTTTAAAATACCTTACAGGAGCACTCGAAAACCTTACTGAGATACTGGCATCTGTGCTAAAAGCAATCAAGGTTAAAGAAGAGGCGTGGACAACACGGGACAAATCGGCGTCGCTTCGGTGTGTTTTCCAGGCTTTCCCGAGAAGCGGTAGCAGCCTCGTAACTAGCGACAGAGAGTCCTGATGTGTTTTCGGTGAGTTACTGATTCTCTAATGTCCTTTTTCCTAACCTGCAGCGCGTAATTTTGACTTCGGGTGGAAAGAGATTTTCCAGAATGGAAATCTTTTTCATTCAAAGGAGTTGCCTTTTACAAACTTCCCATCAGAATGGATCTTCAGAGATGACGTGCTTGGCAGTAGAAGTCATCCGCAAGGAGACTTTTCACTCTCTCTGGAAAAAAAAAAAGGAGTTAAGTCGATTTCCTTGCAAGGACCCAAGCGCAGCACATCTTCCAATAGTCGACGTACGGCTGATCTTTGGTTCTCGGGTGTAACGGTCGAGAGATCGTAAAGACGCGTTCCTCCGCACGCTTGGGTACAGCCAACAGCGTTAGCAAACCTGCCAGTCCTTTTTGGTAGCCTTATGTATTGCAGCACCGGGGATTTGATATTCCCCACCGCCTGCCCCCCCCCCCCCCCAAAAAAGTAAAACCGTATGGGAGATCTCTTATCTCACTGATTTTTCTATCATAAATGAAATTTTAAAAAGAAAGTTAAAATTGTCTAATTTCCAAACTGACTTGCGTTGTTTAAACTGCAACTGCCAAATAGCTGTAGCGTATAATTTATTAGGTGTGCTTAAGCAGTTGGGTAGTTGCTCTAAGCGTTTAAAAAGAGAGGCAACTGAACGTTAGGGGCTTTTTTCCCGATCTTTTGGCAGAGTGCTCTGAAGCACTTTATTTCTGTCTCGCTTTCGACGGCGCGTTTCCCCGGCAGTTCGGTAGCATCGGTCTCGGCGCAGCTGGCCAGGCGTCCCTCCTAGTCATGTCACACACGCAAAACCCCTGGTCAAACGATAGCTGTGTAGCTTGGAGGTAGATAATTTAACGGTATGAATTCACAGCTACGCAATTTCAATGAACGCAAAAGGAAAATCAAATATTTTTATAGTACGAGTCTTCTCATTGTACGTATGTAAGCGTGCGCACGCCTTTTTAGCATAAAATGAATTGCTGAGATTTGTTCTTTCTTTTTCATTTTACTCTTCAAAGTTTTACGCTTCACTTTCAGCTTTATCGGCCAAGCGAGTGAGATGCGCAGCAGCAGCAGCAGCAGCGCAAGGGCTGGAGCTGCGGCGGTGGATCCGTGAGCGTAGATGCTGATTACGGCGCGCCCTTGTCCTGCAGCCTCACGGGGTTATCTCCCTGCAGCGGTGCTGTAAGGAAGGGACGAGGCGTTTTCCGACACCAGCGAGAGCGTTTACTTCTCTGCGAAGAACGTGTTCAGAATTGTGTCAATTAGTCTTCACGCTGATTTTAAGCGTTCGAATCGCTCGAGCTTTTAAAGGCGGCGTTGTATTTCGAGCTGACCCGTTTGCCTGGCACCCTCCTTTAGCTCGACTGCTACCCTCTCCCTTGCCCTGACCGAATTCCTCTGCTGCCTTCGGTGCTGTTTTTTTAACGTGCTGAAATATCCGTTGGGATTTTTGTTTTTCAGATGCCTCGCTGTGAGCGTCCCGTGGTGCTCAGGAGAGACCCCCGGCCCAGGTTTGCCTGCCGGTCGTTGGGCGTGCTGAGGGTGAGGGGCCGGCTGGCAGCCTGCGGGACGGGGGCTGGGGGGGGCTGCAAGCGTTTGGGGGGGCTGCCCCTCCTTTATCTTTCTAGCAGAGCCCCCCTTTTTGGCGGGGGTGCGTGCGTACATACGTAAACGGCATTATTAAAGTAACGAGCTGCCGGTTGGGGCCGTTTCCCTCGTTTTGTGTCTTTTTGGGGGGGTGAATAAAAAGGGGGGGTTGGGGGGCCTGGAGGGGTGATGATGTCATTTGGGGCACCCCAGCATCACCACGGGGGTGATGATGCCGTGGAGGAGCAGGTGAGTGGGGAATGGGGGGTCATGGGGGTCCGTGTCCCCCCCCCCCCCCCCAAGGGGGTCACAGCCCAAATTGCCTGAAAATTCATGGGGGGGGGGTTCAAAAATTTTTAAAAACTGTAAATATATCTGTGAGGCCTCGAAATAGAAAAAAATCTCTCCTTGTTACGTATATTGAAAAATAATATTAATTTATACGTACAAAAGGATTTCAAAATAAGGACCTATATCTGCCCTATTATATAAAGGATTTTAGAGTATAAAAAAATTCGAAAGATGTATATAGGGTTTTAAGATACAAAAATAACTCACGTCTGTATAAATTAAAAAATAAAGAACTTCCAAATGCAAAAAGGATGATACATTTTATACATGAAGGAATTTAAAATAGAAAAAGGTCTGAATAGATACCGCTATCTACACTTACTACGTGTTACATAGAGAGTCTACATAGACATTATATGTAATCTAAGAGATTATGTACAAGTGTAAATAGACATCTAAGTCTAAAACCTAAGTCTATAAAGATATAGGTGTAAATATATGTAAGTGTAAATAGAGAAGTCTATAAAGACATTTAAGTGTTCAAAATATGTAAGTCAACAGATCCATAGTCTGAGCAGGTATTATATATAAGAAGTGGGAAATAGGGGGGTATAAGTGAAACATAAATATATTCACTAAATATATATAGAGAGATATGTGTAAATACATTAAGTGTAAATGTCTCTGATAATAAGGTTTTTAAAATGCAAAGAAACCCTGTTTACAGAAAGGATTTTAAAATTCGACACACACACACACACACACACACACACACACCCCCCCCACACACACCACCCCCCCCCCCACCACCCCCCCCCCCCACACACACACACCACCCCCCCCCCACACACCCCCCCCACACACACACCCCGCCCCAAATCCCCTCTCTATTGAAGATATAAAAGTGCTTTCAAAAGCTGCCTCTTCCCTGTTCTCCTTTTCCGCCTGTTCCCATCCTGATTGGGGGCCAGTTCCCCCAACAGGGACTTTCCCCTGCAGGGCTGCGCACGCAGAGCGGGACCTGCCGCCATGGCCTAAAAATACCACAAAACCCCTAATTCGGGGCCTGCAAGGGGTGGGGAAAAAAAAGCCCGCAATTTTGGGGGAAAAATACCCAACTTGGAGCTCCCGGGAAAGCCAAATCCGCCTGGATTTGGGCAGCCGGAAAGCAAAAAAAACCCCATTTTCACGCACAAAACAAAAAAGCAAAAACCACCAATTTTTGTTGTGAAAAAGCGTTGAAAAACCTCCAAATGGTGGAATGTTTTGGAAAAGGAAAAAACCCCAATTTTGATATTATGGAAAAGCAAAAAACCCCCCGATTTGGGGAAGATTTGGGGTGAAACACCAGCCACTTGAGGGGCATCGCTCGTGGTTATCCAGCGAGGGTCAGTCATCGGGAACGGATTATCTGTTGCGGGTCATCCCAGGTGAGTTTTCTGCTGTGGGTGGTCCCGGGTGGACCCCCTGGCGTAGGTCACCCCCACGCATGTCCCCCCCCGCCCCTCCCGGTGTCCGCCCCGCCTTTCCCGTGCGAGGTTTTCCCCGTGACGCGCCCCCCGTATCCCCTGCCCTCCTACCTCGTGCCCGCACTGCCCTCCTCTCTCCTCTCCCTCCTCCCACCCCCCGTGTTCCGCACTGCCTCCCCGTAACCCCTCTGCCCCGGACCCCTGGGGTGCTGCCTGCCCCGCCAACCTGCCCGTTGCCCCCCGCCCAAACTCTGGCACCCCCCTCCCGCTCCCCCGCACCCCACTCCCACCCCGCTCTCCCTCCTCCTGCGTTTTGGGTTTGTGCTGCAAACGGCGTCGGTGACGCGGGGCTGCGTGAGTTCCCGCTGCGCAGCGCTTGCACGGCGCCGGGGGCTGTGCTGCTCCTCGCCCCGCCCTGCCGGCGAGCGGGCTGGGGGTGCGCGAGGGCCTGGGAGGGGGCACCGCTGGGAGAGCTGACCCCGGCGGACCCAGGGGATGTTCCAGACCCTGTGACGTCAGGAAATAAAACTCGGGGGGCGGTTGGCGGGGGGGCCGCTGCTGGGCTGCGGCTGGCTGGGCATCGGGCGGTTGGCGGTGAGCCGTTGTTTTCATTTGTACCGCTTGTCTGTCTGGGGTTTTTCGCTCTGTTGTTTGGGGGTTTTTTCCCCCCTTTTCCTTACAAGTGGAGTTTTTTCACTTTTGCCCTTCCAATTCTCTCCCCCCTCCCACTGAGGGGGGAGCGAGTGAGCGGTTGCGTGGTGCTGAGTTGCCAGCTGGGATTAAACCACGGCACAAGGTGAGTTGCAAGCCCTGCTGGCTAAACGCTTTAGGCTCTCCGTGTTATTCCTGCCATCTTGCCATCCTTGTTCTTTCCTGCTGCTTTCAAGTGCCTTGTGCTCCAGCAGCAGGCTGGGAAGGAGGGTTGTGGCAGGAGCTGCAGCACCCTGTGACTCCTTCTCAGGCTGCTAGCTTCGCCCTTTGTATGGGCTGCCGAGGTCGTCGGCTCCGCAGGGGCCACAGGCAGCCCGCAGAGCTTGACGCCAAGCCGTTCCTTTCCCCTCTGCGCAGCAGCGGTTCTGCCGCTGCTACAGGCAGCCGCTTGCTCGAGGGCGAGGGGCTGGGATGACGACAGGCTGCTGCACGCTTCAGTCGAACTGAGACGCCGTTCTCTGAGGAGCCGGTGCAAGGAGAGCTCAGGTCCGTTCTGTACTGCCGATGGCTCTTCACAAGGGAAGCGTGCTCTGGTTTTAGCAGAAAAAGGTGTCGGTCACAGGCAGCCGCCTATCACTGCGCACAGCTCAGCTATTTGGCAGGGGTCTTGCTTGTTCAAGTAGAGGCGTATTCCTCGCCTTGCAGTCTCGATGGCAAAACAATCGGGGGTTCAAGCTACAAAAGCACAGAGCAAGGATGGAACCTGCCGGGCTCTACGGTCAACTGCTGAGGACGCCTAATACACCAGCAGGCCTCTTGGCTTTCCCTGCCTCATTTCTAATTCCTTTGCACGCTGGAGGGCAGGGTGGTAAGTGACGTCGTGCAGTGTCTCTCCTCCAAGTGGCAAGCCCTGCGCGTGTGCAGGATGAGGAGAGCAGAGTGCTGATAGCACAGAGGCGAGGAAAGCTGCAAACACCGCAACACAGCCCCAGGACCACCAGCGTATCGCTCGTTGTTTGCAGGTCAGCCACTGGCACCGGGTCTGCTCAGAAGCGCGGTTTCCTGATGGACATAGCTGCCCCTCCCCTGCTCTCAGGGTGTCACCCGTGTGGCATCGTACAGAGGCGATGAAGATTAGTGCCCGGGCCGCGAGTGGGAAAAGGGCAGGGAAATCTAAGCCCAGTACCGCCAGTAAGCAGTTACCGTCTTTCGATGGTACGAACCGGGCGGAGACAAGGGGAAAGGGCCGGTGTGGCGACGGTGGCACCCGGCGGGCGGAATTGGGTACTGCAGCTCTTGAGCCGCGCATGCGCAGTGGCGCGCTCCCCTTTGCTCGCTGCTGCCACCGAGCGACCAGAATTCGGTACTGCAGCTCTTGAGCCGCGCATGCGCGGTGGCGCGCTTTTCTTTGCTCGCTGCTGCCACCAAGCGACCAAAGCCGGGTACTGCAGCTCTTGAGCCGCGCATGCGCGGTGGCGCGCTCTCCTTTTCTCGCTGCTGCCACCGAGCGACCAGAATTCGGTACTGCAGCTCTTGAGCCGCGCATGCGCGGTGGCGCGCTCTCCTTTGCTCGCTGCTGCCACCGAGCGACCAGAATTCGGTACTGCAGCTCTTGAGCCGCGCATGCGCGGTAGCGCGCCTTTCTTTGCTCGCTGCTGCCACCGAGCGACCAGAATTCGGTACTGCAGCTCTTGAGCCGCGCATGCGCAGTGGCGCGCCTTTCTTTGCTCGCCGCTGCCACCGAGCGACCAGAATTGGGTACTGCAGCTCTTGAGCCGCGCATGCGCAGTAGCGCGCTCTCCTTTGCTCGCTGCTGCCACCGAGCGACCAAAATTCGGTACTGCAGCTCTTGAGCCGCGCATGCGCGGTGGCGCCCCCTTTCTCCGCGCTGCCGTCCGCCGGTAACGGCAATGCCGTACTGTGGTGCCTGCGGGGTGATGCCGCCGCGTTCGTTGGTTCGTTCCGGTAAGGAAACGCCGCTGCCGCCCCACGTGCGCGGTGCCGGCGGGCGCTGGGCCTGCAAAGCGCGGACCTGCAGCGCCGGTGCCGCCCCCGTGCACGCGCCGCCCGGCGGCTGCTCGCTGCTGCCGCCCCGTGGCCGAATCGCGGTACTGCAGCGCCGGCACCGCTCAGGTGCGCAGCAGCGCCGCCGCCGCCGCCGCCTTCGCTGCTGCCGCCCCGAAGCCGAAGCGTGGTCCTGCAGCCCGGCGTTCGCGCGCCGGCTCTGGCCCCTCCATGCGCCGTCCCCATCCCGGTGCCTCCCTCATCCCGGTGCATTCGTCATCCCGGGCGGCAATGGTTAGGGTGCCCCCCCCCCCGCATGCCAGCACCCCCAAGAGTATCGGCGTGTCCCGGTGCTGTCCCCATCCCTGGGGCAGCTCCCCGTCCCCTGTCCCTGCGGCTGGTCGTTGGGCTCTGTGTTCCCCCAATAAACCACGGGGACGGAGGGGACCCCTGGGGACAGGGGGTGGGGACCCCCAGAGAGTAGGCTGTGCTGCCGTCGCTCCTCGGTGCTGGCCCTGCTTGTCCCCTGTCCCCCCAGCGGTGACGAACTCCGGGCCACTGGCGGGGACCCTCACTGTCACCTTCCCCCCATGCCGGTTGCCACCAGCGACAGGGACAGCGACGCACCCCCGGGGGTGTTTGGGGTCCCCAGGGTGGGAGCGGAGCTGCAGGATGCCGGGTCCCCCCTGCCCGAGCCCTGCAGACCCACCCAGGTGGAGCGCAGGCAACCCCGGCCCTGTCCCCAGCCCTGTCTCCGCGTGGCCGTGGGTCGGTGCTGCCATTGCGTGGCCAGCGGCTGGGAGGACACAGCTCCCGCCGGCTGGGGCCAGAGGAGCCCGGCAGCCTGGGGACCCCCGGGAAGGGCTGGCTGTCATGGGGACTCGGCGCCCAGGGCCCAGGGCACCCCAGAGACCCTACAACAGGGTGCAGCATGAACTATTTTATTACCTGTGCAGTATCCATGAGTGAGTCCCCATCGTTCCCATCCTGGTCCCCCAGTGGGTCGGGGTCCCAGCTGCCCCTGGGGGTGGCTGCAGGTGTCGGGGGTGGGATCCCTTCTCCCCGCGGTGCCCCCCACCTCCCCAGGGTCATCCCTCCCAATCTCAACTCCCCACATGGTGTCCTCAATCTCCCGAGAAACACCTCTGTCCCCCAATGTCCCCCTACCTACCCCACTCCCAGGGTCCCTCCCGGACCCCAGGATTCCCCCCCTGCCCCATCCTGAGGCCACCCCCCCCCCATCCCCATGGTCATGAGACACACACACGCACACCCCCTCCAGCACTGGGGAGACACTGGGAAGAGCCGGCACTGCCATCTCGGGGACCTGCTAGCCCTCATCCTCCCTAAAGTCTTGCACCATGCTCTGCTCCTTGGGGGGAGTGCCCACAGTCAGGGGGGTGGGGGCTCCCCTCCTCCCCAGGGAACCCCCCCAACCTGTCCAGGGCACCCTCTGCCACCTCCCCAGGGTCCAATCACCGTAACAGGGTCTGACCCTGGGATCCCGCTGGTTAACGTCAGGTGCAAGAGAAGGTTCCTCATTACTCCTTGATTAGTTCTTAGGTGCCAGCTCGAGCTGGGTGCCTCCAGAGAGGGACCCCTACCCCGGATCACCCTCCTTGCACACCTGCACCCGTTGCAGGAGGGTCCACGCACACCATGGGAGCCATGTGGGAACCAGAGGCGGCCTCGAGGCTGCTCAGCAGCAGTCAAAACACCCCAGTGGTTTCAGGCACCGGCTGTTTTGCTCCCGAACCCAAGGGTACTGCCGAGAAAAATAACCACCACTGTCACACGAGGGTCCTGCACATTCCCCACCATCGCACAAGGGTCCCCGTGGACCTGCCCGCCATTGCACGAGGGTCCCCTGCACACCAACCAATTGCATAAGGGTCTTCCTGCACTGCCCCCCCCATTGCATGGGTGTCTCCACACACCGACCCCCCGCTGCGCAAAGGTCCCTGCACAATCCCCACCGTTGCAGGGGGGTCCGTGCGCAGGTACCCGCCGTGCACAAGGCGCCGTGCGCATGCGCACTTCCGGGGCGGGGACTACAACTCCCGGCGTGCCCCCCGCGGGCGGCCCGGAGGAGCCGCGCGCTGATTGGCTGCGGAGGATATTTCAACGGGGCGCGCGGCGGGCTCTGCACCCAGGCGGCGGCGGCGGCGGCGGCGGCGGCGGCGGCGGCGGCGGCGGCGGCGGCGGCGGCGGCGGCGGCGGCGGCGGCGGCGGCGGCGGCGGCGGCGGCAGTGGCAGTAGTCTGAGGTGCCGCGGGCACGGCGGGCTGGCGGGAGGCTGGGGACCCCCCGGGGGACTGAGGAGGGGGGCTGTGCGTCTCGGGGGGACCGGGGAGGGGGGCCGGGGGGGGCTGTGCGTCCCGGAGGGGGCCGGGGAGGGGGCCCGGGGGGGCTGTGCGTCCCGGAGGGGGCCGGGGAGGGGGCCGGGGGGGGCTGTGCGTCCCGGAGGGGGCCGGGGGGGGCTGTGCGTCCCGGAGGGGGGCCGGGGCGGGGCTGTACGTCCCGGAGGGGGCCGGGGAGGGGGCCCGGGGGGGGGGCTGTGCGTCCCGGAGGGGGCCCGGGGGGGGGCTGTGCGTCCCGGAGGGGGCCGGGGAGGGGGGCCGGGGGGGGGCTGTGCGTCCCGGAGGGGGCCGGGGGGGGGGGGCTGTGCGTCCCGGGGGGGCCGGGGAGGGGGGCCGGGGGGGGCTGTGCGTCCCGGAGGGGGCCGGGGAGGGGGGACTGTTCGTCCTAGGGGGGCTGGGGAGTGGGGCTGGGGGCGGGGGCTGCAGTCCCCCAAGGAGCTGGGGAGTGGGGCTGTGGGTCCTGGCGGGGCTTGAGAGTGGGGCTTGGGGCTCCCACGGGGCTGGAAAATGGTGTGGTCGGGTGCTGTGAGCACCGGGGGTCCTGGGGCTGGGAGGCGCTTGCAAACACCGGGGAGGGGCTGCGAGCATGGGGGGGCACAAGGGTTGCACCAGGGTCGGTGCACGATCACCTCCATTGTACGGGTGTCGATGTACAGCCAGCCGGGCTGCACGAGGCGCCGTGCGCATGCGCGGTCCCGGGGCGGGGACTACAACTCCCGGCGTGCCCCGCGCGGGCGGTCCGGTGGAGCCGCGCGCTGATTGGCTGCGGAGGGTATTTCAACGGGGCGCGCGGCGGGCTCTGCACCCAGGCGGCGGCGCAGCGTGAGTGTGAGGGTCCGCGGGCCCGGGGAGCCGAGGAGTGGGGCTGTGGCGGGGGGGGGGGCGGTCCTGCAGGCTCCGGGGACGGGGGCTGGGGGGGCTCCAGGCGGGGGAGGGGCTGTGAGCATCTGGGGAGTGGGGCTGGGGGGCGGGGCTGTGTGCCCTAGGGGGGCCGCGCAGTGGGGCCGGGGCGGGGTGGGCGCTGTGTGCAAACAGACCCTCCCTGCGAGTCCCCACTGTCGCCCCGTGGGGCCGGGCACCCCCCAGCCCTCCCTGCAGGCAGACGGGCAGCCTGTAGGCAATGGAGGCCGCCCGCCCCAGCGAGGTGCTCGAGCCTGGGGGCTTCACGGGCCGAGTCGAGGGGGAGGAGCTGCTGGAGAGAGGGCTTAGAAACGGCCTTCTGCCCCCGAAACTGCTGGAGCATTTGAAGGGGAGGGACAGGTCCACCCCAGGGCCCCAAGGGGAAGCCCTCGGAGCAGGGACTTGGGGTCGTTCCAGGAGCAAAAGCTGGTCCCAGCCAGCTCGCCTCTGCTCCCCCGGCACCGGGATCGGACCTTTCAGCCCCGTTTCTGCCAGAAGCATCACACAAGCGCTTGCCCTCCCCGGGGGCATCTTTGGGCCTTGAGAACAGGCGCAGCAGCTGGGTTTTTGGGCTCAGAAATGGGTGCCAAGTGAGCTGGTTTGGGGGCCCAAAGCAGAAGCCGGTTTGGCCGTTTGTGCGGGGGGCTGGGAGGGCATTGGGGGCTGCGGGGGAAAGCAGGGGGTGGGCAGGGTGCGTGGACCCTCCCCGGGGGGAGGGGCTCTGGTCCTGCTGGACCCTGAAGTGCGGGAGGCCGGCACGCACCAGGCCCAACTCAACGTCTGCGGTGGTCTCTGGGGGGAAGAGGTGGTCTCTGCTTTTCAGACCCCGCACGCCCTCTTCGAGTCCAGCTCTTGCTTGTCGACTGCTTCGAATAGTTATTAACTGATTAGTCGTACAAACTAATTGATATTTATACAATGTCCAACTATGATATTTAATCCTAATAGTCGAGTTTTGACGGCGATTGGTTTACGACCTTGTCAAAAGCCCAGGCTGTTGCAAATAGCTGGAGCTTGTAAGGAGAAGGAGCTGAAATCAACGGTGCAGAGCTGGAGCTTCAATTAGCCAGAACCGTCGCAAGCAGGAGCTGGAACGAGACGGGGTGTCCGCTGTCTGGGGCATGCCTTAGCCAGAGGCAAAATTACCAGCAGCTGTAACGAGCGGGAGCTGCGATTCGCTGCAGTGTCTGTTTGCCGGAGCATCCGTCGGCCAGACTGCACTCCCAGCACGGCTGAAGAGCAGCCAGGCGCAGGCAGGGCTGTCCCCGGCAAGGCGCTCCGAGCGGCAGGGAGGCGAGTTGTCCTTCTGCTAGCGGGGAGCCCGGCCTCTTCCCTCGGGGATTAAATCCACGCCACGCGTGGATCCGCTCTCTTTGCGTGGAGGGTCTCTCCCGGTCCCGTTCCCGAGGGCTGAAGCGAGGTCCCCCGGGGGGCAGGCGGCAGCACGAGGCGGCGGTGTCTCCCCGGTACCCGGCAAAGGGGAGCGAAACCGGCCGGCTGGAGCTCCCGGGGTGCACAGCCCGGCCCCGCACGGCAGAATCCTTCCCTGGGTTTTCACCGTTGGCTGGGTGTAACAAACAGGTTCATTTTGTGCCTCCTCTTTTCCCAGCGTCACCTTCTGCGTCACGTGAAGAAAATCCTGCGTGGTTGACGCCGCTTGCTGCTCAGGTGATGGCACGTGTGGGGCCGGGGGAGCCGGGAGAAACATTGGCGCGTTCAAGGTCGCTGCAGGTGCTCCCCGTTAAACCCAGGGAAAAGGCAAATTTGCTGCCGGTGCAGAAAAGCTGATGAACAATTGCCGTGAACAGAGTGTGCGTGCCTCGTTCCCGCATCGGTCCCTGGGTAGTTACGAGTGTTTTCCTTTCAGGGAAAAGAATGAGCTTTCATCTACGAAAAATTAAGAGCTGCCTGTGTCCTTCTTTAAGTTCAAGTGTTTCTCTTCTGTTTGTTCTTACTGATTTTATGGGCAGGTTGGAAATAGCCTTTTATTTTTATAGGCATAACTCAATTTGTAGTACTACGTGGTGTCAGGAGAGTGAATTTTGGAGCACCCAGGTATCACTAGAAACGGAATGAATGAGACACGATGGAAACTGATATTTAAACTTGATTTTTACTTGATATTTTTTTTTTCCTGAGAGTGTTGACGGCACGTTGTCCTGTGGCTCAATCCACGTTCTGTTCAGTGGAGTCTTCAGTCTAGGACTTTTAAGGAAAAAAGTTGGTCCTTCCGAAAAAGGGCTAGTCGTTCATAGGCTCGAGGCATAGACTTGGAGAGCCGCTTAAGTACGTGATCAGAATTAAAGCCAAATGTCGCTTCGTGTTGCTGCTGTTGGCCTTCACTTTCGTTAATTTCCCCGCTGCTCCGTCATGGTTGGGAGCTCTGAATCATCATTTTTTTCACTCCCTAACGCATTTTTCTCCCCAAGGAGAGGCTACGTTTAAAAGTTACTTAGTTTCCTCGCAAATGCATCGGTCAATAAAACGGAGTTATGATTATTAAAACCACACAAATGACACCGGTCTTACAGATCTGGACTATTTCTGAACACGTGTTCATCGCGTGCAGATGTCATCGGGATACGGATCACCTGCATTTCATGCTCTGACGAGACAATCTGCTGAGACAGGGACGAGCTCCAAAAGAAAAAAAAGGTACAACGTCAAGGTTTTGTTTTGTTGTTGGTTTTTGTGGGCTTTTTGTGTTTGTGTTATTTTTTGGTTTGTGTTTTTTTTTTTTTTTAAAAAGAGTGCGATGTTGACTGGTGGCAGCCTGCAGAGCTCTCTTGCTGCCTGACCTCTCCTTTTCTTCTCTGTCACTCCTCTTTCGTGGCTGTAATTTTCACTCGGGTAGTTTTAGAAGAGCGATTTAGTTCCTCGCCTGTGTAGATGTGCTGGTAATACCTGGAAGGTAAATGCTTGAACCGGTAGCGAATAACTTGGCTACAAGTAGAATTTCTGAAGGAAGAACAACAACAGCAGGAAGCAAGTAGCGAGTTACCCCAAATTTGTGTGTGTCAAATGTGTTCCAAATGGCTCGTTTTGGTAAACATAAATTTTCAGGAAGTTCAGGGTTGTGTGTGGAAAAACGTGCCCCTCTGTCTAGGTGTCCTGCTACGTAAATAGCATCAGTCAGTAGCACATCCAGCGGCAGGGCTCCTGTTCCCTGCTCTCGATATGGCCGTAGTAGTGTTGTGATATTTCGACCTAAGAGGCGGGTTTAGGAATGGAAGGAGAATGCCTGCGTTCTGCAAGGGCTACGAATGCCGACCCTTTTCTCTGCCTGCTGCTTTCCTGTGCGTGAGATGAAACTGTATTTTTTTTCTCCCTTGTTCCCGGTAGAAATATTTCTGAAGCTGTCGCTGCTGTGGGTTTGCAATGTGCGTTACTGCGTTTTTGTAGAGTTCTAGTTACGGATCGTTTCTGCCGCGGCAAAGTGTCAAGATACGGTTTTCAGTTTAAAGCTTCAGAAGCTGCATTCGCTGAAATCGGCGTAGGTGAAGCTGGTTGTTGTGGTTTAACCCGGCAGGCAGCTAAACACCACGCAGCTGCCCGCTCGCTCCCCCTGCCCCCAAAGTGGGGTGGGGGAGAGAATCGGAAAAAAAAGTGAAGTTCGTGGGGTGAGGTAAAGACAGTTTAATGGGACAGAACAGGAAGGGGAAACAATCGTAACGATAAAAGAATATACAAAATAAGCGGCGCACAATGCGATTGCTCACCGCCCGCCGACTGATGCCCAGCCGGTCCCCGAGCGGCAGTCGCCGCCGCCCGGCCAACTCCCCCAGCTTATGTACTGAGCGTGACGTCATATGGTACGGACTGTCCCTTTGGCCGGTTTGGGTCATCTGTCCTGGCTAAGGTCCCTCCCAGCTTCTCGCTGGCAGGGCATGAGAAGCTGAAAAGTCCCCGACTAGCGTAAGCGCTACTTAGCCACAACTAAAACATCAGCGTGTTATCCACGTTTTTCTCGTCCTAAATCTAAAACACAGCGCTATACCAGTTACCAGGAAGAGAATTAACTCTATCCCAGCCGAAACCAGGACGCTGGTCTTGCGCATGATCCCGCTGTGCTCGCAGGGGTGCTCAGTGGCTCCTCATCAAAACAGCGAGGTGCGTGTGGACGTCCGTAGGGTTGCGCTAGGGGTCTGGGGGCGTTATGTATTTTTGCTGTTGGAAGACGGAATAGAGCGTGTGCCTGTTAAATCTAACGATGGTCGAAGGTTGGGAGGGACCCTGAGCAGGTTTGGTGGCACAACTGCAGTTTTCAAAGATCTCGACCGTTTGGAGAAACGGCCTGGAAAAAAGGATTCCTCTTTTGCAGCGAGTTCGCGAGGACAGACGGGTTGCCGTACTCTTTAACAAAAATACTCAACTTGGGACGTATCGGGTGAGGAAATCGCGGCTCTACTTAGGCTTGAGAAAACGTACGTAGGTGTCTGTGCCTGTCACCTGCGCGTCTCTAGGCAAGTGAGTTCTAAAGCTGCCGATGAGCCAAAAGAAAAGGCACGGTTGTCTAAAACATGCAGAAGCTCTAGTGGCCTGTCTCAACAACTGCACCAAAGATGATGCAAAATACTTTCTCCTCCACTCAGTTGTAGTCTTCACAGAAAAGGAAGCTTTGTGCTAAACGTTTTTTTTTTGGTTTTTTTTTTTTTTTTCCTTTCCTCTCAGCAGAATGTCAACTGCCGTGAAAGTACGAGACGGATGGAAAGGATCCATAGTGGTCTGCAAGTACAAGGTATGCCTGTGATGTGTGTCTGCATTTTTCCTAAGGTGCTTGTAGTGTGGACTTTACAGTTAACACGAAGAATGTGGCAGCTCTCCTTCTATCTGATTTTTTTAACATGAAATATTTTAACACAAATACTAAAAATAAAGGTCTGTTCTGGAGCGTGGTACGCCTATTCAAGGCTTGCTTTCCTTCGTCTATTTTCTCTTCCTGAAAGCAGAGTCTTCTGTTTCTGTGCGCTTGCTATTAAAGGGTGCTGTGAAAATAATGTTGGACTAGAAGAGGAAAGGAACTGTTTGTAAGAGTTCGGACGTTCGGGAGAAACAGGCTTTGTTTTCACGATAAAAGCTTAATGCTTTTTCAGTCAGTCAGTGTTTAAAATACCTTACAGGAGCACTCGAAAACCTTACTGAGATACTGGCATCTGTGCTAAAAGCAATCAAGGTTAAAGAAGAGGCGTGGACAACACGGGACAAATCGGCGTCGCTTCGGTGTGTTTTCCAGGCTTTCCCGAGAAGCGGTAGCAGCCTCGTAACTAGCGACAGAGAGTCCTGATGTGTTTTCGGTGAGTTACTGATTCTCTAATGTCCTTTTTCCTAACCTGCAGCGCGTAATTTTGACTTCGGGTGGAAAGAGATTTTCCAGAATGGAAATCTTTTTCATTCAAAGGAGTTGCCTTTTACAAACTTCCCATCAGAATGGATCTTCAGAGATGACGTGCTTGGCAGTAGAAGTCATCCGCAAGGAGACTTTTCACTCTCTCTGGAAAAAAAAAAAGGAGTTAAGTCGATTTCCTTGCAAGGACCCAAGCGCAGCACATCTTCCAATAGTCGACGTACGGCTGATCTTTGGTTCTCGGGTGTAACGGTCGAGAGATCGTAAAGACGCGTTCCTCCGCACGCTTGGGTACAGCCAACAGCGTTAGCAAACCTGCCAGTCCTTTTTGGTAGCCTTATGTATTGCAGCACCGGGGATTTGATATTCCCCACCGCCTGCCCCCCCCCCCCCCCCAAAAAAGTAAAACCGTATGGGAGATCTCTTATCTCACTGATTTTTCTATCATAAATGAAATTTTAAAAAGAAAGTTAAAATTGTCTAATTTCCAAACTGACTTGCGTTGTTTAAACTGCAACTGCCAAATAGCTGTAGCGTATAATTTATTAGGTGTGCTTAAGCAGTTGGGTAGTTGCTCTAAGCGTTTAAAAAGAGAGGCAACTGAACGTTAGGGGCTTTTTTCCCGATCTTTTGGCAGAGTGCTCTGAAGCACTTTATTTCTGTCTCGCTTTCGACGGCGCGTTTCCCCGGCAGTTCGGTAGCATCGGTCTCGGCGCAGCTGGCCAGGCGTCCCTCCTAGTCATGTCACACACGCAAAACCCCTGGTCAAACGATAGCTGTGTAGCTTGGAGGTAGATAATTTAACGGTATGAATTCACAGCTACGCAATTTCAATGAACGCAAAAGGAAAATCAAATATTTTTATAGTACGAGTCTTCTCATTGTACGTATGTAAGCGTGCGCACGCCTTTTTAGCATAAAATGAATTGCTGAGATTTGTTCTTTCTTTTTCATTTTACTCTTCAAAGTTTTACGCTTCACTTTCAGCTTTATCGGCCAAGCGAGCGAGATGCGCAGCAGCAGCAGCAGCAGCGCAAGGGCTGGAGCTGCGGCGGTGGATCCGTGAGCGTAGATGCTGATTACGGCGCGCCCTTGTCCTGCAGCCTCACGGGGTTATCTCCCTGCAGCGGTGCTGTAAGGAAGGGACGAGGCGTTTTCCGACACCAGCGAGAGCGTTTACTTCTCTGCGAAGAACGTGTTCAGAATTGTGTCAATTAGTCTTCACGCTGATTTTAAGCGTTCGAATCGCTCGAGCTTTTAAAGGCGGCGTTGTATTTCGAGCTGACCCGTTTGCCTGGCACCCTCCTTTAGCTCGACTGCTACCCTCTCCCTTGCCCTGACCGAATTCCTCTGCTGCCTTCGGTGCTGTTTTTTTAACGTGCTGAAATATCCGTTGGGATTTTTGTTTTTCAGATGCCTCGCTGTGAGCGTCCCGTGGTGCTCAGGAGAGACCCCCGGCCCAGGTTTGCCTGCCGGTCGTTGGGCGTGCTGAGGGTGAGGGGCCGGCTGGCAGCCTGCGGGACGGGGGCTGGGGGGGGCTGCAAGCGTTTGGGGGGGCTGCCCCTCCTTTATCTTTCTAGCAGAGCCCCCCTTTTTGGCGGGGGTGCGTGCGTACATACGTAAACGGCATTATTAAAGTAACGAGCTGCCGGTTGGGGCCGTTTCCCTCGTTTTGTGTCTTTTTGGGGGGGTGAATAAAAAGGGGGGGTTGGGGGGCCTGGAGGGGTGATGATGTCATTTGGGGCACCCCAGCATCACCACGGGGGTGATGATGCCGTGGAGGAGCAGGTGAGTGGGGAATGGGGGGTCATGGGGGTCCGTGTCCCCCCCCCCCCCCCCAAGGGGGTCACAGCCCAAATTGCCTGAAAATTCATGGGGGGGGGGTTCAAAAATTTTTAAAAACTGTAAATATATCTGTGAGGCCTCGAAATAGAAAAAAATCTCTCCTTGTTACGTATATTGAAAAATAATATTAATTTATACGTACAAAAGGATTTCAAAATAAGGACCTATATCTGCCCTATTATATAAAGGATTTTAGAGTATAAAAAAATTCGAAAGATGTATATAGGGTTTTAAGATACAAAAATAACTCACGTCTGTATAAATTAAAAAATAAAGAACTTCCAAATGCAAAAAGGATGATACATTTTATACATGAAGGAATTTAAAATAGAAAAAGGTCTGAATAGATACCGCTATCTACACTTACTACGTGTTACATAGAGAGTCTACATAGACATTATATGTAATCTAAGAGATTATGTACAAGTGTAAATAGACATCTAAGTCTAAAACCTAAGTCTATAAAGATATAGGTGTAAATATATGTAAGTGTAAATAGAGAAGTCTATAAAGACATTTAAGTGTTCAAAATATGTAAGTCAACAGATCCATAGTCTGAGCAGGTATTATATATAAGAAGTGGGAAATAGGGGGGTATAAGTGAAACATAAATATATTCACTAAATATATATAGAGAGATATGTGTAAATACATTAAGTGTAAATGTCTCTGATAATAAGGTTTTTAAAATGCAAAGAAACCCTGTTTACAGAAAGGATTTTAAAATTCGACACACACACACACACACACACACACACACACCCCCCACACACACCACCCCCCCCCCCACCACCCCCCCCCCCCCCACACACACACCACCCCCCCCACACACACCCCCCCCACACACACACCCCGCCCCAAATCCCCTCTCTATTGAAGATATAAAAGTGCTTTCAAAAGCTGCCTCTTCCCTGTTCTCCTTTTCCGCCTGTTCCCATCCTGATTGGGGGCCAGTTCCCCCAACAGGGACTTTCCCCTGCAGGGCTGCGCACGCAGAGCGGGACCTGCCGCCATGGCCTAAAAATACCACAAAACCCCTAATTCGGGGCCTGCAAGGGGTGGGGAAAAAAAAGCCCGCAATTTTGGGGGAAAAATACCCAACTTGGAGCTCCCGGGAAAGCCAAATCCGCCTGGATTTGGGCAGCCGGAAAGCAAAAAAAACCCCATTTTCACGCACAAAACAAAAAAGCAAAAACCACCAATTTTTGTTGTGAAAAAGCGTTGAAAAACCTCCAAATGGTGGAATGTTTTGGAAAAGGAAAAAACCCCAATTTTGATATTATGGAAAAGCAAAAAACCCCCCGATTTGGGGAAGATTTGGGGTGAAACACCAGCCACTTGAGGGGCATCGCTCGTGGTTATCCAGCGAGGGTCAGTCATCGGGAACGGATTATCTGTTGCGGGTCATCCCAGGTGAGTTTTCTGCTGTGGGTGGTCCCGGGTGGACCCCCTGGCGTAGGTCACCCCCACGCATGTCCCCCCCCGCCCCTCCCGGTGTCCGCCCCGCCTTTCCCGTGCGAGGTTTTCCCCGTGACGCGCCCCCCGTATCCCCTGCCCTCCTACCTCGTGCCCGCACTGCCCTCCTCTCTCCTCTCCCTCCTCCCACCCCCCGTGTTCCGCACTGCCTCCCCGTAACCCCTCTGCCCCGGACCCCTGGGGTGCTGCCTGCCCCGCCAACCTGCCCGTTGCCCCCCGCCCAAACTCTGGCACCCCCCTCCCGCTCCCCCGCACCCCACTCCCACCCCGCTCTCCCTCCTCCTGCGTTTTGGGTTTGTGCTGCAAACGGCGTCGGTGACGCGGGGCTGCGTGAGTTCCCGCTGCGCAGCGCTTGCACGGCGCCGGGGGCTGTGCTGCTCCTCGCCCCGCCCTGCCGGCGAGCGGGCTGGGGGTGCGCGAGGGCCTGGGAGGGGGCACCGCTGGGAGAGCTGACCCCGGCGGACCCAGGGGATGTTCCAGACCCTGTGACGTCAGGAAATAAAACTCGGGGGGCGGTTGGCGGGGGGGCCGCTGCTGGGCTGCGGCTGGCTGGGCATCGGGCGGTTGGCGGTGAGCCGTTGTTTTCATTTGTACCGCTTGTCTGTCTGGGGTTTTTCGCTCTGTTGTTTGGGGGTTTTTTCCCCCCTTTTCCTTACAAGTGGAGTTTTTTCACTTTTGCCCTTCCAATTCTCTCCCCCCTCCCACTGAGGGGGGAGCGAGTGAGCGGTTGCGTGGTGCTGAGTTGCCAGCTGGGATTAAACCACGGCACAAGGTGAGTTGCAAGCCCTGCTGGCTAAACGCTTTAGGCTCTCCGTGTTATTCCTGCCATCTTGCCATCCTTGTTCTTTCCTGCTGCTTTCAAGTGCCTTGTGCTCCAGCAGCAGGCTGGGAAGGAGGGTTGTGGCAGGAGCTGCAGCACCCTGTGACTCCTTCTCAGGCTGCTAGCTTCGCCCTTTGTATGGGCTGCCGAGGTCGTCGGCTCCGCAGGGGCCACAGGCAGCCCGCAGAGCTTGACGCCAAGCCGTTCCTTTCCCCTCTGCGCAGCAGCGGTTCTGCCGCTGCTACAGGCAGCCGCTTGCTCGAGGGCGAGGGGCTGGGATGACGACAGGCTGCTGCACGCTTCAGTCGAACTGAGACGCCGTTCTCTGAGGAGCCGGTGCAAGGAGAGCTCAGGTCCGTTCTGTACTGCCGATGGCTCTTCACAAGGGAAGCGTGCTCTGGTTTTAGCAGAAAAAGGTGTCGGTCACAGGCAGCCGCCTATCACTGCGCACAGCTCAGCTATTTGGCAGGGGTCTTGCTTGTTCAAGTAGAGGCGTATTCCTCGCCTTGCAGTCTCGATGGCAAAACAATCGGGGGTTCAAGCTACAAAAGCACAGAGCAAGGATGGAACCTGCCGGGCTCTACGGTCAACTGCTGAGGACGCCTAATACACCAGCAGGCCTCTTGGCTTTCCCTGCCTCATTTCTAATTCCTTTGCACGCTGGAGGGCAGGGTGGTAAGTGACGTCGTGCAGTGTCTCTCCTCCAAGTGGCAAGCCCTGCGCGTGTGCAGGATGAGGAGAGCAGAGTGCTGATAGCACAGAGGCGAGGAAAGCTGCAAACACCGCAACACAGCCCCAGGACCACCAGCGTATCGCTCGTTGTTTGCAGGTCAGCCACTGGCACCGGGTCTGCTCAGAAGCGCGGTTTCCTGATGGACATAGCTGCCCCTCCCCTGCTCTCAGGGTGTCACCCGTGTGGCATCGTACAGAGGCGATGAAGATTAGTGCCCGGGCCGCGAGTGGGAAAAGGGCAGGGAAATCTAAGCCCAGTACCGCCAGTAAGCAGTTACCGTCTTTCGATGGTACGAACCGGGCGGAGACAAGGGGAAAGGGCCGGTGTGGCGACGGTGGCACCCGGCGGGCGGAATTGGGTACTGCAGCTCTTGAGCCGCGCATGCGCAGTGGCGCGCTCCCCTTTGCTCGCTGCTGCCACCGAGCGACCAGAATTCGGTACTGCAGCTCTTGAGCCGCGCATGCGCGGTGGCGCGCTTTTCTTTGCTCGCTGCTGCCACCAAGCGACCAAAGCCGGGTACTGCAGCTCTTGAGCCGCGCATGCGCGGTGGCGCGCTCTCCTTTTCTCGCTGCTGCCACCGAGCGACCAAAGCCGGGTACTGCAGCTCTTGAGCCGCGCATGCGCGGTGGCGCGCCTTTCTTTGCTCGCTGCTGCCACCGAGCGACCAGAATTCGGTACTGCAGCTCTTGAGCCGCGCATGCGCGGTGGCGCGCTCTCCTTTGCTCGCTGCTGCCACCGAGCGACCAGAATTCGGTACTGCAGCTCTTGAGCCGCGCATGCGCGGTAGCGCGCCTTTCTTTGCTCGCTGCTGCCACCGAGCGACCAGAATTCGGTACTGCAGCTCTTGAGCCGCGCATGCGCAGTGGCGCGCCTTTCTTTGCTCGCCGCTGCCACCGAGCGACCAGAATTGGGTACTGCAGCTCTTGAGCCGCGCATGCGCAGTAGCGCGCTCTCCTTTGCTCGCTGCTGCCACCGAGCGACCAAAATTCGGTACTGCAGCTCTTGAGCCGCGCATGCGCGGTGGCGCCCCCTTTCTCCGCGCTGCCGTCCGCCGGTAACGGCAATGCCGTACTGTGGTGCCTGCGGGGTGATGCCGCCGCGTTCGTTGGTTCGTTCCGGTAAGGAAACGCCGCTGCCGCCCCACGTGCGCGGTGCCGGCGGGCGCTGGGCCTGCAAAGCGCGGACCTGCAGCGCCGGTGCCGCCCCCGTGCACGCGCCGCCCGGCGGCTGCTCGCTGCTGCCGCCCCGTGGCCGAATCGCGGTACTGCAGCGCCGGCACCGCTCAGGTGCGCAGCAGCGCCGCCGCCGCCGCCGCCTTCGCTGCTGCCGCCCCGAAGCCGAAGCGTGGTCCTGCAGCCCGGCGTTCGCGCGCCGGCTCTGGCCCCTCCATGCGCCGTCCCCATCCCGGTGCCTCCCTCATCCCGGTGCATTCGTCATCCCGGGCGGCAATGGTTAGGGTGCCCCCCCCCCCGCATGCCAGCACCCCCAAGAGTATCGGCGTGTCCCGGTGCTGTCCCCATCCCTGGGGCAGCTCCCCGTCCCCTGTCCCTGCGGCTGGTCGTTGGGCTCTGTGTTCCCCCAATAAACCACGGGGACGGAGGGGACCCCTGGGGACAGGGGGTGGGGACCCCCAGAGAGTAGGCTGTGCTGCCGTCGCTCCTCGGTGCTGGCCCTGCTTGTCCCCTGTCCCCCCAGCGGTGACGAACTCCGGGCCACTGGCGGGGACCCTCACTGTCACCTTCCCCCCATGCCGGTTGCCACCAGCGACAGGGACAGCGACGCACCCCCGGGGGTGTTTGGGGTCCCCAGGGTGGGAGCGGAGCTGCAGGATGCCGGGTCCCCCCTGCCCGAGCCCTGCAGACCCACCCAGGTGGAGCGCAGGCAACCCCGGCCCTGTCCCCAGCCCTGTCTCCGCGTGGCCGTGGGTCGGTGCTGCCATTGCGTGGCCAGCGGCTGGGAGGACACAGCTCCCGCCGGCTGGGGCCAGAGGAGCCCGGCAGCCTGGGGACCCCCGGGAAGGGCTGGCTGTCATGGGGACTCGGCGCCCAGGGCCCAGGGCACCCCAGAGACCCTACAACAGGGTGCAGCATGAACTATTTTATTACCTGTGCAGTATCCATGAGTGAGTCCCCATCGTTCCCATCCTGGTCCCCCAGTGGGTCGGGGTCCCAGCTGCCCCTGGGGGTGGCTGCAGGTGTCGGGGGTGGGATCCCTTCTCCCCGCGGTGGCCCCCACCTCCCCAGGGTCATCCCTCCCAATCTCAACTCCCCACATGGTGTCCTCAATCTCCCGAGAAACACCTCTGTCCCCCAATGTCCCCCTACCTACCCCACTCCCAGGGTCCCTCCCGGACCCCAGGATTCCCCCCCTGCCCCATCCTGAGGCCACCCCCCCCCCATCCCCATGGTCATGAGACACACACACGCACACCCCCTCCAGCACTGGGGAGACACTGGGAAGAGCCGGCACTGCCATCTCGGGGACCTGCTAGCCCTCATCCTCCCTAAAGTCTTGCACCATGCTCTGCTCCTTGGGGGGAGTGCCCACAGTCAGGGGGGTGGGGGCTCCCCTCCTCCCCAGGGAACCCCCCCAACCTGTCCAGGGCACCCTCTGCCACCTCCCCAGGGTCCAATCACCGTAACAGGGTCTGACCCTGGGATCCCGCTGGTTAACGTCAGGTGCAAGAGAAGGTTCCTCATTACTCCTTGATTAGTTCTTAGGTGCCAGCTCGAGCTGGGTGCCTCCAGAGAGGGACCCCTACCCCGGATCACCCTCCTTGCACACCTGCACCCGTTGCAGGAGGGTCCACGCACACCATGGGAGCCATGTGGGAACCAGAGGCGGCCTCGAGGCTGCTCAGCAGCAGTCAAAACACCCCAGTGGTTTCAGGCACCGGCTGTTTTGCTCCCGAACCCAAGGGTACTGCCGAGAAAAATAACCACCACTGTCACACGAGGGTCCTGCACATTCCCCACCATCGCACAAGGGTCCCCGTGGACCTGCCCGCCATTGCACGAGGGTCCCCTGCACACCAACCAATTGCATAAGGGTCTTCCTGCACTGCCCCCCCCATTGCATGGGTGTCTCCACACACCGACCCCCCGCTGCGCAAAGGTCCCTGCACAATCCCCACCGTTGCAGGGGGGTCCGTGCGCAGGTACCCGCCGTGCACAAGGCGCCGTGCGCATGCGCACTTCCGGGGCGGGGACTACAACTCCCGGCGTGCCCCCCGCGGGCGGCCCGGAGGAGCCGCGCGCTGATTGGCTGCGGAGGATATTTCAACGGGGCGCGCGGCGGGCTCTGCACCCAGGCGGCGGCGGCGGCGGCGGCGGCGGCGGCGGCGGCGGCGGCGGCGGCGGCGGCGGCGGCGGCGGCGGCGGCGGCGGCGGCGGCGGCGGCGGCGGCGGCGGCGGCGGCGGCAGTGGCAGTAGTCTGAGGTGCCGCGGGCACGGCGGGCTGGCGGGAGGCTGGGGACCCCCCGGGGGACTGAGGAGGGGGGCTGTGCGTCTCGGGGGGACCGGGGAGGGGGGCCGGGGGGGGCTGTGCGTCCCGGAGGGGGCCGGGGAGGGGGCCCGGGGGGGCTGTGCGTCCCGGAGGGGGCCGGGGAGGGGGCCGGGGGGGGCTGTGCGTCCCGGAGGGGGCCGGGGGGGGCTGTGCGTCCCGGAGGGGGGCCGGGGCGGGGCTGTACGTCCCGGAGGGGGCCGGGGAGGGGGCCCGGGGGGGGGGCTGTGCGTCCCGGAGGGGGCCCGGGGGGGGGCTGTGCGTCCCGGAGGGGGCCGGGGAGGGGGGCCGGGGGGGGGCTGTGCGTCCCGGAGGGGGCCGGGGGGGGGGGGCTGTGCGTCCCGGGGGGGCCGGGGAGGGGGGCCGGGGGGGGCTGTGCGTCCCGGAGGGGGCCGGGGAGGGGGGACTGTTCGTCCTAGGGGGGCTGGGGAGTGGGGCTGGGGGCGGGGGCTGCAGTCCCCCAAGGAGCTGGGGAGTGGGGCTGTGGGTCCTGGCGGGGCTTGAGAGTGGGGCTTGGGGCTCCCACGGGGCTGGAAAATGGTGTGGTCGGGTGCTGTGAGCACCGGGGGTCCTGGGGCTGGGAGGCGCTTGCAAACACCGGGGAGGGGCTGCGAGCATGGGGGGGCACAAGGGTTGCACCAGGGTCGGTGCACGATCACCTCCATTGTACGGGTGTCGATGTACAGCCAGCCGGGCTGCACGAGGCGCCGTGCGCATGCGCGGTCCCGGGGCGGGGACTACAACTCCCGGCGTGCCCCGCGCGGGCGGTCCGGTGGAGCCGCGCGCTGATTGGCTGCGGAGGGTATTTCAACGGGGCGCGCGGCGGGCTCTGCACCCAGGCGGCGGCGCAGCGTGAGTGTGAGGGTCCGCGGGCCCGGGGAGCCGAGGAGTGGGGCTGTGGCGGGGGGGGGGGCGGTCCTGCAGGCTCCGGGGACGGGGGCTGGGGGGGCTCCAGGCGGGGGAGGGGCTGTGAGCATCTGGGGAGTGGGGCTGGGGGGCGGGGCTGTGTGCCCTAGGGGGGCCGCGCAGTGGGGCCGGGGCGGGGTGGGCGCTGTGTGCAAACAGACCCTCCCTGCGAGTCCCCACTGTCGCCCCGTGGGGCCGGGCACCCCCCAGCCCTCCCTGCAGGCAGACGGGCAGCCTGTAGGCAATGGAGGCCGCCCGCCCCAGCGAGGTGCTCGAGCCTGGGGGCTTCACGGGCCGAGTCGAGGGGGAGGAGCTGCTGGAGAGAGGGCTTAGAAACGGCCTTCTGCCCCCGAAACTGCTGGAGCATTTGAAGGGGAGGGACAGGTCCACCCCAGGGCCCCAAGGGGAAGCCCTCGGAGCAGGGACTTGGGGTCGTTCCAGGAGCAAAAGCTGGTCCCAGCCAGCTCGCCTCTGCTCCCCCGGCACCGGGATCGGACCTTTCAGCCCCGTTTCTGCCAGAAGCATCACACAAGCGCTTGCCCTCCCCGGGGGCATCTTTGGGCCTTGAGAACAGGCGCAGCAGCTGGGTTTTTGGGCTCAGAAATGGGTGCCAAGTGAGCTGGTTTGGGGGCCCAAAGCAGAAGCCGGTTTGGCCGTTTGTGCGGGGGGCTGGGAGGGCATTGGGGGCTGCGGGGGAAAGCAGGGGGTGGGCAGGGTGCGTGGACCCTCCCCGGGGGGAGGGGCTCTGGTCCTGCTGGACCCTGAAGTGCGGGAGGCCGGCACGCACCAGGCCCAACTCAACGTCTGCGGTGGTCTCTGGGGGGAAGAGGTGGTCTCTGCTTTTCAGACCCCGCACGCCCTCTTCGAGTCCAGCTCTTGCTTGTCGACTGCTTCGAATAGTTATTAACTGATTAGTCGTACAAACTAATTGATATTTATACAATGTCCAACTATGATATTTAATCCTAATAGTCGAGTTTTGACGGCGATTGGTTTACGACCTTGTCAAAAGCCCAGGCTGTTGCAAATAGCTGGAGCTTGTAAGGAGAAGGAGCTGAAATCAACGGTGCAGAGCTGGAGCTTCAATTAGCCAGAACCGTCGCAAGCAGGAGCTGGAACGAGACGGGGTGTCCGCTGTCTGGGGCATGCCTTAGCCAGAGGCAAAATTACCAGCAGCTGTAACGAGCGGGAGCTGCGATTCGCTGCAGTGTCTGTTTGCCGGAGCATCCGTCGGCCAGACTGCACTCCCAGCACGGCTGAAGAGCAGCCAGGCGCAGGCAGGGCTGTCCCCGGCAAGGCGCTCCGAGCGGCAGGGAGGCGAGTTGTCCTTCTGCTAGCGGGGAGCCCGGCCTCTTCCCTCGGGGATTAAATCCACGCCACGCGTGGATCCGCTCTCTTTGCGTGGAGGGTCTCTCCCGGTCCCGTTCCCGAGGGCTGAAGCGAGGTCCCCCGGGGGGCAGGCGGCAGCACGAGGCGGCGGTGTCTCCCCGGTACCCGGCAAAGGGGAGCGAAACCGGCCGGCTGGAGCTCCCGGGGTGCACAGCCCGGCCCCGCACGGCAGAATCCTTCCCTGGGTTTTCACCGTTGGCTGGGTGTAACAAACAGGTTCATTTTGTGCCTCCTCTTTTCCCAGCGTCACCTTCTGCGTCACGTGAAGAAAATCCTGCGTGGTTGACGCCGCTTGCTGCTCAGGTGATGGCACGTGTGGGGCCGGGGGAGCCGGGAGAAACATTGGCGCGTTCAAGGTCGCTGCAGGTGCTCCCCGTTAAACCCAGGGAAAAGGCAAATTTGCTGCCGGTGCAGAAAAGCTGATGAACAATTGCCGTGAACAGAGTGTGCGTGCCTCGTTCCCGCATCGGTCCCTGGGTAGTTACGAGTGTTTTCCTTTCAGGGAAAAGAATGAGCTTTCATCTACGAAAAATTAAGAGCTGCCTGTGTCCTTCTTTAAGTTCAAGTGTTTCTCTTCTGTTTGTTCTTACTGATTTTATGGGCAGGTTGGAAATAGCCTTTTATTTTTATAGGCATAACTCAATTTGTAGTACTACGTGGTGTCAGGAGAGTGAATTTTGGAGCACCCAGGTATCACTAGAAACGGAATGAATGAGACACGATGGAAACTGATATTTAAACTTGATTTTTACTTGATATTTTTTTTTTCCTGAGAGTGTTGACGGCACGTTGTCCTGTGGCTCAATCCACGTTCTGTTCAGTGGAGTCTTCAGTCTAGGACTTTTAAGGAAAAAAGTTGGTCCTTCCGAAAAAGGGCTAGTCGTTCATAGGCTCGAGGCATAGACTTGGAGAGCCGCTTAAGTACGTGATCAGAATTAAAGCCAAATGTCGCTTCGTGTTGCTGCTGTTGGCCTTCACTTTCGTTAATTTCCCCGCTGCTCCGTCATGGTTGGGAGCTCTGAATCATCATTTTTTTCACTCCCTAACGCATTTTTCTCCCCAAGGAGAGGCTACGTTTAAAAGTTACTTAGTTTCCTCGCAAATGCATCGGTCAATAAAACGGAGTTATGATTATTAAAACCACACAAATGACACCGGTCTTACAGATCTGGACTATTTCTGAACACGTGTTCATCGCGTGCAGATGTCATCGGGATACGGATCACCTGCATTTCATGCTCTGACGAGACAATCTGCTGAGACAGGGACGAGCTCCAAAAGAAAAAAAAGGTACAACGTCAAGGTTTTGTTTTGTTGTTGGTTTTTGTGGGCTTTTTGTGTTTGTGTTATTTTTTGGTTTGTGTTTTTTTTTTTTTTTAAAAAGAGTGCGATGTTGACTGGTGGCAGCCTGCAGAGCTCTCTTGCTGCCTGACCTCTCCTTTTCTTCTCTGTCACTCCTCTTTCGTGGCTGTAATTTTCACTCGGGTAGTTTTAGAAGAGCGATTTAGTTCCTCGCCTGTGTAGATGTGCTGGTAATACCTGGAAGGTAAATGCTTGAACCGGTAGCGAATAACTTGGCTACAAGTAGAATTTCTGAAGGAAGAACAACAACAGCAGGAAGCAAGTAGCGAGTTACCCCAAATTTGTGTGTGTCAAACACATCAAAGTTTTATTGCCAAACATTGTTTGGCAATGTGTTCCAAATGGCTCGTTTTGGTAAACATAAATTTTCAGGAAGTTCAGGGTTGTGTGTGGAAAAACGTGCCCCTCTGTCTAGGTGTCCTGCTACGTAAATAGCATCAGTCAGTAGCACATCCAGCGGCAGGGCTGCTGTTCCCTGCTCTCGATATTGCCGTAGTAGTGTTGTGATATTTCGACCTAAGAGGCGGGTTTAGGAATGGAAGGAGAATGCCTGCGTTCTGCAAGGGCTACGAATGCCGACCCTTTTCTCTGCCTGCTGCTTTCCTGTGCGTGAGATGAAACTGTATTGTTTTTCTCCCTTGTTCCCGGTAGAAATATTTCTGAAGCTGTCGCTGCTGTGGGTTTGCAATGTGCGTTACTGCGTTTTTGTAGAGTTCTAGTTACGGATCGTTTCTGCCGCGGCAAAGTGTCAAGATACGGTTTTCAGTTTAAAGCTTCAGAAGCTGCATTCGCTGAAATCGGCGTAGGTGAAGCTGGTTGTTGTGGTTTAACCCGGCAGGCAGCTAAACACCACGCAGCTGCTCGCTTGCTCCCCCTGCCCCCAAAGTGGGGTGGGGGAGAGAATCGGAAAAAAAAGTGAAGTTCGTGGGGTGAAGTAAAGACAGTTTAATGGGACAGAACAGGAAGGGGAAACAATCGTAACGATAAAAGAATATACAAAATAAGCGGCGCACAATGCGATTGCTCACCGCCCGCCGACTGATGCCCAGCCGGTCCCCGAGCGGCAGTCGCCGCCGCCCGGCCAACTCCCCCAGCTTATGTACTGAGCGTGACGTCATATGGTACGGACTGTCCCTTTGGCCGGTTTGGGTCATCTGTCCTGGCTAAGGTCCCTCCCAGCTTCTCGCTGGCAGGGCATGAGAAGCTGAAAAGTCCCCGACTAGCGTAAGCGCTACTTAGCCACAACTAAAACATCAGCGCGTTATCCACGTTTTTCTCGTCCTAAATCTAAAACACAGCGCTATACCAGTTACCAGGAAGAGAATTAACTCTATCCCAGCCGAAACCAGGACGCTGGTCTTGCGCATGATCCCGCTGTGCTCGCAGGGGTGCTCAGTGGCTCCTCATCAAAACAGCGAGGTGTGTGTGGACGTCCGTAGGGTTGCGCTAGGGGTCTGGGGGCGTTATGTATTTTTGCTGTTGGAAGACGGAATAGAGCGTGTGCCTGTTAAATCTAACGATGGTCGAAGCTTGGGAGGGACCCTGAGCAGGTTTGGTGGCACAACTGCAGTTTTCAAAGATCTCGACCGTTTGGAGAAACGGCCTGGAAAAAAGGATTCCTCTTTTGCAGCGAGTTCGCGAGGACAGACGGGTTGCCGTACTCTTTAACAAAAATACTCAACTTGGGACGTATCGGGTGAGGAAATCGCGGCTCTACTTAGGCTTGAGAAAACGTACGTAGGTGTCTGTGCCTGTCACCTGCGCGTCTCTAGGCAAGTGAGTTCTAAAGCTGCCGATGAGCCAAAAGAAAAGGCACGGTTGTCTAAAACATGCAGAAGCTCTAGTGGCCTGTCTCAACAACTGCACCAAAGATGATGCAAAATACTTTCTCCTCCACTCAGTTGTAGTCTTCACAGAAAAGGAAGCTTTGTGCTAAACGTTTTTTTTTTGGTTTTTTTTTTTTTTTTCCTTTCCTCTCAGCAGAATGTCAACTGCCGTGAAAGTACGAGACGGATGGAAAGGATCCATAGTGGTCTGCAAGTACAAGGTATGCCTGTGATGTGTGTCTGCATTTTTCCTAAGGTGCTTGTAGTGTGGACTTTACAGTTAACACGAAGAATGTGGCAGCTCTCCTTCTATCTGATTTTTTTAACATGAAATATTTTAACACAAATACTAAAAATAAAGGTCTGTTCTGGAGCGTGGTACGCCTATTCAAGGCTTGCTTTCCTTCGTCTATTTTCTCTTCCTGAAAGCAGAGTCTTCTGTTTCTGTGCGCTTGCTGTGAAAGGGTGCTGTGAAAATAATGTTGGACTAGAAGAGGAAAGGAACCGTTTGTAAGAGTTCGGACGTTCGGGAGAAACAGGCTTTGTTTTCACGATAAAAGCTTTATGCTTTTTCAGTCAGTCAGTGTTTAAAATACCTTACAGGAGCACTCGAAAACCTTACTGAGATACTGGCATCTGTGCTAAAAGCAATCAAGGTCAAAGAAGAGGCGTGGACAACACGGGACAAATCGGCGTCGCTTCGGTGTGTTTTCCAGGCTTTCCCGAGAAGCGGTAGCAGCCTCGTAACTAGCGACAGAGAGTCCTGATGTGTTTTCGGTGAGTTACTGATTCTCTAATGTCCTTTTTCCTAACCTGCAGCGCGTAATTTTGACTTCGGGTGGAAAGAGATTTTCCAGAATGGAAATCTTTTTCATTCAAAGGAGTTGCCTTTTACAAACTTCCCATCAGAATGGATCTTCAGAGATGACGTGCTTGGCAGTAGAAGTCATCCGCAAGGAGACTTTTCACTCTCTCTGGAAAAAAAAAAAGGAGTTAAGTCGATTTCCTTGCAAGGACCCAAGCGCAGCACATCTTCCAATAGTCGACGTACGGCTGATCTTTGGTTCTCGGGTGTAACGGTCGAGAGATCGTAAAGACGCGTTCCTCCGCACGCTTGGGTACAGCCAACAGCGTTAGCAAACCTGCCAGTCCTTTTTGGTAGCCTTATGTATTGCAGCACCGGGGATTTGATATTCCCCACCGCCTGCCCCCCCCCCCCCCCAAAAAAGTAAAACCGTATGGGAGATCTCTTATCTCACTGATTTTTCTATCATAAATGAAATTTTAAAAAGAAAGTTAAAATTGTCTAATTTCCAAACTGACTTGCGTTGTTTAAACTGCAACTGCCAAATAGCTGTAGCGTATAATTTATTAGGTGTGCTTAAGCAGTTGGGTAGTTGCTCTAAGCGTTTAAAAAGAGAGGCAACTGAACGTTAGGGGCTTTTTTCCCGATCTTTTGGCAGAGTGCTCTGAAGCACTTTATTTCTGTCTCGCTTTCGACGGCGCGTTTCCCCGGCAGTTCGGTAGCATCGGTCTCGGCGCAGCTGGCCAGGCGTCCCTCCTAGTCATGTCACACACGCAAAACCCCTGGTCAAACGATAGCTGTGTAGCTTGGAGGTAGATAATTTAACGGTATGAATTCACAGCTACGCAATTTCAATGAACGCAAAAGGAAAATCAAATATTTTTATAGTACGAGTCTTCTCATTGTACGTATGTAAGCGTGCGCACGCCTTTTTAGCATAAAATGAATTGCTGAGATTTGTTCTTTCTTTTTCATTTTACTCTTCAAAGTTTTACGCTTCACTTTCAGCTTTATCGGCCAAGCGAGCGAGATGCGCAGCAGCAGCAGCGCAAGGGCTGGAGCTGCGGCGGTGGGTCTGTGAGCGTAGATGCTGATTACGGCGCGCCCTTGTCCTGCAGCCTCACGGGGTTATCTCCCGGCAGCGGTGCTGTAAGGAAGGGACGAGGCGTTTTCCGACACCAGCGAGAGCGTTTACTTCTCTGCGAAGAACGTGTTCAGAATCGTGTCAATTAGTCTTCACGCTGATTTTAAGCGTTCGAATCGCTCGAGCTTTTAAAGGCGGCGTTGTATTTCGAGCTGACCCGTTTGCCTGGCACCCTCCTTTAGCTCGACTGCTACCCTCTCCCTTGTCCTGACCGAATTCCTCTGCTGCCTTCGGTGCTGCTTTTTTAACGTGCTGAAATATCCGTTGGGATTTTTGTTTTTCAGATGCCTCGCTGTGAGCGTCCCGTGGTGCTCAGGAGAGACCCCCGGCCCAGGTTTGCCTGCCGGTCGTTGGGCGTGCTGAGGGTGAGGGGCCGGCTGGCAGCCTGCGGGACGGGGGCTGGGGGGGGCTGCAAGCGTTTGGGGGGGCCGCCCCTCCTTTATCTTTCTAGCAGAGCCCCCCTTTTTGGCGGGGGTGCGTGCGTACATACGTAAACGGCATTATTAAAGTAACGAGCTGCCGGTTGGGGCCGTTTCCCTCGTTTTGTGTCTTTTTGGGGGGGTGAATAAAAGGGGGGTTGGGGGGCCTGGAGGGGTGATGATGTCATTTGGGGCACCCCAGCATCACCACGGGGGTGATGATGCCGTGGAGGAGCAGGTGAGTGGGGAATGGGGGGTCATGGGGGTCCGTGTCCCCCCCTCCCCCTCCCCCAAAGGGGGTCACAGCCCAAATTGCCTGAAAATTCATGGGGGGGGTTTCAAAAATTTTTAAAAACTGTAAATATATCTGTGAGGCCTCGAAATAGAAAAAAATCTCTCCTTGTTACATATATTGAAAAATAATATTAATTTATACGTACAAAAGGATTTCAAAATAAGGACCTATATCTGCCCTATTATATAAAGGATTTTAGAGTATAAAAAAATTCGAAAGATGTATATAGGGTTTTAAGATACAAAAGTAACTCACGTCTCTATAAATCAAAAAATAAAGAACTTCCAAATGCAAAAAGGATGATACATTTTATACATGAAGGAATTTAAAATAGAAAAAGGTCTGAATAGATACCGCTATCTACACTTACTACATGTTACATAGAGAGTCTACATAGACATTATATGTAATCTAAGAGATTATGTACAAGTGTAAATAGACATCTAAGTCTAAAACCTAAGTCTATAAAGATATAGGTGTAAATATATGTAAGTGTAAATAGAGAAGTCTATAAAGACATTTAAGTGTTCAAAATATGTAAGTCAACAGATCCATAGTCGGAGCAGGTATTATATATAAGAAGTGGGAAATAGGGGGGTATAAGTGAAACATAAATATATTCACTAAATATATATAGAGAGATATGTGTAAATACATTAAGTGTAAATGTCTCTGATAATAAGGTTTTTAAAATGCAAAGAAACCCTGTTTACAGAAAGGATTTTAAAATTCCCCCCCCCCCCCCCCCCCCCCCCCCCCCCCCACACACACACACACACACACACACACACACACACACCCCCCCCCCCCCCCCCCACCCCGCCCCGAAACACCTCTCTATTGAAGATATAAAAGCGCTTTCAAAAGCTGCCTCTTCCCTGTTCTCCTTTTCCGCCTGTTCCCATCCTGATTGGGGGCCAGTTCCCCCAACAGGGACTTTCCCCTGCAGGGCTGCGCACGCAGAGCGGGACCTGCCGCCATGGCCTAAAAATACCACAAAACCCCTAATTCGGGGCCTGCAAGGGGTGGGGAAAAAAAAGCCCGCAATTTTGGGGGAAAAATACCCAACTTGGAGCTCCCGGGAAAGCCAAATCCGCCTGGATTTGGGCAGCCGGAAAGCAAAAAAAACCCCATTTTCACGCACAAAACAAAAAAGCAAAAACCACCAATTTTTGTTGTGAAAAAGCGTTGAAAAACCTCCAAATGGTGGAATGTTTTGGAAAAGGAAAAAACCCCAATTTTGATATTATGGAAAAGCAAAAAACCCCCCGATTTGGGGAAGATTTGGGGTGAAACACCAGCCACTTGAGGGGCATCGCTCGTGGTTATCCAGCGAGGGTCAGTCATCGGGAACGGATTATCTGTTGCGGGTCATCCCAGGTGAGTTTTCTGCTGTGGGTGGTCCCGGGTGGACCCCCTGGCGTAGGTCACCCCCACGCATGTCCCCCCCCGCCCCTCCCGGTGTCCGCCCCGCCTTTCCCGTGCGAGGTTTTCCCCGTGACGCGCCCCCCGTATCCCCTGCCCTCCTACCTCGTGCCCGCACTGCCCTCCTCTCTCCTCTCCCTCCTCCCACCCCCCGTGTTCCGCACTGCCTCCCCGTAACCCCTCTGCCCCGGACCCCTGGGGTGCTGCCTGCCCCGCCAACCTGCCCGTTGCCCCCCGCCCAAACTCTGGCACCCCCCTCCCGCTCCCCCGCACCCCACTCCCACCCCGCTCTCCCTCCTCCTGCGTTTTGGGTTTGTGCTGCAAACGGCGTCGGTGACGCGGGGCTGCGTGAGTTCCCGCTGCGCAGCGCTTGCACGGCGCCGGGGGCTGTGCTGCTCCTCGCCCCGCCCTGCCGGCGAGCGGGCTGGGGGTGCGCGAGGGCCTGGGAGGGGGCACCGCTGGGAGAGCTGACCCCGGCGGACCCAGGGGATGTTCCAGACCCTGTGACGTCAGGAAATAAAACTCGGGGGGCGGTTGGCGGGGGGGCCGCTGCTGGGCTGCGGCTGGCTGGGCATCGGGCGGTTGGCGGTGAGCCGTTGTTTTCATTTGTACCGCTTGTCTGTCTGGGGTTTTTCGCTCTGTTGTTTGGGGGTTTTTTCCCCCCTTTTCCTTACAAGTGGAGTTTTTTCACTTTTGCCCTTCCAATTCTCTCCCCCCTCCCACTGAGGGGGGAGCGAGTGAGCGGTTGCGTGGTGCTGAGTTGCCAGCTGGGATTAAACCACGGCACAAGGTGAGTTGCAAGCCCTGCTGGCTAAACGCTTTAGGCTCTCCGTGTTATTCCTGCCATCTTGCCATCCTTGTTCTTTCCTGCTGCTTTCAAGTGCCTTGTGCTCCAGCAGCAGGCTGGGAAGGAGGGTTGTGGCAGGAGCTGCAGCACCCTGTGACTCCTTCTCAGGCTGCTAGCTTCGCCCTTTGTATGGGCTGCCGAGGTCGTCGGCTCCGCAGGGGCCACAGGCAGCCCGCAGAGCTTGACGCCAAGCCGTTCCTTTCCCCTCTGCGCAGCAGCGGTTCTGCCGCTGCTACAGGCAGCCGCTTGCTCGAGGGCGAGGGGCTGGGATGACGACAGGCTGCTGCACGCTTCAGTCGAACTGAGACGCCGTTCTCTGAGGAGCCGGTGCAAGGAGAGCTCAGGTCCGTTCTGTACTGCCGATGGCTCTTCACAAGGGAAGCGTGCTCTGGTTTTAGCAGAAAAAGGTGTCGGTCACAGGCAGCCGCCTATCACTGCGCACAGCTCAGCTATTTGGCAGGGGTCTTGCTTGTTCAAGTAGAGGCGTATTCCTCGCCTTGCAGTCTCGATGGCAAAACAATCGGGGGTTCAAGCTACAAAAGCACAGAGCAAGGATGGAACCTGCCGGGCTCTACGGTCAACTGCTGAGGACGCCTAATACACCAGCAGGCCTCTTGGCTTTCCCTGCCTCATTTCTAATTCCTTTGCACGCTGGAGGGCAGGGTGGTAAGTGACGTCGTGCAGTGTCTCTCCTCCAAGTGGCAAGCCCTGCGCGTGTGCAGGATGAGGAGAGCAGAGTGCTGATAGCACAGAGGCGAGGAAAGCTGCAAACACCGCAACACAGCCCCAGGACCACCAGCGTATCGCTCGTTGTTTGCAGGTCAGCCACTGGCACCGGGTCTGCTCAGAAGCGCGGTTTCCTGATGGACATAGCTGCCCCTCCCCTGCTCTCAGGGTGTCACCCGTGTGGCATCGTACAGAGGCGATGAAGATTAGTGCCCGGGCCGCGAGTGGGAAAAGGGCAGGGAAATCTAAGCCCAGTACCGCCAGTAAGCAGTTACCGTCTTTCGATGGTACGAACCGGGCGGAGACAAGGGGAAAGGGCCGGTGTGGCGACGGTGGCACCCGGCGGGCGGAATTGGGTACTGCAGCTCTTGAGCCGCGCATGCGCAGTGGCGCGCTCCCCTTTGCTCGCTGCTGCCACCGAGCGACCAGAATTCGGTACTGCAGCTCTTGAGCCGCGCATGCGCGGTGGCGCGCTTTTCTTTGCTCGCTGCTGCCACCAAGCGACCAAAGCCGGGTACTGCAGCTCTTGAGCCGCGCATGCGCGGTGGCGCCCCCTTTCTCCGCGCTGCCGTCCGCCGGTAACGGCAATGCCGTACTGTGGTGCCTGCGGGGTGATGCCGCCGCGTTCGTTGGTTCGTCCCGGTAAGGAAACGCCGCTGCCGCCCCACGTGCGCGGTGCCGGCGGGCGCTGGGCCTGCAAAGCGCGGACCTGCAGCGCCGGTGCCGCCCCCGTGCACGCGCCGCCCGGCGGCTGCTCGCTGCTGCCGCCCCGTGGCCGAATCGCGGTACTGCAGCGCCGGCACCGCTCAGGTGCGCAGCAGCGCCGCCGCCGCCGCCGCCTTCGCTGCTGCCGCCCCGAAGCCGAAGCGTGGTCCTGCAGCCCGGCGTTCGCGCGCCGGCTCTGGCCCCTCCATGCGCCGTCCCCATCCCGGTGCCTCCCTCATCCCGGTGCATTCGTCATCCCGGGCGGCAATGGTTAGGGTGCCCCCCCCCCCGCATGCCAGCACCCCCAAGAGTATCGGCGTGTCCCGGTGCTGTCCCCATCCCTGGGGCAGCTCCCCGTCCCCTGTCCCTGCGGCTGGTCGTTGGGCTCTGTGTTCCCCCAATAAACCACGGGGACGGAGGGGACCCCTGGGGACAGGGGGTGGGGACCCCCAGAGAGTAGGCTGTGCTGCCGTCGCTCCTCGGTGCTGGCCCTGCTTGTCCCCTGTCCCCCCAGCGGTGACGAACTC
The DNA here is from genome assembly GCF_964195595.1 of Calonectris borealis. Taxonomy (NCBI): domain Eukaryota; kingdom Metazoa; phylum Chordata; class Aves; order Procellariiformes; family Procellariidae; genus Calonectris; species Calonectris borealis. The sequence continues at coordinate 9,527 of NW_027441490.1, read as the reverse complement.
CGGGCCACTGGCGGGGACCCTCACTGTCACCTTCCCCCCATGCCGGTTGCCACCAGCGACAGGGACAGCGACGCACCCCCGGGGGTGTTTGGGGTCCCCAGGGTGGGAGCGGAGCTGCAGGATGCCGGGTCCCCCCTGCCCGAGCCCTGCAGACCCAGGTGGAGTGCAGGCAACCCCGGCCCTGTCCCCAGCCCTGTCTCCGCGTGGCCGTGGGTCGGTGCTGCCATTGCGTGGCCAGCGGCTGGGAGGACACAGCTCCCGCCGGCTGGGGCCAGAGGAACCCGGCAGCCTGGGGACCCCCGGGAAGGGCCGGCTGTCATGGGGACTCGGCGCCCAGGGCACCCCAGAGACCCTACAACAGGGTGCAGCATGAACTATTTTATTACCTGTGCAGTATCCATGAGTGAGTCCCCATCGTTCCCATCCTGGTCCCCCAGTGGGTCGGGGTCCCAGCTGCCCCTGGGGGTGGCTGCAGGTGTCGGGGGTGGGATCCCTTCTCCCCGCGGTGCCCCCCACCTCCCCAGGGTCATCCCTCCCAGTCTCAACTCCCCACATGGTGTCCTCAATCTCCCGAGAAACACCTCTGTCCCCCAATGTCCCCCTACCTACCCCACTCCCAGGGTCCCTCCCGGACCCCAGGATTCCCCCCCTGCCCCATCCTGAGGCCGCCCCCCCCCCCATCCCCATGGTCATGAGACACACACACGCACACCCCCTCCAGCACTGGGGAGACACTGGGAAGAGCCGGCACTGCCATCTCGGGGACCTGCTAGCCCTCATCCTCCCTAAAGTCTTGCACCATGCTCTGCTCCTTGGGGGGAGTGCCCACAGTCAGGGGGGTGGGGGCTCCCCTCCTCCCCAGGGAACCCCCCCAACCTGTCCAGGGCACCCTCTGCCACCTCCCCAGGGTCCAATCACCGTAACAGGGTCTGACCCTGGGATCCCGCTGGTTAACGTCAGGTGCAAGAGAAGGTTCCTCATTACTCCTTGATTAGTTCTTAGGTGCCAGCTCGAGCTGGGTGCCTCCAGAGAGGGACCCCTACCCCGGATCACCCTCCTTGCACACCTGCACCCGTTGCAGGAGGGTCCACGCGCACCATGGGAGCCATGTGGGAACCAGAGGCGGCCTCGAGGCTGCTCAGCAGCAGTCAAAACACCCCAGTGGTTTCAGGCACCGGCTGTTTTGCTCCCGAACCCAAGGGTACTGCCGAGAAAAATAACCACCACTGTCACACGAGGGTCCTGCACAATCCCCACCATCGCACAAGGGTCCCCGGGCACCTGCCCGCCATTGCACGAGGGTCCCCTGCACACCAACCAATTGCATAAGGGTCTTCCTGCACTGCCCCCCCCATTGCATGGGTGTCTCCACACACCGACCCCCCGCTGCGCAAAGGTCCCTGCACAATCCCCACCGTTGCAGGGAGGTCCCTGCGCAGGCACCCGCAGTGCACAAGGCGCCGTGCGCATGCGCACTTCCGGGGCGGGGACTACAACTCCCGGCGTGCCCCCCGCGGGCGGCCCGGAGGAGCCGCGCGCTGATTGGCTGCGGAGGATATTTCAACGGGGCGCGCGGCGGGCTCTGCACCCAGGCGGCGGCGGCGGCGGCGGCGGCGGCGGCGGCGGCGGCGGCGGCGGCGGCGGCGGCGGCGGCGGCAGTCTGAGGTGCCGCGGGCACGGCGGGCTGGCGGGAGGCTGGGGACCCCCCGGGGGACTGAGGAGGGGGGCTGTGCGTCTCGGGGGGACGGGGGAGGGGGGCCGGGGGGGGCTGTGCGTCCCGGAGGGGGCCGGGGGGGGGGGGCCGGGGGGAGCTGTGCGTCCCGGAGGGGGCCGGGGGGGGGGGGGCCGGGGGGAGCTGTGCGTCCCGGAGGGGGCCGGGGAGGGGGGCCGGGGGGGGCTGTGCGTCCCGGAGGGGGCCGGGGAGGGGGGCCGGGGGGGGGGCTGTGCGTCCCGGAGGGGGCCGGGGGGGGGGCTGTGCGTCCCGGAGGGGGCCGGGGAGGGGGGCTGGAGGGGGCTGTGCGTCCCGGAGGGGGGCTGGGGGGGGGCTGTGCGTCCCGGGGGGGCCGGGGAGGGGGGCTGGGGGGGGCTGTGCGTCCCGGAGGGGGCCGGGGAGGGGGGGCTGTTCGTCCTAGGGGGGCTGGGGAGTGGGGCTGGGGGCGGGGGCTGCAGTCCCCCAAGGAGCTGGGGAGTGGGGCTGTGGGTCCTGGCGGGGCTTGAGAGTGGGGCTTGGGGCTCCCACGGGGCTGGAAAATGGTGTGGTCGGGTGCTGTGAGCACCGGGGGTCCTGGGGCTGGGAGGCGCTTGCAAACACCGGGGAGGGGCTGCGAGCATGGGGGGCACAAGGGTTGCACCAGGGTCGGTGCACGATCACCTCCATTGTACGGGTGTCGATGTACAGCCAGCCGGGCTGCACGAGGCGCCGTGCGCATGCGCGGTCCCGGGGCGGGGACTACAACTCCCGGCGTGCCCCGCGCGGGCGGTCCGGTGGAGCCGCGCGCTGATTGGCTGCGGAGGGTATTTCAACGGGGCGCGCGGCGGGCTCTGCACCGAGGCGGCGGCGCAGCGTGAGTGTGAGGGGCCGCGGGCCCGGGGAGCCGAGGAGTGGGGCTGTGGCGGGGGGGGGGGGCGGTCCTGCAGGCTCCGGGGACGGGGGCTGGGGGGGCTCCAGGCGGAGGAGGGGCTGTGAGCATCTGGGGAGTGGGGCTGGGGGGCGGGGCTGCGTGCCCTAGGGGGGCCGCGCAGTGGGGCCGGGGCGGGGGGGCGGGGTGGGCGCTGTGTGCAAACAGACCCTCCCTGCGAGTCCCCACTGTCGCCCCGTGGGGCCGGGCACCCCCCAGCCCTCCCTGCAGGCAGACGGGCAGCCTGTAGGCAATGGAGGCCGCCCGCCCCAGCGAGGTGCTCGAGCCTGGGGGCTTCACGGGCCGAGTCGAGGGAGGAGCTGCTGGAGAGAGGGCTTAGAAACGGCCTTCTGCTCCCGAAACTGCTGGAGCATTTGAAGGGGAGGGACAGGTCCACCCCAGGGCCCCAAGGGGAAGCCCTCGGAGCAGGGACTTGGGGTCGTTCCAGGAGCAAAAGCTGGTCCCAGCCAGCTCGCCTCTGCTCCCCCGGCACCGGGATCGGACCTTTCAGCCCCGTTTCTGCCAGAAGCATCACACAAGCGCTTGCCCTCCCCGGGGGCATCTTTGGGCCTTGAGAACAGGCGCAGCAGCTGGGTTTTTGGGCTCAGAAATGGGTGCCAAGTGAGCTGGTTTGGGGGCCCAAAGCAGAAGCCGGTTTGGCCGTTTGTGCGGGGGGCTGGGAGGGCATTGGGGGCTGCGGGGGAAAGCAGGGGGTGGGCAGGGTGCGTGGACCCTCCCCGGGGGGAGGGGCGGGTCTGGTCCTGCTGGACCCTGAAGTGCGGGAGGCCGGCATGCACCAGGCCCAACTCAACGTCTGCGGTGGTCTCTGGGGGGAAGAGGTGGTCTCTGCTTTTCAGACCCCGCACGCCCTCTTCGAGTCCAGCTCTTGCTTGTCGACTGCTTCGAATAGTTATTAACTGATTAGTCGTACAAACTGATTAATGTTTATACAATGTCCAACTATGATATTTAATCCTAATAGTCGAGTTTTGACGGCGATTGGTTTAGGACCTTGTCAAAAGCCCAGGCTGTTGCAAATAGCTGGAGCTTGTGAGGAGAAGGAGCTGAAATCAACGGTGCGGAGCTGGAGCTTCAATTAGCCAGAACCGTCGCAAGCAGGAGCTGGAACGAGACGGGGTGTCCGCTGTCTGGGGCATGCCTTAGCCAGAGGCAAAATTACCAGCAGCTGTAACGAGCGGGAGCTGCGATTCGCTGCAGTGTCTGTTTGCCGGAGCATCCGTCGGCCAGACTGCACTCCCAGCACGGCTGAAGAGCAGCCAGGCGCAGGCAGGGCTGTCCCCGGCAAGGCGCTCCGAGCGGCAGGGAGGCGAGTTGTCCTTCTGCTAGCGGGGAGCCCGGCCTCTTCCCTCGGGGATTAAATCCACGCCACGCGTGGATCCGCTCTCTTTGCGTGGAGGGTCTCTCCCGGACCCGTTCCCGAGGGCTGAAGTGAGGTGGGGGTCCCCCGGCTCTCCCCGGGGGGCAGGCGGCAGCACGAGGCGGCGGTGTCTCCCCGGTACCCGGCAAAGGGGAGCGAAACCGGCCGGCTGGAGCTCCCGGGGTGCACAGCCCGGCCCCGCACGGCAGAATCCTTCCCTGGGTTTTCACCTTTGGCTGGGTGTGACAAACAGGTTCATTTTGTGCCTGCTCTTTTCCCAGCGTCACCTTCTGCGTCACGTGAAGAAAATCCTGCGTGGCTGACGCCGCTTGCTGCTCAGGTAATGGCACGTGTGGGGCCGGGGGAGCCGGGAGAAACATTGGCGCGTCCAAGGTCGCTGCAGATGCTCCACGTCAAACCCAGGGAAAAGGCAAATTTGCTGCCGGTGCAGAAAAGCTGATGAACAATTGCCGTGAACAGAGTGTGCGTGCCTCGTTCCCGCATCGGTCCCTGGGTAGTTACGAGTGTTTTCCTTTCAGGGAAAAGAATGAGCTTTCATCTACGAAAAATTAAGAGCTGCCTGTGACCTTCTTTAGGGTCAAGTGTTTCTCTTCTCTTTGTTCATACTGATTTTACGGGCAGGTTGGAAAGAGCCTTTTATTTTTACACACGTAACTCAATTTGTAGTACTACGTGGTGTCAGGAGAGTGAATTTTGGAGCACCCAGGTACTACTAGAAACGTAATGAATGAGACACGATGGAAACTGATATTTAAACTTGATTTTTACTTGATTTTTTTTTCATTAGAGTGTTGATGGCACGTTGTCCTGTGGCTCAATCCACATTCTGTTCAGTGGAGTCTTCAATCTAGGACTTTGAAGGACAAAAGTTGGTCCTTCCAAAAAAGGGCTAGTCATTCATAGGATCGAGGTATAGACTTGGCGAGCCGCTTAAGTACGTGATCAGAATTAAAGCCAAATGCTGCTTCGTGTTGCTGCTGTTGGTCTTCACTTTCATTAGTTTTCCCACTGCTCCGTCATGGTTGGGAGCTCTGAATCATCCTTTTTTTCACTCCCTAACGCATTTTTCTCCCCAAGGAGAGGCTACATTTAAAAGCTACTTAGTTTCCTCACAAATGCATTGGTCAGTAAAATGGAGTTATGATGCTTGGAACCACACAAATGACACCAGTCTTACAGATCTGGACTATTTCTGAACATGTGTTCATCGTGTGCAGATGTCATCGGGATACGGATCATCTGCACCTCGTGCTCTGACGAGACGATCAGCTGAGACAGGGACGAGCTCTAAAAGAAAAAAAAGGTACAACGTCAAGGTTTTGTTTTGTTGTTGGTTTTTGTGGTACGCCTATGCAAAGCTTGCTTCCCTCCGTCTGTTTTCTCTTCCTGCAAGCACAGTCTTCTGTTTCTGTGCGCTTGCTGTGAAAGGGTGCTGTGAAAATAATGTTGGACTAGAAGAGGAAAGGAACCGTTTGTAAGAGTTGGGATGTTCGGGAGAAACAGGCTTTGTTTTCACGATAAAAGCTTTATGCTTTTTCAGTCAGTCAGTGTTTAAAATGCCTTACAGGAGCACTCGAACACCTTAGTGAGATACTAGCATCTGTGCTAAAAGCAATCAAGGTCAAAGAAACGGCGTGGATAACACGGGACAAATCGGCGTCGCTTCGGTGCGTTTTCCAGGCTTTCCCGAGAAGCGGTAGCAGCCTCGTAACTAGCGACAGAGAGTCCTGATGTGGTTTTGGTGAGTTACTGCTTTTATCACGTCCTTTTTCCTTAACCTGCAGTGCGGCGGCGGGTCAGGGCCGAGGTCATCGGTGAGGCGAGCGAGTCCCCTCGGCGGATGGGGCGGTGTCTCCTGCCCGCTGGCCGCTCGGGGGTGGCGGGACGGGAAGCTTCAAACTGCTCGCTGCGGCAGGCTCCCGGTCTGCTGGAGCCCTGTAGCCCCAGGTCACCCCCAAGCCCAGTCGGCAAGCTGGCCTTTGATGCGTCTCCAGAAGCCCCTGCAGAAGGAGAGGATGCGGCCAGGGGCAAGCTACGGTACTATCGGTCGCTGCTTTTTCTTTCTCTCTTCCAGAGGCTGCACTGAGGATGCGGTTGTCTGTTCCTGCCTTGGGGATGCCGTTGATGGCACCCGCTTCAGGCTTGCGTGGGTTGTCTCTGCCCGGCTTCGCTTTCCTCGCAGCGTTGGGGCAAAAAGGGTCTGGTGGAGCACTTACTGGATGTGGACAGGGGCTGCCGCGGCTGAAGCTGGAGAGGCCAGAGAAAGGTAAAGAAGATGACATTGAAGGCCATGTGGCCAGCAGCTGCCTCCTGCTGCAGGCGAGAAAGAGCTTGCTTTTCCAGGTGAGGAAGGATCCCTCTTCGTAGTCCACAGCAGGCCAGGCCGCCAACACGGACCGCAGGGTCTGTGTGCGTCATCAATGGCGCGGTACGGCCACGTAGTGCACGAGCGAGCGAGGCTACTTGTGTAGGAAGCCTCGTCTCGTCAGAGCTGTGAGATACCCACGTATTCTTTTAGGTGGAGGACAGCAAAGCGACCGGAGTTACAGAAGAGGAAGGGAGGAGAGAAGGAGAAAGAAGCGTCTGAACTGTCAAATTCTCCCGGCAGCGCCGAGATCGAGAGCTGAGGTGAGTCCCAGGCGCTCAGGGCACTGTCTTCCCTCTTATGCATCCTGGGCCCTCCCAGCCTCTCCCCTGGTCACCTCTGTTTCCCACGCTGCAGTGTTTTTCTTTGTTTTGTTCCCCTGTACCTCTTCCTCTATTCTTGTGTCCTGCTCCGTCTCCCTCTTTTTTTTCATTCTCTGTCTCTGTTCTGTAGCCCATCGCGGTTTTTTCCTTTTCTATCTCTTTGTCCTGATCTGCATTTGTTTCTTTTTTCCCCACAATTTCTCTGGTCTGTTCTCTGGCTTTCTTTTGCTCTCTGCGCCTGTACGTGCAGCGCCGTGTCCCTGCCTTCCTTCCTCTATCTCTCCTTTCCTGCCTCCCTATCTCTTTCTGTCCTTCTGTCTCTTTCTCTCTCCTTCGTCCTGTCCTTCCTTCCCCCTGCCCCCCCGCCTCTGTCCTGCTGTTTGTCACTGGTTTTTCTTTCTGCCACTCTCTGCCTGGGTTTTGTCACTCTCTCTCTCTCTTTCCTTCAACCTGTTTTTTCCTGTCTCTATTCGTCTGCCTCTAATGCTTCTTTCTCTATCTTTTAGTCCTGCTCTGTTCTGCTGCCCATCTCTGTCCAGTTCCCTTTCTGTTTTTTTTCCTCTCTTGGTTACTCTGCTTTTCTTCCTGTCCCTATTTTTTTTCTCTCTCTATTCCTCTGTCCTGCTCTGTGTTCCCTCCCTCTCACTCCCGCAGTGTCCTGGTAATATGCAGTCCTCCTGTGTGTTACCAGACCTTCTCCCTGTTCATTTTTTCCTCTTGCTCTATTGCTCTGTCCTGCTCCCTAGAAGTATTTTTTTAATTCTCTGTATTTTTGTTCTTCGGCCCATCACTATTTTTTTGTTCTCCATCTCTCTGTCTCCTGCTCCCCATTCTCCTCTTTCTCTCTCTCATTCTTTTCTTTTCCCTGTACCTATGCTTTCTTTTATCCTTGCATCCCACTCCTTCCCCCCCTCCGTCTCCCTCTGTCACGCTGTCTCGCTCCCTATCCCTCTTTTTTTATTTCTACTCTTGTGACGTGTGTGTCCCCCAACCCTTCCTTTTACGTGTCCCGGTCTTTCTCTCTACATCCTTCTATCATTCTCCTTCTCTTGCTGTTCTTGCTCTTTTTCTTACTTTTTCTCTAACCTGCTGCCCATCACTATTTTTCCTCCTGCATCCCTTTGTCCTGCTCCCTGTACTTGTCAGTCTTTCCCTTTGTTCTGCCTCCAGTCTTTCTCTGTTTTCTCCATCTCTGTCCTTTTCCCTGTACCTTTTTCCGTCTGCTTCTCAGTTCTTCTCTGTCATCTTATTTTTCTCTTTCTGCCATCCCTCTCTTTTTCTCTGTGACCCTCTGTGCTGTTCCCTTTCTTTTCTTTCTCCAATTATCTGCTGCCTTACCTGTCCCTCTCTCTCTGTCTCTCTTCCTCTGTCCTGCTCCCTGGCCCTATTTTTTATTGCTTCACTTCTCTGTCCCGTTCTCTGTCTTTTTTCTGTTATCTCTTTGTCATCCATCCTCCCCCTAACTTTTTGTCTGTATATGTCCATACCACTGCCTGTTTGCATCGTTTCTCGCTATATACCCCTGCCCAGCATGATTCTCCTTTGTCCTGCTTCCTGGCCTTTTTTCTCATCCTGCAGCGCTGGTTTTTCTTTCTCCCTCTCTTTATCCTGATCTCTCTCTCTCTCTTTTCCCCTCAGTCCTTCTGGTGTGTTCACTATGTTTTTTCCTCTCTCTCTCTTTCCTTATTTCTATCATTCAATTTTTCTCTCAAGCCGTCTGTTCTGCACCCTGCTCATAATTTTCTTCCTGTTTTCCTCTGTCCTACTCCTGCGTGTAGCGCGCGAGCGAGGCTATGCGTCTAGGAAGCTTTGTCTCGTAAGACCTGTGAGACACCCATGTATTCTCTTAGGTGGAGGACAGCCAAGCGACCGAAGTTACAGAAAAGGAAAGGAGGAGAGAAGGAGAAGGAAGCGTCTGAACTGTCAAATTCTCCCGGCAGCACTGACAGCGAGAGCTGCAGTGAGTCCTGGTTCCTCCGCGCCCCTCACCTGGTCCCCTCCCTTTCCCACTGTGCTGCGATTTTTTTTTTTTGCTCCCCTGTACCTCCTTTTTCCATCTCGTTCTGAGCGGCTCCCTGTTCCCATGTTTTAGGTCCTCCCTCTCTCTGCCCTGTAGCCTGTGGCTATTTTTTCCTTCTCCGTCTCTCTCTGTCTGGCTCCCGGCCACTATTTTTGCGTTCTTCCCTATTTGTCCTGTAGTTAGTGTGTCGGTATTGTTGCTGTCTCTGTCTCTCTCTGTCCAGCTCCCTGTCCCTCGGGCGCTTCTTTCCTTTCTCCGTCCCTCTCTGTTCGTCTCGCTGTCCCCACTTTTAAACTCTCCTCTCCTTTGCCCGGTAGCCCACTGCCGTTTTTTTCTTTCTCTGTCTGTCTGTCCCACTCCCTGTCTGTAATTTTTAATGCCTCCTTCTCTCTCTGGAAGTCTGTCAGGAGTTTTCCTTTTCTCAGTCTCTCTGTCCTGTTCCCTCTCCCTGTTTTTTAATTCCTTCCTCTCTGCCCTGTTACCCATCACCATTTTCATTTTCTCTGTCTCTCTCGGTCCGCTCAAGATCCTGATTTTCTAAATTCCTCGCTTTCTGCCCTGTAGCCCGTCACTTGTGAAGTTCCCTTTCTCCGCCTCTTTCCGTCCGGGTCCCGGCCCCTCTTTTGTACTTCGTCTGTCTGTACCCTGTGGCCTGTTGCGTTCTCCCTCTTATTTCTCAGTCTCTCTTTCTGGCTCCCCACCCCTGTTTTTTCATTCCTCCCTCTCTGCCCTAGAGCCCATCGGTCTCTTTTCTTTCTCTGTCTCTCTCTTTCCAGTTCCCAGGACCTGTTTTTCAATTTTG